>NC_059081.1:75632097-75932097 GCF_020497125.1 Mauremys mutica | reverse complement strand
GCGGATAGCAGATTGGATGACGGAGAGGAGCGGATAGCAGATTGGCTGACGGAGAGGAGCGGATAGCAGGGTGGCTGGCGGAGAGGAGCGGATAGCAGATTGGCTGACGGAGAGGAGCGGATAGCAGGGTGGCTGACGGAGAGGAGCAGATAGCAGGTTGGCTGGCGGAGAGGAGCGGATAGCAGGGTGGCTGGCGGAGAGGAGCGGATAGCAGATTGACTGACGCAGGAGCGGATAGCAGATTGTCTGACAGAGAGGAGAGGATAGCAGGGTGGCTGGCAAAGAGGGGCTGATAGCAGATTGGCTGACGGAGAGGATCGGATAGCAGATTGGCTGACACGGGGCGGATAGCAGATTGGCTGACACAGGAGCGGATAGCATGGTGGCTGACGGAGAGGAGCGGATAGCAGGGTGGCTGGCGGAGGGGAGCGGATAGCAGATTGGCTGACGGAGCGGAGCAGATAGCAGATTGGCTGATGGAGAGGAGCGGATAGCAGATTGGCTGACGGAGAGGAGCGGATAGCAGATTGGCTGACGGAGAGGAGCAGATAGCAGATTGCCTGACACAGGAGCGGATAGCAGATTGGCTGACGGAGAGGAGCGGATAGCAGGGTGGCTGGCTGAGAGGAGCGGATAGCAGATTGGTTGACACAGGAGCGGATAGCAGATTGGCTGACAGAGAGGAGAGGATAGCAGGGTGGCTGGCAAAGAGGGGATGATAGCAGATTGGCTGAAGGAGAGGAGCGGATAGCAGGGTGGATGACGGACAGGAACGGATAGCAGGGTGGCTGACACAGGAGCGGATAGCAGATTGGCTGACGGAGGGGAGCGGATAGCAGATTGGCTGACGGAGAGGAGCGGATAGCAGGGTGGCTGGCGGAGAGGAGCGGATAGGAGGGTGGCTGACAGAGGAGCGGATAGCAGATTGGCTTGCAAAGAGGAGCGGATAGCAGATTGGCTGACGGAGAGGAGCGGATAGCAGGGTGGCTGGCGGAGAGGAGCGGATAGCATATTGGCTGATGGAGTTGAGCGGATAGCAGGGTGGCTGGCGGAGAGGAGCAGATAGCAGGTTGGTTGACACAGGAGCGGATAGCAGATTGGCTGCCAGAGAGGAGAGGATAGCAGGGTGGCTGGCAAAGAGGGGATGATAGCAGATTGGCTGACGGAGAGGAGCGGAAAGCAGGGTGGCTGACGGAGAGGAACGGATAGCAGGGTGGCTGACACAGGAGCGGATAGCAGATTGGCTTGCAAAGAGGAGCGGTTAGCAGATTGGCTGACGGAGAGGAGCGGATAGCAGGGTGGCTGGCGGAGAGGAGCGGATAGCATATTGGCTGATGGAGTTGAGCGGATAGCAGATTGGCTGACACAGGAGCGGATAGCAGATTGGCTGGCAAAGAGGAGCGGATCGCAGATTGGCTGGCAAAGAGGAGCGGATCGCAGATAGTCTGACGGAGAGGAGCGGATAGCAGATTAGCAGACACAGGAGCGGATAGCATATTGGCTGACACTGGAGCGGATAGCAGATTTGCTGACACAGCAGCGAATAGCACATTGGCTGACACAAGAGCGGATAGCAGGGTGGCTGACGGAGAGCAGCGAATAGCAGATTGTTTGACGGGGAGGAGCGGATAGCAGATTGGCTGGCGGAGAGGAGCGGATAGCAGGGTGCCTGACACAGGAGCGGATAGCAGATTGGCTGACACAGGAGCGGATAGCAGGGTGGCTGGCGGAGAGGAGCGGATAGCAGATTGGCTGACGGAGAGGAGCGGATAGCAGGGTGGCTGACGGAGAGGAGCAGATAGCAGGTTGGCTGGCGGAGAGGAGCGGATAGCAGGGTGGCTGGCGGAGAGGAGCGGATAGCAGATTGACTGACGCAGGAGCGGATAGCAGATTGTCTGACAGAGAGGAGAGGATAGCAGGGTGGCTGGCAAAGAGGGGCTGATAGCAGATTGGCTGACGGAGAGGATCGGATAGCAGATTGGCTGACACGGGGCGGATAGCAGATTGGCTGACACAGGAGCGGATAGCATGGTGGCTGACGGAGAGGAGCGGATAGCAGGGTGGCTGGCGGAGGGGAGCGGATAGCAGATTGGCTGACGGAGTGGAGCAGATAGCAGATTGGCTGATGGAGAGGAGCGGATAGCAGATTGGCTGACGGAGAGGAGCGGATAGCAGATTGGCTGACGGAGAGGAGCAGATAGCAGATTGCCTGACACAGGAGCGGATAGCAGATTGGCTGACGGAGAGGAGCGGATAGCAGGGTGGCTGGCTGAGAGGAGCGGATAGCAGATTGGTTGACACAGGAGCGGATAGCAGATTGGCTGACAGAGAGGAGGATAGCAGGGTGGCTGGCAAAGAGGGGATGATAGCAGATTGGCTGAAGGAGAGGAGCGGATAGCAGGGTGGATGACGGACAGGAACGGATAGCAGGGTGGCTGACACAGGAGCGGATAGCAGATTGGCTGACGGAGGGGAGCGGATAGCAGATTGGCTGACGGAGAGGAGCGGATAGCAGGGTGGCTGGCGGAGAGGAGCGGATAGGAGGGTGGCTGACAGAGGAGCGGATAGCAGATTGGCTTGCAAAGAGGAGCGGATAGCAGATTGGCTGACGGAGAGGAGCGGATAGCAGGGTGGCTGGCGGAGAGGAGCGGATAGCATATTGGCTGATGGAGTTGAGCGGATAGCAGGGTGGCTGGCGGAGAGGAGCAGATAGCAGGTTGGTTGACACAGGAGCGGATAGCAGATTGGCTGCCAGAGAGGAGAGGATAGCAGGGTGGCTGGCAAAGAGGGGATGATAGCAGATTGGCTGACGGAGAGGAGCGGAAAGCAGGGTGGCTGACGGAGAGGAACGGATAGCAGGGTGGCTGACACAGGAGCGGATAGCAGATTGGCTTGCAAAGAGGAGCGGTTAGCAGATTGGCTGACGGAGAGGAGCGGATAGCAGGGTGGCTGGCGGAGAGGAGCGGATAGCATATTGGCTGATGGAGTTGAGCGGATAGCAGATTGGCTGACACAGGAGCGGATAGCAGATTGGCTGGCAAAGAGGAGCGGATCGCAGATTGGCTGGCAAAGAGGAGCGGATCGCAGATAGTCTGACGGAGAGGAGCGGATAGCAGATTAGCAGACACAGGAGCGGATAGCATATTGGCTGACACTGGAGCGGATAGCAGATTTGCTGACACAGCAGCGAATAGCACATTGGCTGACACAAGAGCGGATAGCAGGGTGGCTGACGGAGAGCAGCGAATAGCAGATTGTTTGACGGGGAGGAGCGGATAGCAGATTGGCTGGCGGAGAGGAGCGGATAGCAGGGTGCCTGACACAGGAGCGGATAGCAGATTGGCTGACACAGGAGCGGATAGCAGGGTGGCTGACACAGGAGCGGATAGCAGGGTGGCTGACGGAGAGGAGCGGATAGCAGGGTGGCTGGAGGAGAGGAGCGGATAGCAGATTGACTGGCGGAGAGGAGCGGATAGCAGGTTGGCTGACGGAGAGGAGCGGATAGCAGGTTGGCTGACACAGGAGCGGATAGCGGGGTGGCTGACGGAGCGGAGCGGAAAGCAGGGTGGCTGACGGAGCGGAGCGGATAGCAGGGTGGCTGACGGAGAAGAGCGGATAGCAAGGTGGCTGACGGAGAGGAGCGGATAGCAGGGTGGATGACGGAGAGGAGAGGATAGCAGGGTGGCTGACGGAGAGGAGCGAATAGCAGGGTGGCTGGCGGAGAGGAGCGGATAGCAGACTGATTGGCGGAGAGCAGCGGATAGCAGATTGACTGACGGAGAGGAGCAGATAGCAGGGTGGCTGACACAAGAGCGGAGAGCACATTGGCTGACACAGGAGCGGATAGGCGGGTGGCTGACACAGGAGCGTACAGCAGGGAGGCTGACGGAGAGGAGCGGATAGCAGGGTGCCTGACGGAGAGGAGCGTAAAACAGGGTGGCTGACGGAGAGGAGCAGATAGCAGGGTGGCTGGAGGAGAGGAGCGGATAGCAGATTGTCTGGCGGAGAGGAGAGGATAGCAGATTGACTGGCGGAGAGGAGCGGATAACAGGTTGGCTGACGGAGAGGAGCGGATAGCAGATTGGCTGACACAGGAGCAGATAGCAGGGTGGCTGACGGAGAGGAGCGGATAGCAGGCTGGCTGACAGAGAGGAACGGTTAGCAGGGTGGCTGACACAGGAGCGGATAGCAGATTGGCTGATGGAGGGGAGCGGATAGCAGATTGGCTGGCGGAGAGGGGCGGATAGCAGATTGACTGGCAAAGAGGAGCGGATAGCAGATTGGCTGACACAGGAGCGGATAGCAGATTGGCAGAGACAGAAGCGGATAGAAGATTGGCTGGCAGAGAGGAGCGGATAGCAGGGTGGCTGACGGAGAGGAGAGGATAGCAAGGTGGCTGGCAAAGAGGGGCGGATAGCAGATTGGCTGACGGAGAGGAGCGGATAGCAGATTGGCTGGCGGAGAGGAGGGGATCGCAGATTGGCTGGCAAAGAGGAGCGGATAGCAGATTGGCAGGGACAGGAGCGGACAGCAGGGTGGCTGGCGGAGAGGAGCGGATAGCAGATTGGCTGGCGGAGAGGAGCAGATAGCAGGGTGGCTGACGGAGAGGAGCGGATAGCAGATTGGCTGACACAGGAGCGGATAGCAGTTTGGCTGACGGAGAGGAGCGGATAACAGGGTGGCTGGCGGAGAGGAGCGGATAGCAGATTCGCTGACACAGCAGCGGATAGCAGATTGGCTGACACAGGAGCGGATAGCAGATGGGCTGATACAGGAGCGGATAGCAGGTTGTCTGACAAAGGAGCGGATAGCAGATCGGCTGGCGGAGAGGAGCGGATAGCAGATTGGCTGACACAGGAGCGGATAGCAGATTGGCTGACACCGGAGCAGATAGCAGGGTGGTTGGCGGAGATGAGCAGATAGCAGGGTGGCTGGCGGAGAGGAGAGGATAGCAGGGTGGCTGGCGGAGAGGAGCGGATAGCAGGGTGGCTGGTGGTGAGGAGCGAATAGCAGATTGGCTGACAAAGGAGCGGATAGCAGATTGGCTGACACAGGAGCGGATAGCAGAATGGCTGGCGGAGACGAGCGGATAACAGGGTGGCTGGCAGAGAGGAACGGATAGCAGATTGGAAGACACAGGAGCGGATAGCAGGGTGGCTGGCAAAGTGGAGCGGATAGTAGATGGGCTGATACAGGAGCGGATAGCAGGTTGTCTGACAAAGGAGAGGATAGCAGATCGGCTGGCGGAGAGGAGCGGATAGCAGATTGGCTGACACGGGAGCAGATAGCAGGGTGGCAGTCGGAGAGGAGCACATAGCAGGGTAGCTGGCGGAGAGGAGCGGATAGCAGATTGGCTGGCGGCGAGGAGCGGATAGCAGATTGGCTGACACAGGAGTGGATAGCAGGGTGGTTGGCGGAGAGGAGCGGATAGCAGGGTGGCTGGCGGAGAGGAGCAGATAGCAGAGTGGCTGGCGGAGAGGAGCGGATAGCAGACTGGCTGACACAGGAGTGGATAGCAGGGTGGTTGGCGGAGAGGAGCGGATAGCAGGGTGGCTGGCGGAGAGGAGCAGATAGCAGAGTGGCTGGAGGAGAGGAGCGGATAGCAGATTGGCTTGCGGAGAGGGTCGGATAGCAGATTGGCTGGCCGAGAGGAGCGGATAGCAGATTGGCTGACACAGGAGCGGAAAGCAGGGTGGCTGGCAGAGAGGAGCGGATAGCAGATTGGATGACACAGGAGCGGATAGCAGGGTGGCTGGCGGAGAGGAGCGGATAGCAGATTGACTGGCAGAGAGGAGAGGATAGCAGATTGATAGATGCAGGAGCGGATAGCAGATTGGCTGCCAGAGAGGAGCGGATAGCAGGGTGGCTGACGGAGAGGAGCGGATAGCAGGGTGGCTGGCGGAGAGGAGCGGATAGCAGATTGACTGGCGGAGAGGAGAGGATAGCAGATTGACTGACGCAGGAGCGGATAGCAGATTGGCTGGCATAGAGAAGCGGATAGCAGGGTGGCTGACGGAGAGGAGAGGATAGCAGGGTGGCTGGCGGAGAGGAGCAGATAGCAGATTGGCTGGCGGAGAGGAGCGGATAGCAGGACTGGCTGACACAGGAGCGGATAGCAGATTGGCTGAAGGAGAGAAGCAGATAGCAGATTGGCAGATACAGGAGCTGATAGCAGATTGGCTGACACAGGAGCGGATAGCAGATTGGCTGGCAAAGAGGAGCGGACAGCAGTTTGGCTGACTGAGAGGAGCGGATAGCAGGGTGGCTGACGGAGAGGAACGGTTAGCAGGGTGGCTGACACAGGAGCGGATAGCAGATTGGCTGACGGAGGGGAGCGGATAGCAGATTGGCTGGCGGAGAGGAGCGGATCACAGATTGGCTGACACAGGAGCGGATAGCAGACTGGCAGAGACAGAAGCAGATAGCAGATTGGCTGGCAGAGAGGAGCGGATAGCAGATTGGCTGGCGGAGAGGAGCGGATAGCAGATTGGCTGGCGGAGAGGAGCGGATAGCAGATTGGCAGGGACAGGAGCGGATAGGAGATTGCCTGACGGAGAGGAGCGGATAGCAGATTGGCTTGCGGAGAGGAGCAGATAGCAGGGTGGCTGACGGAGAGGAGCGGATAGCAGATTGGCTGACACAGGAGCGGATAGCAGTTTGGCTGACGGAGAGGAGCGGATAGCAGATTGGCTGACGGAGAGGAGCGGATAACAGGGTGGCTGGCGGAGAGGAGCGGATAGCAGATTGGCTGACACAGGAGTAGATAGCAGGGTGGTTGGCGGAGAGGAGCGGATAGCTGGGTGGATGGCGGAGAGGAGAGGATAGCAGGGTGGCTGGCCTAGAGGAGCGGATAGCAGGGTGGCTGGCGGAGAGGAGCGAATAGCAGATTGGCTGACAAAGGAGCGGATAGCAGATTGGCTGACACAGGAGCGGATAGCAGAATGGCTGGCGGAGACGAGCGGATAGCAGGGTGGCTCGCAGAGAGGAGCGGATAGCAGATTGGCAGACACAGGAGCGGATAGCAGGGTGGCTGGCAAAGAGGAGCGGATTTCAGATTGGCTGATACAGGAGCGGATAGCAGGTTGTCTGACAAAGGAGCGGATAGCAGATCGGCTGGCGGAGAGAAGCGGATAGCAGATTGGCTGACACAGGAGCAGATAGCAGGGTGGCTGTCGGAGAGGAGCAGATAGCAGGGTAGCTGGCGGAGAGGAGCGGATAGCAGATTGGCTGACACAGGAGTGGATAGCAGGGTGGTTGGCGGAGAGGAGCGGATAGCAGGGTGGCTGGCGGAGAGGAGCAGATAGCAGAGTGAATGGCGGACAGGAGCGGATAGCAGATTGGCTGACACAGGTGTGGATAGCAGGGTGGCTGGCGGAGAGGAGCGGATAGCAGGGTGTCTGGCGGAGAGGAGCAGACAGCAGAGTGGCTGGAGGAGAGGAGCGGATAGCAGATTGGCTTGCGGAGAGGGTCGGATAGCAGATTGGCTGACACAGGAGCGGATAGCAGGGTGGCTGGCAGAGAGGAGCGGATAGCAGATTGGATGACACAGGAGCGAATAGCAGTTTGGCTGGCGGAGAAAAGCGGATAGCAAGGTAGTTGGCGGAGAGGAGCGGATAGCAGATCGGCTGGCGGAGAGAAGCGGATAGCAGATTGGCTGACGGAGGGGAGCGGATAGCAGATTGGCTGGCGGAGAGGAGCGGATCACAGATTGGCTGACACAGAAGCGGATAGCAGATTGGCTGGCAGAGAGGAGCGGATAGCAGGGTGGCTGACGGAGAGGAGCGGATAGCAGATTGGCTCGCGGAGAGGAGGGGATCGCAGATTGGCTGGCAAAGAGGAGCGGATAGCAGATTGGCAGGGACAGGAGCGGATAGGAGATTGCCTGACGGAGAGGAGCAGATAGCAGATTGGCTGGCGGAGAGGAGCAGATAGCACGGTGGCTGACGGAGAGGAGCGGATAGGAGATTGGCTGACACAGGAGCGGATAGCAGTTTGGCTGACGGAGAAGAGCAGATAGCAGATTGGCTGACGGAGAGGAGTGGATAACAGGGTGGCTGGCGGAGAGGAGCGGATAGCAGATTGGCTGACA
This sequence comes from Mauremys mutica, assembly GCF_020497125.1. NCBI lineage: Eukaryota > Metazoa > Chordata > Testudines > Geoemydidae > Mauremys > Mauremys mutica. Next base: position 75,924,008 of record NC_059081.1, on the reverse strand, counting down.
CAGGAGTAGATAGCAGGGTGGTTGGCGGAGAGGAGCGGATAGCTGGGTGGATGGCGGAGAGGAGCGGATAGCAGGGTGGCTGGCGGAGAGGAGCGAATAGCAGATTGGCTGACAAAGGAGCGGATAGCAGATTGGCTGACACAGGAGCGGATAGCAGAATGGCTGGCGGAGACGAGCGGATAGCAGGGTGGCTGGCAGAGAGGAGCGGATAGCAGATTGGCAGACACAGGAGCGGATAGCAGGTTGTCTGACAAAGGAGCGGATAGCAGATCGGCTGGCGGAGAGAAGCGGATAGCAGATTGGCTGACACAGGAGCAGATAGCAGGGTGGCTGTCGGAGAGGAGCAGATAGCAGGGTAGCTGGCGGAGAGGAGCGAATAGCAGATTGGCTGACACAGGTGTGGATAGCAGGGTGGCTGGCGGAGAGGAGCGGATAGCAGGGTGTCTGGCGCAGAGGAGCAGATAGCAGAGTGGCTGGAGGAGAGGAGCGGATAGCAGATGGGCTTGCGGAGAGGGTCGGATAGCAGATTGGCTGACACAGGAGCGGATAGCAGGGTGGCTGGCAGAGAGGAGCGGATAGCAGATTGGATGACACAGGAGCGAATAGCAGTTTGGCTGGCGGAGAAAAGCGGATAGCAAGGTAGTTGGCGGAGAGGAGCGGATAGCAGATCGGCTGGCGGAGAGAAGCGGATAGCAGATTGGCTGAGACAGGAGCAGATAGCAGGGTGGCTGTCGGAGAGGAGCAGATAGCAGGGTAGTTGGCGGAGAGGGTCGGATAGAAGATTGGCTGACACAGGAGTGGATAGCAGGGTGGTTGGCGGAGAGGAGCGGATAGCAGGGTGGCTGGCGGAGAGGAGCGGATAGCAAATTGTCTTACACAGGAGCGGATAGTAGATTGTCTGACACAAGAGTGGATAGCAGGGTGGTTGGCGGAGAGGAGCGGATAGCAGGGTGGCTGGCGGAGAGGAGCGGATAGTAGATTGGATGGCAAAGAGGAGCGGATAGCAGATTGGGTGACACAGGAACGGATAGCAGATTGGCTGACACAGGAGTAGATAGCATTGTGGTTGGTGGAGAGGAGCAGATAGCAGGGTGGCTGGCGGACAGGAGCGGATTTCAGATTGGCTGACACGGGACCAGATAGCAGATAGGCTGATACAGGAGCGGATAGCAGGTTGTCTGACAAAGGAGCGGATAGCTGTTCGGCTGGCGGAGAGAAGCGGATAGCAGGGTAGCTGGCGGAGAGGAGCGGATAGCAGATTGGCTGGTGGTGAGGAGCGGATAGCAGATTGGCTGACACAGGAGTAGATAGCATTGTGGTTCGCGGAGAGGAGCGGATAGCAGGGTGGCTGGCGGAGAGGAGCGAAGAGCAGATTGCCTGACACAGGAGCAGATAGCAGGGTGGCTGGCGGAGAGGAACGGATAGCAGGGTGGCTGGCGGAGAGGAGCGGATAGCAGATTGGCTGACACAGGAGCGGATTGCAGATTGGCTGACAGGAGCGGATAGCATGTTGGCTGACACAGGAGCGGATAGCAGATTGGCTGGCAAAGAGGAGAGGATAGCAGATTGGCTGGCAAAGAGGAGCGGATAGCAGTTTGGCTGGCAAAGAGGAGCGGAGAGCAGGGTGGCTAGCGGAGAGGAGCGGATAGCAGGGTGGCTGGCGGAGCGGAGTGGATAGCAGGGTGGCTGGCAAAGAGGAGCGGATAGCAGATTGGCTGACACAGGAGCGGATAGCAGGGTGGCTGGCAAAGAGGAGCGGATAGCAGATTGGCTGACACAGGAGCGAATAGCAGATTGGCTGGCGGAGAGGAGCGGATAGCAGATTGGCTGACACAGGAGTGGATAGCAGGGTGGTTGGCGGAGAGGAGCAGATAGCAGAGTGGCTGGCGGACAGGAGCGGATAGCAGATTGGCTGACACAGGTGTGGATAGCAGGGTGGTTGGCGGAGAGGAGCGGATAGCACGGTGGCTGGCGGAGAGGAGCAGATAGCAGGGTGGCTGACGGAGAGGAGCGGATAGCAGATTGGCTGACACAGGAGCGGATAGCAGTTTGGCTGACGGAGAGGAGCGGATAGCAGATTGGCTGACGGAGAGGAGCGGATAACAGGGTGGCTGGCGGAGAGGAGCGGATAGCAGATTGGCTGACACAGGAGTAGATAGCAGGGTGGTTGGCGGAGAGGAGAGGATAGCAGGGTGGCTGGCCGAGAGGAGCGGATAGCAGGGTGGCTGGCGGAGAGGAGCGAATAGCAGATTGGCTGACAAAGGAGCGGATAGGAGATTGGCTGACACAGGAGGGGATAGCAGAATGGCTGGTGGAGACGAGCGGATCGCAGGGTGGCTGGCAGAGAGGAGCGGATAGCAGATTGGCAGACACAGGAGCGGATAGCATGGTGGCTGGCAAAGAGGAGCGGATTTCAGATTGGCTGATACAGGAGCGGATAGCATGTTGTCTGACAAAGGAGCGGATAGCAGATTGGCTGACACAGGAGCAGATAGCAGGGTTGCTATCGGAGAGAAGCAGATAGCAGGGTAGCTGGCGGAGAGGAGCGGATAGCAGATTGGCTGACACAGGAGTGGATAGCAGGATGGTTGGCGGAGAGGAGCGGATAGCAGGGTGGCTGGCGGAAAGGAGCAGATAGCAGAGTGGCTGGAGGAGAGGAGGGAATAGCAGATTGGCTGACACAGGTGTGGATAGCAGGGTGGCTGGCGGAGAGGAGCGGATAGCAGGGTGTCTGGCCGAGAGGAGCAGATAGCAGAGTGGCTGGAGGAGAGGAGCGGATAGCAGATTGGCTTGCGGAGAGGGTCGGATAGCAGATTGGCTGACACAGGAGCGGATAGCAGGGTGGCTGGCAGAGAGGAGCGGATAGCAGATTGGATGACACAGGAGCGAATAGCAGTTTGGCTGGCGGAGAAAAGTGGATAGCAAGGTAGTTGGCGGAGAGGAGCGGATAGCAGATCGGCTGGCGGAGAGAAGCGGATAGCAGATTGGCTGAGACAGGAGCAGATAGCAGGGTGGCTGTCGGAGAGGAGCGGATAGCAGATTGGCTGGCGGAGAGGAGCGGATAGCAGATTGTCTGACACAGGAGCGGATAGCAGATTGTCTGACACAAGAGTGGATAGCAGGGTGGTTGGCGGAGAGGAGCGGATAGCAGGGTGGCTGGCGGAGAGGAGCGGATAGCAGATTGGCTGGCGGAGAGGAGCGGATAGTAGATTGGATGGCAAAGAGGAGCGGATAGCAGATTGGGTGACACAGGAGCGGATAGCAGATTGGCTGACACAGGAGTAGATAGCATTGTGGTTGGCGGAGAGGAGCGGATAGCAGGGTGGCTGGCGGAGAGGAGCGAAGAGCAGATTGCCTGACACAGGAGCGGATAGCAGATTGGCTGACACAGGAGCGGATAGCAGATTAGCTGGCAAAGAGGAGTGGAGAGCAGGGTGGCTGGCGGAGAGGAGCAGATAGCAGGTTGGTTGGCGGAGAGGAGCGGATAGCAGATTGGCTGGCGGAGAGGAGCAGATAGCAGTGTGGCTGGCGGAGAGGAGCGGATAGCAGTTTGGCTGGCGGAGAGGAACGGATAGCAGATTGGCTGACACAGGAGCAGATAGCAGGGTGGCTGGCGGAGAGGAGCGGATAGCAGATTGGCTGACACAGGAGCGGAAAGCAGATTGGCTGACACAGGAGCGGATAGCATGTTGGCTGACATAGGAGCGGATAGCAGATTGGCTGGCAAAGAGGAGAGGATAGCAGATTGGCTGGCAAAGAGGAGCGGATAGCAGTTTGGCTGGCAAAGAGGAGCGGAGAGCAGGGTGGCTAGCGGAGATGAGCGAATAGCAGGGTGGCTGGCGGAGAGGAGCGGATAGCAGATTGGCTGACACAGGAGCGAATAGCAGATTGGCTGGCGGAGAGGAGCGGATAGCAGGGTGGCTGGCGGACAGGAGAGGATAGCACGGTGGCTGGCGGAGAGGAGCAGATAGCAGATTGGCTGACACAGGAGCGGATAGCAGGGTGGCTGGCGGAGAGGAGCGGATAGCAGATTGGCTGACACAGGAGCGGATAGCAGATTGGCTGGCGGAGAGGAGCGATATCAGATTGGCTGACACAGGAGCAGATAGCAGGGTGACTGGCGGAGAGGAGCAGATAGCAGGGTGGCTGGCGGAGAGGAGCGGATAGCAGATTGGCTGGCGGAGAGGAGCGGATAGCAGATTGGCTGACACAGGAGCGGATAGCAGATTGGCTGACACAGGAGCAGATAGCAGGGTGGCTGGCAGAGAGGAGCGGATAACAGATTGGCTGGCGGAGAGGAGCGGATAGCAGATTAGCTGGCAAAGAGTAGCGGATAGCAGATTGGCTGAAACAGGAGCGGATAGCAGATTGGCTGAAACAGGACCGGATAGCAGATGGGCTGATACAGGAGCGGATAGCAGGTTGTCTGACAAAGGAGCGGATAGCAGATCGGCTGGCGGAGAGGAGCGGATAGCAGATTGGCTGACACAGGAGCAGATAGCAGGGTGGCTGGCAGAGAGGAGCGGATAGCACAGTAGCTGGCGGAGAGGAACAGATAGCAGATTGGCTGACACAGGAGTAGATAGCAGGGTGGTTGGCGGAGAGGAGCGGATAGCTGGGTGGCTGGCGGAGAGGAGCGGATAGCAGGGTGGCTGGCGGAGAGGAGCGGATAGCAGGGTGGCTGGCGGAGATGAGCAGATAGCAGATTGGCAGGCAAAGAGGAGCGAATAGCAGATTGGCTGACAAAGGAGCGGATAGCAGATTGGCTGACACAGGAGCGGATAGCAGAATGGCTGGCGGAGACGAGCGGATAGCAGGGTGGCTGGCAGAGAGGAGCGGATAGCAGATTGGCAGACACAGGAGCGGATAGCAGGGTGGCTGGCAAAGAGGAGCGGATTTCAGATTGGCTGACACAGGACCGGATAGCAGATAGGCTGATACAGGAGCGGATATTAGGTTGTCTGACAAAGGAGCTGATAGCAGATCGGCTGGCGGAGAGAAGCGGATAGCAGATTGGCTGACACAGGAGCAGATAGCAGGGTGGCTGTCGGAGAGGAGCAGATAGCATGGTGGCTGGCGGAGAGGAGCGGATAGCAGATTGGCTGGTGGCGAGGAGCGGATAGCAGATTGGCTGACACAGGAGTGGATAGCAGGGTGGTTGGCGGAGAGGAGCGGATAATTTAGCTAGAGCTAATTTAGCTAGAACGAGTCAGGAAAAAGATCTTGGAGTTATCGTGGATAGTTCTCTGAAGATGTCTACGCAGTGTGCAGAGGCGGTCAAAAAAGCAAACAGGATGTTAGGAATCATTAAAAAGGGGATAGAGAATAAGACTGAGAATATATTATTGCCCTTATATAAATCCATGGTACGCCCACATCTCGAATACTGTGTACAGATGTGGTCTCCTCACCTCAAAAAAGATATTCTGGCACTAGAAAAGGTTCAGAAAAGGGCAACTAAAATGATTAGGGGTTTGGAGAGGGTCCCATAAGAGGAAAGATTAAAGAGGCTAGGACTCTTCAGCTTGAAAAAGAGCAGACTAAGGGGGGATATGATAGAGGTATATAAAATCATGAGTGATGTTGAGAAAGTGGATAAGGAAAAGTTATTTACTTATTCCCATAATACAAGAACTAGGGGTCACCAAATGAAATTAATAGGCAGCAGGTTTAAAACAAATAAAAGGAAGTTCTTCTTCACGCAGCGCACAGTCAACTTGTGGAACTCCTTACCTGAGGAGGTTGTGAAGGCTAGGACTATAACAATGTTTAAAAGGGGACTGGATAAATTCATGGTGGCTAAGTCCATAAATGGCTATTAGCCAGGATGGGTAAGAATGGTGTCCCTAGCCTCTGTTCGTCAGAGGATGGAGATGGATGGCAGGAGAGAGATCACTTGATCGTTGCCTTTTAGGTTCACTCCCTAAGGGGCACCTGGCATTGGCCACTGTCGGTAGACAGATACTGGGCTAGATGGACCTTTGGTCTGACCCGGTACGGCCTTTCTTATGTTCTTCTGTTCTTATGTTCTTATGGATAGCAGGGTGGCTGGAGGAGAGGAGCAGATAGCACAGTGGCTGGCGGACAGGAGCGGATAGCAGATTGGCTGACACAGGTGTGGATAGCAGGGTGGCTGGCGGAGAGGAGCGGATAGCAGGGTGTCTGGCGGAGAGGAGCAGATAGCAGAGTGGCTGGAGGAGAGGAGCGGATAGCAGATTGGCTTGCGGAGAGGGTCGGATAGCAGATTGGCTGGCGGAGAGGAGCGGATAGCAGATTGGCTGACACAGGAGCGGATAGCAGTGTGGCTGGCAGAGAGGAGCGGATAGCAGATTGGATGACACAAGAGCGAATAGCAGTTTGGCTGGCGGAGAAGAGCGGATAGCAGGGTGGCTGGAGGAGAGGAGCGGATTGCAGATTGGCTGACAGAGGAGCGGATAACAGGGTGGCTAACACAGGAGCGGACAGCACATTGGCTGAAGGAGAGGAACGGATAGCAGATTGGCTGACACATGAGCGGATAGCAGGGAGGGTGTCGGAGAGGAGCGGATAGCAGATTGGCTGGCGGAGAGGAGCGGATAGCAGGGTGGCTGGCGGAAAGGAGCAGATAGCAGAGTGGCTGGAGGAGAGGAGGGAATAGCAGATTGGCTGACACAGGTGTGGATAGCAGGGTGGCTGGCGGAGAGGAGCGGATAGCAGGGTGTCTGGCCGAGAGGAGCAGATAGCAGAGTGGCTGGAGGAGAGGAGCGGATAGCAGATTGGCTTGCGGAGAGGGTCGGATAGCAGATTGGCTGACACAGGAGCGGATAGCAGGGTGGCTGGCAGAGAGGAGCGGATAGCAGATTGGATGACACAGGAGCGAATAGCAGTTTGGCTGGCGGAGAAAAGTGGATAGCAAGGTAGTTGGCGGAGAGGAGCGGATAGCAGATCGGCTGGCGGAGAGAAGCGGATAGCAGATTGGCTGAGACAGGAGCAGATAGCAGGGTGGCTGTCGGAGAGGAGCGGATAGCAGATTGGCTGGCGGAGAGGAGCGGATAGCAGATTGTCTGACACAGGAGCGGATAGCAGATTGTCTGACACAAGAGTGGATAGCAGGGTGGTTGGCGGAGAGGAGCGGATAGCAGGGTGGCTGGCGGAGAGGAGCGGATAGCAGATTGGCTGGCGGAGAGGAGCGGATAGTAGATTGGATGGCAAAGAGGAGCGGATAGCAGATTGGGTGACACAGGAGCGGATAGCAGATTGGCTGACACAGGAGTAGATAGCATTGTGGTTGGCGGAGAGGAGCGGATAGCAGGGTGGCTGGCGGAGAGGAGCGAAGAGCAGATTGCCTGACACAGGAGCGGATAGCAGATTGGCTGACACAGGAGCGGATAGCAGATTGGCTGGCAAAGAGGAGTGGAGAGCAGGGTGGCTGGCGGAGAGGAGCAGATAGCAGGTTGGTTGGCGGAGAGGAGCGGATAGCAGATTGGCTGGCGGAGAGGAGCAGATAGCAGTGTGGCTGGCGGAGAGGAGCGGATAGCAGTTTGGCTGGCGGAGAGGAACGGATAGCAGATTGGCTGACACAGGAGCAGATAGCAGGGTGGCTGGCGGAGAGGAGCGGATAGCAGATTGGCTGACACAGGAGCGGAAAGCAGATTGGCTGACACAGGAGCGGATAGCATGTTGGCTGACATAGGAGCGGATAGCAGATTGGCTGGCAAAGAGGAGAGGATAGCAGATTGGCTGGCAAAGAGGAGCGGATAGCAGTTTGGCTGGCAAAGAGGAGCGGAGAGCAGGGTGGCTAGCGGAGAGGAGCGAATAGCAGGGTGGCTGGCGGAGAGGAGTGGATAGCAGGGTGGCCGGCAAAGAGGAGCGGATAGCAGATTGGCTGACACAGGAGCGAATAGCAGATTGGCTGGCGGAGAGGAGCGGATAGCAGGGTGGCTGGCGGACAGGAGAGGATAGCACGGTGGCTGGCGGAGAGGAGCAGATAGCAGATTGGCTGACACAGGAGCGGATAGCAGGGTGGCTGGCGGAGAGGAGCGGATAGCAGATTGGCTGACACAGGAGCGGATAGCAGATTGGCTGGCGGAGAGGAGCGATATCAGATTGGCTGACACAGGAGCAGATAGCAGGGTGACTGGCGGAGAGGAGCAGATAGCAGGGTGGCTGGCGGAGAGGAGCGGATAGCAGATTGGCTGGCGGAGAGGAGCGGATAGCAGATTGGCTGACACAGGAGCGGATAGCAGATTGGCTGACACAGGAGCAGATAGCAGGGTGGCTGGCAGAGAGGAGCGGATAACAGATTGGCTGGCGGAGAGGAGCGGATAGCAGATTAGCTGGCAAAGAGTAGCGGATAGCAGATTGGCTGAAACAGGAGCGGATAGCAGATTGGCTGAAACAGGACCGGATAGCAGATGGGCTGATACAGGAGCGGATAGCAGGTTGTCTGACAAAGGAGCGGATAGCAGATCGGCTGGCGGAGAGGAGCGGATAGCAGATTGGCTGACACAGGAGCAGATAGCAGGGTGGCTGGCAGAGAGGAGCGGATAGCACAGTAGCTGGCGGAGAGGAACAGATAGCAGATTGGCTGACACAGGAGTAGATAGCAGGGTGGTTGGCGGAGAGGAGCGGATAGCTGGGTGGCTGGCGGAGAGGAGCGGATAGCAGGGTGGCTGGCGGAGAGGAGCGGATAGCAGGGTGGCTGGCGGAGATGAGCAGATAGCAGATTGGCAGGCAAAGAGGAGCGAATAGCAGATTGGCTGACAAAGGAGCGGATAGCAGATTGGCTGACACAGGAGCGGATAGCAGAATGGCTGGCGGAGACGAGCGGATAGCAGGGTGGCTGGCAGAGAGGAGCGGATAGCAGATTGGCAGACACAGGAGCGGATAGCAGGGTGGCTGGCAAAGAGGAGCGGATTTCAGATTGGCTGACACAGGACCGGATAGCAGATAGGCTGATACAGGAGCGGATATTAGGTTGTCTGACAAAGGAGCTGATAGCAGATCGGCTGGCGGAGAGAAGCGGATAGCAGATTGGCTGACACAGGAGCAGATAGCAGGGTGGCTGTCGGAGAGGAGCAGATAGCATGGTGGCTGGCGGAGAGGAGCGGATAGCAGATTGGCTGGTGGCGAGGAGCGGATAGCAGATTGGCTGACACAGGAGTGGATAGCAGGGTGGTTGGCGGAGAGGAGCGGATAATTTAGCTAGAGCTAATTTAGCTAGAACGAGTCAGGAAAAAGATCTTGGAGTTATCGTGGATAGTTCTCTGAAGATGTCTACGCAGTGTGCAGAGGCGGTCAAAAAAGCAAACAGGATGTTAGGAATCATTAAAAAGGGGATAGAGAATAAGACTGAGAATATATTATTGCCCTTATATAAATCCATGGTACGCCCACATCTCGAATACTGTGTACAGATGTGGTCTCCTCACCTCAAAAAAGATATTCTGGCACTAGAAAAGGTTCAGAAAAGGGCAACTAAAATGATTAGGGGTTTGGAGAGGGTCCCATAAGAGGAAAGATTAAAGAGGCTAGGACTCTTCAGCTTGAAAAAGAGCAGACTAAGGGGGGATATGATAGAGGTATATAAAATCATGAGTGATGTTGAGAAAGTGGATAAGGAAAAGTTATTTACTTATTCCCATAATACAAGAACTAGGGGTCACCAAATGAAATTAATAGGCAGCAGGTTTAAAACAAATAAAAGGAAGTTCTTCTTCACGCAGCGCACAGTCAACTTGTGGAACTCCTTACCTGAGGAGGTTGTGAAGGCTAGGACTATAACAATGTTTAAAAGGGGACTGGATAAATTCATGGTGGCTAAGTCCATAAATGGCTATTAGCCAGGATGGGTAAGAATGGTGTCCCTAGCCTCTGTTCGTCAGAGGATGGAGATGGATGGCAGGAGAGAGATCACTTGATCGTTGCCTTTTAGGTTCACTCCCTAAGGGGCACCTGGCATTGGCCACTGTCGGTAGACAGATACTGGGCTAGATGGACCTTTGGTCTGACCCGGTACGGCCTTTCTTATGTTCTTCTGTTCTTATGTTCTTATGGATAGCAGGGTGGCTGGAGGAGAGGAGCAGATAGCACAGTGGCTGGCGGACAGGAGCGGATAGCAGATTGGCTGACACAGGTGTGGATAGCAGGGTGGCTGGCGGAGAGGAGCGGATAGCAGGGTGTCTGGCGGAGAGGAGCAGATAGCAGAGTGGCTGGAGGAGAGGAGCGGATAGCAGATTGGCTTGCGGAGAGGGTCGGATAGCAGATTGGCTGGCGGAGAGGAGCGGATAGCAGATTGGCTGACACAGGAGCGGATAGCAGTGTGGCTGGCAGAGAGGAGCGGATAGCAGATTGGATGACACAAGAGCGAATAGCAGTTTGGCTGGCGGAGAAGAGCGGATAGCAGGGTGGCTGGAGGAGAGGAGCGGATTGCAGATTGGCTGACAGAGGAGCGGATAACAGGGTGGCTAACACAGGAGCGGACAGCACATTGGCTGAAGGAGAGGAACGGATAGCAGATTGGCTGACACATGAGCGGATAGCAGGGAGGGTGTCGGAGAGGAGCGGATAGCAGATTGGCTGGCGGAGAGGAGCGGATAGCACGGTGGCTGGCGGAGAGGAGTGGATAGCAGATTGTCTGACACAGGAGCGGATAGCAGATTGGCTGACACAGGAGCGGATAGCAGGGTGGCTGGCGGAGAGGAGCAGATAGCAGGGTGGCTGGCGGAGAGGAGCGGATAGCAGATTGGCTGGCGGCGAGGAGCGGATAGCAGAATGGCTGACACAGGAGTGCATAGCAGGGTGGTTGGCGGAGAGGAGCGGATAGCAGGGTGGCTGGCGGAGAGGAGCAGATAGCAGAGGGGCTGGCGGAGAGGAGCGCATAGCAGTTTGGCTGGCGGAGAGGAGCGGATAGCAGTTTGGCTGGCGGAGAGGAGCGGATAGCAGATTGGCTGACACAGGAGTAGATAGCATTGTGGTTGGCGGAGAGGAGCGGATAGCAGGGTGGCTGGCGGAGAGGAGCGAAGAGCAGATTGCCTGACACAGGAGCAGATAGCAGGGTGGCTGGCGGAGAGGAACGGATAGCAGGGTGGCTGGCGGAGAGGAGCGGATAGCAGATTGGCTGACACAGGAGCGGATAGCAGATTGGCTGACAGGAGCGGATAGCATGTTGGCTGACACAGGAGCGGATAGCAGATTCGCTGGCAAAGAGGAGAGGATAGCAGATTGGCTGGCAAAGAGGCGCGGAGAGCAGGGTGGCTAGCGGAGAGGAGCGGATAGCAGGGTGGCTGGCGGAGCGGAGTGGATAGCTGGGTGGCTGGCAAAGAGGAGCGGATAGCAGATTGGCTGAAACAGGAGCGGATAGCAGGGTGGCTGGCAAAGAAGACCGGATAGCAGATTGGCTGACACAGGAGCGAATAGCAGATTGTCTGGCGGAGAGGAGCGGATAGCAGATTGGCTGACACAGGAGTGGATAGCAGGGTGGCTGGCGGAGAGGAGCAGATAGCAGAGTGGCTGGCGGACAGGAGCGGATAGCAGATTGGCTGACACAGGTGTGGATAGCAGGGTGGTTGGCAGAGAGGAGCGGATAGCACGGTGGCTGGCGGAGAGGAGCGGATAGCACGGTGGCTGGCGGAGAGGAGTGGATAGCAGATTGTCTGACACAGGAGCGGATAGCAGATTGGCTGACACAGGAGCGGATAGCAGGGTGGCTGGCGGAGAGGAGCAGATAGCAGGGTGGCTGACACAGGAGTGGATAGCAGGGTGGCTGGCGGAGAGGAGCAGATAGCAGAGTGGCTGGCGGACAGGAGCGGATAGCAGATTGGCTGACACAGGAGCGGATAGCAGGGTGGCTGGCGGAGAGGAGCAGATAGCAGGGTGGCTGGCGGAGAGGAGCGGATAGCAGATTGGCTGGCGGCGAGGAGCGGATAGCAGATTGGCTGACACAGGAGTGGATAGCAGGGTGGTTGGCGGAGAGGAGCGGATAGCAGGGTGGCTGGCGGAGAGGAGCAGATAGCAGAGTGGCTGGCGGAGAGGAGCGGATAGCAGTTTGGCTGGCGGAGAGGAGCGGATAGCAGTTTGGCTGGCGGAGAGGAGCGGATAGCAGTTTGGCTGGCGGAGAGGAGCGGATTGCAGATTGGCTGACAAAGGAGTAGATAGCATTGTGGTTGGCGGAGAGGAGCGGATAGCAGGGTGGCTGGCGGAGAGGAGCGGACAGCAGATTGGCTGACACAGGAGCAGATAGTAGGGTGGCTGGCGGAGAGGAGCGGATAGCAGATTGGCTGACACAGGAGCGGATAGCAGATTGGCTGGCAAAGAGGAGCGGATAGCAGTTTGGCTGGCAAAGAGGAGCGGATAGCAGGGTGGCTGGCGGAGAGGAGTGGATAGCAGGGTGGCTGGCAAAGAGGAGCGGATAGCAGATTGGCTGACACAGGAGCGGATAGCAGATTGGCTGGCGGAGAGGAGCGGATAGCAAGGTAGTTGGCGGAGAGGAGCTGATAGCAGGGTGGCTGGCGGAGAGGAGAGGATAGCACGGTGGCTGGCGGAGAGGAGCAGATAGCAGATTGCCTGACACAGGAGCGGATAGCAGAGTGGCTACACAGGAGAGGATAGCAGGGTGGCTGGCGGAGAGGAGCGGATAGCAGATTGGCTGACACAGGAGCGGATAGCAGACTGGCTGAAGGAGAGGAACGGATAGCAGATTGGCTGGCGGAGAGGAGCGGATAGCACGGTGGCTGGCGGAGAGGAGCGGATAGCAGATTGTCTGACACAGGAGCGGATAGCAGATTGGCTGACACAGGAGCGGATAGCAGGGTGGCTGGCGGAGAGGAGCAGATAGCAGGGTGGCTGGGGGAGAGGAGCGGATAGCAGATTGGCTGGCGGCGAGGAGCGGATAGCAGATTGGCTGACACAGGAGTGGATAGCAGGGTGGTTGGCGGAGAGGAGCGGATAGCAGGGTGGCTGGCGGAGAGGAGCAGATAGCAGAGTGGCTGGCGGAGAGGAGCGGATAGCAGATTGGCTGACACAGGAGCAGATAGCAGGGTGGCTGGCGGAGAGGAGAGGATACCAGATTGGATGGCGGAGAGGAGCGAAGAGCAGATTGCCTGACACAGGAGCGGATAGCAGGGTGGCTGGCGGAGAGGAACGGATAGCAGGGTGGCTGGCGGAGAGGAGCGGACAGCAGATTGGCTGACACAGGAGCAGATATCAGGGTGGCTGGCGGAGAGGAGCGGATAGCAGTTTGGCTGACACAGGAGCGGATAGCAGATTGGCTGGCAAAGAGGAGCGGATAGCAGATTGGCTGACACAGGAGCAGATACCAGTGTGGCTGACGCAGAGGAGCGGACAGAAGGGTGGCTGACGCAGAGGAGCGGATAGCAGGGTGGCTGGCGGAGAGGAGCGGATAGCAGATTGGCTGACGCAGATTGAGCGGATAGCAGATTGGTTGACGCAGATTGAGCGGATAGCAGATTGGCTGACGCAGATTGAGCGGATAGCAGAGTGGCTGGCGGAGAGGAGCTGATAGCACAGTGGCTGGCGGAGAAGAGCGGATAGCACAGTGGCTGGCGGAGAGGAGCGGATAGCAGAGTGCTTGGCGGAGAGGAGCGGATAGCAGAGTGCTTGGCGGAGAGGAGCGGGTAGCAGGGTGGCTGGCGGAGAGGAGCGGATAGCAGGGTGGCTGGCGGAGAGGAGCGGATAGCAGGGTGGCTGGTGGAGAGGAGCGGATAGCAGAGTGGCTGACACAGAGGAGCGGATAGCAGGGTGGCTGACCGAGAGGAGTGGATAGCAGGGTGGCTGACGGAGAGGAGCGGATAGCAGGGTGGCTGACAGGAGCGCATAGCAGGGTGGCGGGCGGAGAGGAGCGCATAGCAGGGTGGCAGGAGGAGAGGAGCGCATAGCAGTGTGGCTGGCGGAGAGGAGCGGATAGCAGGGTGGCTGGCGGAGAGGAGCGGATAGCAGGGTGGCTGGCAGAGAGGAGCGGATAGCAGGGTGGCTGGCGGAGAGGAGCGGATAGCAGGGTGGCTGGCGGAGAGGAGCGAATAGCAGGGTGGCTGGCGGCTTGGAGCGTATAGCAGGGTGGCTGGCGGAGAGGAGCGGATAGCAGAGTGGCTGACACAGAGGAGCGGATAGCAGGGTGGCTGACGCAGAGGGGCGGATAGCAGGGTGGCTGGCGGAGAGGAGCAGATAGCAGAGAGGCTGACGCAGAGGAGCGGATAGTAGGGTGTCTGGCGGCTTGGAGCGTATAGCAGGGTGGCTGGCGGCTTGGAGCGGATAGCAGGGTGGCTGGCGGCTTGGAGCAGATAGCAGGGTGGCTGGCGGAGAGGAGGGGATAGCAGCGTGGCTGGCGGAGAGGAGCGGTTAGGAGAGTGGCTGGCGGAGAGAAGCGGATAGCAGAGTGACTGAAACAGAGGAGCGGATTGCAGAGTGGCTGGCGGAGAGGAGCGGATAGCAGAGTGGCTGGCGGAGAGGAGCGGATAGCAGAGTGGCTGGCGGAGAGGAGCGGATAGCAGAGTGGCTGGCGGAGAGGAGCGGATAGCAGAGTGGCTGGCGGAGAGGAGCGGAGAGCAGGGTGGCTGGCGGCTTGGAGCGTATAGCAGGGTGGCTGGCGGCTTGGAGCGGATAGCAGGGTGGCTGGCGGCTTGGAGCGGATAGCAGGGTGGCTGGCGGAGAGGAGGGGATAGCAGCGTGGCTGGCGGAGAGGAGCGGATAGCAGAATGGCTGGCGGAGAGGAGGGGATAGCAGCGTGGCTGACGCAGATTGAGCGGATAGCAGATTGGCTGACGCAGATTGAGCGGATAGCAGATTGGCTGGCGGAGAGGAGCGGATAGCAGAGTGGCTGGCGGAGAGGAGCGGATAGCAGAGTGGCTGCCGGAGAGGAGCGGATAGCAGGGTGGCTGGCGGAGAGGAGCGGATAGCGGGGTGGCTGGCGGAGAGGAGCGGATAGCAGGGTGGCTGGCGGAGAGGAGCGGATAGCAGGGTGGATGGCGGAGAGGAGAGGATAGCAGGGTGGCTGACGGAGATTAGCGGTTACCAGGCTGGCTGACGCAGAGGAGCGGATAGCAGGGTGGCTGACGCAGAGGAGCGGATAGCAGGGTGGCTGACGCAGAGGAGCGGATAGCAGGGTGGCTGGCGGCTTGGAGCGTATAGCAGGGTAACTGGCGGCTTGGAGCGTATAGGAGGGTGGCTGGCGGAGAGGAGGGGATAGCAGAGTGTTTGGCGGAGAGGAGGGGATAGCAGGGTGGCTGGCGGAGAGGAGGGGATAGCAGGGTGGCTGGCGGAGAGGAGGGGATAGCAGGGTGGCTGGCGGAGAGGAGGGGATAGCAGGGTGGCTGGCGGAGAGGAGGGGATAGCAGGGTGGCTGGCGGAGAGGAGGGGATAGCAGGGTGGCTGGCGGAGAGGAGCAGATAGCAGGGTGGCTGGCGGAGAGGAGCGGATAGCAGAGTGACTGAAACAGAGTAGCGGATACCAGTGTGGCTGGCGGAGAGGAGCGGATAGCAGAGTGGCTGGCGGAGAGGAGCTGATAGCAGAGTGGCTGACACAGAGGAGCGGACAGCAGGGTGGCTGGTGGAGAGGAGCGGATATCAGAGTGGCTGGCGGAGAGGAGCGGATAGCAGGGTGGCTGACAGAGGAGCGGATAGCAGGGTGGCTGGCGGAGAGGAGCGGATAGCAGAGTGGCTGACGCAGAGGAGAGGATAGCAGAGTGGCTGACGCAGAGGAGCGGATAGCAGGGTGGCTGGCGGAGAGGAGCGGACAGCAGGGTGGCTGGCGGAGAGCAGCGGTTAGCAGAATGGCTGATGCAGAGGAGCGGATAGCACGGTGGCTGACGGAGAGTAGCGGATAGCAGGGTGGCTGACAGAGGAGTGCATAGCAGGGTGGCTGGCGGAGAGGAGCGGATAGCAGGGTGGCTGGTGGAGAGGAGCGAATAGCAGAGTGGCTGACACAGGAGCGCATAGCAGAGTGGCTGGCGGAGATGAGCGGATAGCAGAGTGGCTGACAGAGGAGCGGATAGCAAGGTGGTTGGCGGAGAGTAGCGGATAGCAGAGTGGCTGACACACGAGCGGGTAGCAGAGTGGCTGGCGGAGAGGAGCGGATAGCAGAGTGGCTGGCGGAGAGGAGCGGATAGCAGAGTGGCTGGCGGAGAGGAGCGGATAGCAGGGTAGCTGGCGGATAGGAGCGGATAGCAGATTGGCTGGCGGCGAGGAGCCGATAGCAGATTGGCTGACACAGGAGCGGATAGCAGATTGGCTGGCAAAGAGGAGAGGATAGCAGATTGGCTGGCAAAGAGGAGCGGATAGCAGGGTGGCTGGCGGAGAGGAGCAGATAGCAGATTGCCTGACACAGGGGCGGATAGCAGAGTGGCTGACACAGAAGCGAATAGCAGGGTGGCTGGCGGAGAGGAGCGGATAGCAGATTGGCTGACACAGGAGCGGATAGCAGATTGGCTGAAGGAGAGGAACGGATAGCAGAGTGGCTGACATATGAGCGGATAGCAGGGCGGCTGGCGGAGAGGAGCGGATAGCAGATTGTCTGGCGGAGAGGAGCGGATAGCACGGTGACTGGCGGAGAGGAGCGGATAGCAGATTGGCTGACACAGGAGCGGATAGCAGAGTGGCTGGCGGAGAGGAGCAGATAGCAGGGTGGCTGGCGGAGAGGAGCAGATAGCAGAGTGGCTGGCGGAGAGGAGTGGATAGCAGTTTGGCTGGCGGAGAGGAGCGGATAGCAGATTGGCTGACACAGGAGCAGATAGCAGGGTGGCTGGCGGAGAGGAGACGATACCAGATTGGCTGGCGGCGAGGAGCGGATAGCAGATTGGCTGACACAGGAGTGGATAGCAGGGTGGTTGGCGGAGAGGAGCGGATAGCAGGGTGGCTGGCGGAGAGGAGCAGATAGCAGAGTGGCTGGCGGAGAGGAGCGGATAGCAGTTTGGCTGGCGGAGAGGAGCGGATAGCAGATTGGCTGACACAGGAGCAGATAGCAGGGTGGCTGGCGGAGAGGAGAGGATACCAGATTGGCTGGCGGAGAGGAGCGAAGAGCAGATTGCCTGACACAGGAGTGGATAGCAGGGTGGCTGGCGGAGAGGAGCGAAGAGCAGATTGCCTGACACAGGAACGGATAGCAGTTTGGCTGGCGGAGAGGAGCGGATAGCAGATTGGCTGACACAGGAGTAGATAGCAGTGTGGTTGGCGGAGAGGAGCCGATAGCAGGGTGGCTGGCGGAGAGGAGCGGATACCAGATTGGCTGACACAGGAGCGGATAGCAGATTGGCTGACACAGGAGCGAATAGCAGATTGGCTGGCGGAGAGGAGCGGATAGCAGAGTGGCTGACACAGGAGCGGATAGCAGGGTGGCTGGCGGACAGGAGCGGATAGCAGAGTGGCTGACACAGGAGCGGATAGCAGGGTGACTGGCGGAGAGGAGCAGATAGCAGGGTGGCTGGCGGAGAGGAGCAGATACCAGATTGCCTGACACAGGAGCGGATAGAAGAGTGGCTGACACAGGAGCGGATAGCAGATTGGCTGACAAAGGAGCAGATAGCAGGGTGGCTGGCAGAGAGGAGCGGATAGCAGATTGGCTGGCGGAGAGGAACGGATAGCAGATTGGCTGACACAGGAGCGGATAGCAGATTAGCTGACACAGGAGCAGATAGCAGGGTGTCTGGCGGAGAGCAGCAGATAGCAGGGTGGCTGGCGGAGAGGAGCGGATAGCAGAGTGGCTGGCGGAGACGAGCGGATAGCAGGGTGGCTGGCAGAGAGGAGTGGATACCAGATTGGCAGACACAGGAGCGGATAGCAGGGTGGCTAGCAAAGAGGAGCGGATTTCAGATTGGCTGACACAGGACCGGATAGCAGATAGGCTGATACAGGAGCGGATAGCAGGTTGTCTGACAAAGGAGCGGATAGCAGATCGGCTGGCGGAGAGAAGCGGATAGCAGATTGGCTGACACAGGAGCAGATAGCAGGGTGGCTGTCGGAGAGGAGCAGATAGCAGGGTAGCTGGCGGAGAGGAGCGGATAGCAGATTGGCTGGCGGCGAGGAGCGGATAGCAGATTGGCTGACACAGGAGTGGATAGCAGATCGGCTGGCGGAGAGGCGCGGATAGCAGATTGGCTGGCGGAGAGGAGCAGATAGCAGGGTGGCTGGCGGAGAGGAGCGGATAGCAGATTGGCTGACACAGGAGTAGATAGCAGGGTGGTTGGCGGAGAGGAGCGGATAGCGGGGTGGCTGGCGGAGAGGAGCGGATAGCAGGATGGCTGGTGGAGAGGAGCGGATAGCAGGGTGGCTGGCGGAGATGAGCAGATAGCAGATTGGCTGGCAAAGAGGAGCGAATTGCAGATTGGCTGACAAAGGAGCGGATAGCAGATTGGCAGACACAGGAGCGGATAGCAGGGTGGCTGGCAAAGAGGAGCGGATTTCAGATTGGCTGACAAAGGAGCGGATAGCAGGTTGTCTGACAAAGGAGCGGATAGCAGATTGGCTGACACAGGAGCGGATAGCAGATTGGCTGACACAGGAGCGGATAGCAGATTGGCTGACACAGGAGCGGATAGCATGTTGGCTGAAACAGGAGCGGATAGCAGATTGGCTGGCGGCGAGGAGCGGATAGCAGATTGGATGACACAGGAGCGGATAGCAGGGTGGCTGGCGGAGAGGAGCAGATAGCAGGGTGGCTGGCGGAGAGGAGCGGATTGCAGATTGGCTGACACAGGAGCGGATAACAGGGTGGCTGACACAGGAGCGGATAGCATATTGGCTGAAGGAGAGGAACTGATAGCAGATTGGCTGGCGGAGAGGAGCGGATAGCACGGTGGCTGGCGGAGAGGAGCGGATAGCAGATTGTCTGACACAGGAGTGGATAGCAGATTGGCTGACACAGGAGCAGATAGCAGATTGGCTGACACAGGAGCGGATAGCATGTTGTCTGACACAGGAGCGGATAGCAGATTGGCTGGCGGCGAGGAGCGGATAGCAGATTGGCTGACACAGGAGTGGATAGCAGGGTGGTTGGCGGAGAGGAGCGGATAGCAGGGTGGCTGGCGGAGAGGAGCAGATAGCAGAGTGGCTTGCGGAGAAGAGCGGATAGCAGTTTGACTGGCGGAGAAGAGCGGATAGCAGATTGGCTGGCAAAGACGAGCGGATAGCAGATTGGCTGAAGGAGAGGAACGGATAGCAGATTGGCTGACACATGAGCGGATAGCAGGGTGGCAAGCGGAGAGGAGCGGATAGCAGATTGGCTGGCGGAGAGGAGCGGATAGCACGGTGGCTGGCAGAGAGGAGCGGATAGCAGATTGGCTGACACAGGAGCGGATAGCAGGGTGGCTGGAGGAGAGGAGCAGATAGCAGGGCGGCTCGGGGAAAGGAGCGGATAGCAGATTGGCTGGCGGCGAGGAGCGGATAGCAGATTGGGTGACACAAGAGTGGATAGCAGGGTGGTTGGCGGAGAGGAGCGGATAGCAGGGTGGCAGCGGAGAGGAGCAGATTGCAGATTGGCTGAAACAGAAGCGGATAGCAGGGTGGCTGGCGGAGAGGAGCGGATAGCAGATTGGCTGACACAGGAGTAGATAGCATTGTGGTTGGCGGAGAGGAGCGGATAGCAGGGTGGCTGGCGGAGAGGAGAGGATACCAGATTGGCTGGCGGAGAGGAGCGAAGAACAGATTGCCTGACACAGAAGCGGATAGCAGGGTGGCTGGAGGAGACGAGCGGATACCAGGGTGGCTGGCGGAGATGAGCGGATAGCAAATTGGCTGGAAAGAGGAGAGGATAGCAGATTGGCTGGCAAAGAGGAACGGATAACAGATTGGCTTACACAGGAGCGGATAGCAGGGTGGCTGGCCGAGAGGAGCGGATAGGAGATTAGCTGGCGGAGAGGAGCGGATAGCAGATTGGCTGACACAGGTGCGGATAGCAGGGTGGCTGGCGGAGAGGAGCGGATAGCAAAGTAGATGGCGGAGAGGAGCGGATAGGAGGGTAGTTGGCGGAGAGGAGCATAAAGCACGGTAGCTGGCGGAGAGGAGCGGATAGCAGATTGGCTGACAAAGGAGCGGATAGCAGGGTGGCTGACACAGGAGCGGATAGCAGGGTGGCTGACACAGAGGAGCGGATAGCAGGGTGGCTGGCAAAGAGGAGCGGATAGCAGATTGGCCCCCTCAGGAACGGATAGCAGGGTGGCTGGCGGAGAGGAGCGGATAGCAGGCTGGCTGGCGGAGAGGAGCGGATAGCAGGCTGGTTGGCGGAGAGGAGCGGATAGCAGATTGGCTGGCGGAGAGGAGCGGATAGCAGATTGGCTGACACAGGAGCGGATAGCAGGCTGGCTGGAGGAGAGGAGCGGATAGCAGATTGGCTGTCGGAGAGGAGCGGATAGCAGATTGGCTGGCGGAGAGGAGCGGATAGCAGATTGGCTGACACAGGAGCGGATAGCAGGGTGGCTGGCAGAGAGGAGCGGATAGCAGGGTAGTTGGCGGAGAGGAGCGTATAGCATGGTGGCTGGCCGAGAGGAGCGGATAGCAGATTGGCTGACACCTGAGCGGATAGCAGATTGGCTGGCAAAGAGGAGCAGATAGCAGATTTACTGACACATGAGCGGATAGCAGGGTGGCTGGCAGAGAGGAGCGTATAGCAGATTGGCTGACACAGGAGCGAATAGCAGATTGGCTGGCGGAGAGCAGCGGATAGCAAGGTAGTTGGCGGAGAGGAGCGGATAGCAGATTGGCTGGCGGAGAGGAGCGGATAGCAGGGTGGCTGGCGGAGAGGAGTGGATAGCACGGTGGCTGGCAGAGAAGAGCGGATAGCAGGGTGGATGGCAGAGTGGAGCTGATAGCAGGGTGGCTGGCAAAGAGAAGCGAATAGCAGATTGGCTGACACAGGACCGTATAGCAGATTGGCTGGCGGAGACGAGCGGATAGCTGTGTGGCTGACACAGGAGCGGATAGCAGATTGGATGGAGGAGACGAGCGGATAGCAGATTGGCTGCCGGAGAGGAGCGTATAGCAGGATGGCTAGCGGAGAGGAGCGGATAGCAGGGTCGCTGGCGGAGAGGAGAGGATAGCAGGGTGGCTGGCGGAGAGGAACGGATATCAGAGTGCTTGGCGGAGAGGAGTGGATAGCAGATTGGCTGGCAAAGAGGAGCGGATAGCAGATTGGCTGACAAAGGAGCAGATAGCAGATTGTCTGACACAGCAGATAGCAGGGTGGCTGGCAGAGAGGAGCGGATAGCAGATTGGCTGGCAAAGAGGAGCGGATAACAGGGTGGCTGGCGGAGAGGAGCTGATAGGAGATTGGCTGGCGGAGAGGAGCGGATAGTACGGTGGCTGGCAGAGGGGAGCGGATAGCAGATTGGCTGGTGGAGACGAGCGGATAACAGATTGGCTGGCAAAGAGGAGCGGATAGAAGATCGGCTGACACAGGAGCCGATAGCAGATTGGCTGGCGGAGAGGAGCGGATAGCAGGGTGGTTGGCGGAGAGGAGCGGATAGCAGAGTGGTTGGCGGAGAGGAGCGGATAGCAGAGTGGTTGGCGGAGAGGAGCGGATAGCAGGGTGGCTGACACTGGAGCGGATAGCAGATTGGCTGGCTGATAGGAGCGGATAGCAGGGTGGCGGTCGGAGAGGAGCGCATAGCAGGGTGGCTGGCGGAGAGGAGCGGATAGCAGGCTGCCTGGCGGAGGGGAGCGGATAGGAGGGTGGCTGACACAGGAGCTGATAGCAGATTGGCTGGCAAAGAGGAGCGGATAACATTGTGGCTGGCTGAGAGGAGCGGATAGCAGATTGGCTGACACAGCAGCGGTTAGCAGTGTGGCTGACACAAGACCGGATAGCAGATTGGCTGACGGAGAGGAGCGGATAGCAGGGTGGCTGACACAGGAGCAGATAGCAGATTGGCTGACACAGCAGCGGATAGCATATTGGCTGGAGGAGAGGAGCGGATAGCAGGGTGGCTGACACAGGAGCGGATAGCAGATTGGATGGAGGAGACGAGCGGATAGCAGATTGGCTGCCGGAGAGGAGCGTATAGCAGGGTGGCTAGCGGAGAGGAGCGGATAGCAGGGTCGCTGGCGGAGAGGAGAGGATAGCAGGGTGGCTGGCGGAGAGGAACGGATATCAGAGTGCTTGGCGGAGAGGAGTGGATAGCAGATTGGCTGGCAAAGAGGAGCGGATAGCAGATTGGCTGACAAAGGAGCAGATAGCAGATTGTCTGACACAGCAGATAGCAGGGTGGCTGGCAGAGAGGAGCGGATAGCAGATTGGCTGGCAAAGAGGAGCGGATAACAGGGTGGCTGGCGGAGAGGAGCTGATAGGAGATAGGCTGGCGGAGAGGAGCGGATAGCACGGTGGCTGGCAGAGGGGAGCGGATAGCAGATTGGCTGGTGGAGAGGAGCGGATAACAGATTGGCTGGCAAAGAGGAGCGGATAGAAGATCGGCTGACACAGGAGCCGATAGCAGATTGGCTGGCGGAGAGGAGCGGATAGCAGGGTGGTTGGCGGAGAGGAGCGGATAGCAGAGTGGTTGGCGGAGAGGATCGGATAGCAGGCTGGCGGGCGGAGAGGAGCGGATAGCAGGCTGGTTGGCGGAGAGGCGCGGATAGTAGGGTGGCTGGAGGAGAGGAGCGGATACCAGATTGGCTGACACAGGAGCGGATAGCAGGGTGGCTGGCAGAGAGGAGCGGATAGGAGATTGGCTGGCGGAGAGGAGCGGATAGCACGGTGGCTGGCAGAGGGGAGCGGATAGCAGATTGGCTGGTGGAGAGGAGCGGATAACAGATTGGCTGGCAAAGAGGAGCGGATAGAAGATCGGCTGACACAGGAGCCGATAGCAGATTGGCTGGCGGAGAGGAGCGGATAGCAGGGTGGTTGGCGGAGAGGAGCGGATAGCAGAGTGGTTGGCGGAGAGGAGCGGATAGCAGAGTGGTTGGCGGAGAGGAGCGGATAGCAGGGTGGCTGACACTGGAGCGGATAGCAGATTGGCTGGCTGATAGGAGCGGATAGCAGGGTGGCTGTCGGAGAGGAGCGCATAGCAGGGTGGCTGGCGGAGAGGAGCGGATAGCAGGCTGCCTGGCGGAGGGGAGCGGATAGGAGGGTGGCTGACACAGGAGCTGATAGCAGATTGGCTGGCAAAGAGGAGCGGATAACATTGTGGCTGGCTGAGAGGAGCGGATAGCAGATTGGCTGACACAGCAGCGGTTAGCAGTGTGGCTGACACAAGACCGGATAGCAGATTGGCTGACGGAGAGGAGCGGATAGCAGGGTGGCTGACACAGGAGCAGATAGCAGATTGGCTGACACAGCAGCGGATAGCATATTGGCTGGAGGAGAGGAGCGGATAGCAGGGTGGCTGGAGGAGAGGAGCGGATAGCAGGGTGGTTGGCGTAGAGGAGCGGATAGCAGGGTGGTTGGCGGAGAGAGACGGATAGCAGGGTGGCTGGCGGAGAGGAGCGGATAGCAGGGTGGCTGGCGGAGAGGAGCGGATAGCAGATTGGCTGACACAGGAGCGGATAGCATATTGGCTGGCGGAGAGGAGCGGATAGCAGATTGACTGGCACAGGAGCGGATAGCAGGGTGGCTGACAGAGAGGAGTGGATAGCAGGGTGGCTGGCAGAGAGGAGCCGATAGCAGGCTGGTTGGCGGAGAGGCGCGGATAGTAGGGTGGCTGGCAGAGAGGAGCGGATAGCAGATTGGCTGACACAGGAGCGAATAGCAGATTGGCTGGCAAAGGGGAGCGGAGAGCAGGGTGTCTTGCGGAGAGGAGCGGATAGCAGGGTGTCTTCGGAGAGGAGTGGATAGCAGTGTAGCTGGCGGAGAGGAGCAGATAGCAGATTGGCTGGCAAAGATGAGCGGATAGCAGGGTGCTTGGCGGAGAGGAGCGGATAGCAGACTGGCTGGCAGAGAGGAGCGGATAGCAGACTAGCTGACACAGGAGCGGATAGCAGATTGGCTGGCGGAGAGGAGCGGATAGCAGGGTGGCTGGCAGAGAGGAGCGGATAGCTGATTGGATGATACAGGAGCGGATAGCAGATTGACTGACACAGGAGCGGATAGCAGATTGGCTGACAAAGGAGCGGATAGCAGATTGGCTGGAGGAGAGGAGCGGATATCAGAGTGGCTGGCGGAGAGGAGCGGATAGCAGGGTGGTTGGCTGAGAGGAGCGGATACGAGATTGGCTGGCGAAGAGGAGCGGATAGCAGATTGGCTGACACAGGAGCGGATAGCAGGCTGGCAGGCGGAGAGGAGCCGATAGCAGATTGGCTGGCGGAGAGGAGCGGATAGCAGATTGGCTGGCGGAGAGGAGCGGATAGCAGATTGACTGGCACAGGAGCGGATAGCAGGGTGGCTGACAGAGAGGAGTGGATAGCAGGGTGGCTGGCAGAGAGGAGCGGATAGCAGGGTGGCTGACACAGGAGCGGATAGCAGGGTGGCTGGCGGAGAGGATCGGATAGCAGGCTGGCGGGCGGAGAGGAGCGGATAGCAGGCTGGTTGGCGGAGAGGCGCGGATAGTAGGGTGGCTGGAGGAGAGGAGCGGATACCAGATTGGCTGACACAGGAGCGGATAGCAGGGTGGCTGGCAGAGAGGAGCGGATAGCAGATTGGCTGGCAAAGAGGAGCGGATAGCAGAGTGGTTGGCGGAGAGGAGCGGATAGCAGGGTGGCTGACAATGGAGCGGATAGCAGGCTGGCTGGCGGAGAGGAGCCGATAGCAGGTTGGCTGGCAAAGAGGAGCGGATAGCAGATTGGCTGGCGGAGAGGAGCGGATAGCAGATTGGCTGGCAAAGAGGCGCGGATAACAGGGTGGCTGGTGGAGAGGAGCAGATAGCAGGGTGGCTGGCGGAGAGGAGCGGATAGCAGATTGGCTTGCGGAGAGGAGCGAATAGCAGGGTGGTTGGCGGGGAGGAGCGGATAGCAGGGTGGTTGGCTGAGAGGAGCGGATAGCAGGGCGGCTGAAGCAGAGGAGCGGATAGCAGGGTGGCTGGCGGAGAGGAGCGGATAGCAGGGTGGCTGGCGGAGAGGAGCGGATAGCAGGGTGGTTGGCTGAGAGGAGCGGATAGCAGGGCGGCTGGAGCAGAGGAGCGGATAGCAGACTGGCTGGCAGAGAGGAGCGGATAGCAGACTAGCTGACACAGGAGCGGATAGCAGATTGGCTGGCGGAGAGGAGCGGATAGCAGGGTGGCTGGCAGAGAGGAGCGGATAGCTGATTGGATGATACAGGAGCGGATAGCAGATTGACTGACACAGGAGCGGATAGCAGATTGGCTGACAAAGGAGCGGATAGCAGATTGGCTGGAGGAGAGGAGCGGATATCAGGGTGGCTGGCGGAGAGGAGCGGATAGCAGGGTGGTTGGCTGAGAGGAGCGGATACGAGATTGGCTGGCGAAGAGGAGCGGATAGCAGATTGGCTGACACAGGAGCGGATAGCAGGCTGGATGGCGGAGAGGAGCCGATAGCAGATTGGCTGGCGGAGAGGAGCGGATAGCAGATTGGCTGGCGGAGAGGAGCGGATAGCAGATTGACTGGCACAGGAGCGGATAGCAGGGTGGCTGACAGAGAGGAGTGGATAGCAGGGTGGCTGGCAGAGAGGAGCGGATAGCAGATTGGCTGACACAGGAGAGAATAGCAGATTGGCTGGCAAAGGGGAGCGGATAACAGGGTGCCTAATGGAGAGGAGCGGATAGCAGGGTGTCTTGCGGAGAGGAGCGGATAGCAGGGTGTCTGGCGGAGAGGAGTGGATAGCAGGGTGGCTGGCGGAGAGAAGCGGATAGCAGATTAGCTGGCAAAGATGAGCGGATAGCAGGGTGCTTGGCGCAGAGGAGCGGATAGCAGATTGGCTGGCAGAGATGAGCGGATAGCAGATTGGCTGGCGGAGAGGAGCGGATAGCAGGGTGCCTGGCGGTGAGGAGCTGATAGCAGATTGGATGGCGGAAAGGAGTGGATAGCAGGGTGGCTGGCAAAGAGGAGCGGATAGCAGATTGGCTGGCGGAGAGGAACGGATAGCAGATTGGCTGACAAAGAGTCGCGGATAACAGGGTGGCTGGTGGAGAGGAGCGGATAGCAGATTGGCTGGCGGACAGTAGCGGATAGCAGGGTGGCTGGCAGAGAGGAGCGGATAGCTGATTGGCTGACTCAGGAGCGGATAGCAGGGTGGCTGGCGGAGAGGAGCGTATAGCAGGCTACATGGCGTAGAGGAGCGGATAGCAGGCTGACTGGCAGAGAGGAGTGGATAGCAGATTTCCTGGCGGAGAGGAGCGGATAGCAGATTGGCTGGCGGAGAGCAGCGGATAGCAGATTGGCTGGCGGAGAGGAGCGGATAGCAGGGTGGTTGGTGGAGAGGAGCGTATAGCACGGTGGCTGGCGGAGAGGAGCGCATAGCAGATTGGCTGACACAGGACCGGATAGCAGATTGGCTGACACAGGAGAGGATAGCAGGGTGGCTGGCAAAGAGGACCGGATAGCAGATTGGCTGACTCAGGAGCGGATAGCAGGGTGGCTCGCGGAGAGGAGTGGATAGCAGATTGTCTGTCATAGGAGCGGAGAGCAGATTGGCTGGCAGAGAGAAACGAATAGCAGATTGGCTGACACAGGAGCGGATAGCAGGGAGGCTGGCGGAGAGGAGCGGATAGCAGATTGGCTGACACAGAAGCGGATAGTAGGGTGGCTGGCGGAGAGGAGCGGATAGCAGATTGGCTGGCGAAGAGGAGCGGATAGCAGAGTGGCTGACACAGGAGCGGATAGCAGATTGGCTGACGGAAAGGAGCGGATAGCAGGGTGGCTGGCAAAGAGAAGCGAATAGCAGATTGGCTGACACAGGAGTGGATAGCAGATTGGCTGACACAGGAGTGGATAGCAGATTGGCTGGAGGAGAGGAGCGGATAGTAGGGTGGCTGGCGGAGAGGAGCGGATAGCAGGGTGGTTGGCTGAGAGGAGCGGATAGCAGATTGGCTGGCGAAGAGGAGCGGATAGCAGATTGGCTGGCAGAGAGGAGCGGATAGCAGATTGGCTGACACAGGAGCAGATAGCATTGTGGCTGGGAGAGAGGAGCGGATAGAAGATTGGCTGACACAGTAGCGGATAGGAGGCTGGCTGGCGGAGAGGAGCCGATAGCAGGCTGGCTGGCGGACAGGAGCGGATAGCAGATTGTCTGACACAAAAGCGAATAGCAGATTGGCTGGCGGAGAGGAGCGGATAGCAGATTGGCTGGCAAAGGGGAGCGGATAGCAGGGTGCTTGGCGGAGAGGAGCGGATAGCAGGGTGGCTGACACAGGAGCGGATAGCAGATTGGCTGGCAAAGAGGAGCGGATAGCAGGGTGGCTGTCAAAGAGGAGCAGATAACAGGGTGGCTGACGGAGAGGAGCGCATAGCAGATTGGCTGGCGGAGAGGATCGGATAGCAGGGTGGCTGGCGTAGAGGAGCGGTTAGCAGATTGGCTGGCGGAGAGGTGCGGATAGCAGGGTGGCTGGCAGAGAGGAGCGGATAGCAGATTGGCCTGCGGAGAGGAGCGGATAGCAGATTGGCTGGCAAAGAGGAGCGGATAGCAGATTGGCTGACACAGGAGAGGATAGCAGAGTGGCTGACACAGGAGCGGATAGCAAATTGGCTGGAGGAGAGGAGCGGATAGCATGGTGGCTGGCAAAGAGAAGCGAATAGCAGATTGGCTGACACAGGAGCGGATAGCAGATTGGCTGACACAGGAGCGGATAGCAGGGTGGCTGACACAGGAGCGGATAGCAGATTGGCTGACGGAGAGGAGCGGATAGCAGATTGGCTGTCACAGGAGCGGATAGCAGGGTGGCTGGCGCAGAGGAGCGGATAGCAAGGTGGCTGGAAGAGAGGAGCGGATAGGAGATTGGCTGGAGGAGACGAGCGGATAGCAGGGTGGCTGGCGTAGAGGAGCGGATAGCAGATTGGCTGGCGGAGAGGTGCGGATAGCAGGGTGGCTGGCAGAGAGGAGCGGATAGCAGATTGGCCTGCGGAGAGGAGCGGATAGCAGATTGGCTGACACAGGAGCGGATAGCAGGGAGGCTGGCGAAGAGGAGCGGAAAGCAGAGTGGCTGACACAGGAGCGGATAGCAGATTGGCTGACGGAGAGGAGCGGATAGCAGGGTGGCTGGCAAAGAGAAGCGAATAGCAGATTGGCTGACACAGGAGCGGATAGCAGATTGGCTGACACAGGAGCGGATAGCAGATTGGCTGGAGGAGAGGAGCGGATAGCAGGGTGGTTGGCTGAGAGGAGCGGATAGGAGATTGGCTGGCGAAGAGGAGCGGATAGCAGATTGGCTGACACAGGAGCGGATAGCATTTGTGGCTGGCAGAGAGGAGCGGATAGAAGATTGGCTGACACAGGAGCGGATAGCAGGCTGGCTGGCGGAGAGGAGCTGATAGCAGATTGGCTGGCGGAGAGGAGCGGATAGCAGATTGGCTGGCGGAGAGGAGCGGATAACAGGGTGGCTGGCAGAGAGGAGCTGATAACAGATTGGCTGGCGGAGAGGAGCGGATAGCATGGTGGCTGGCAAAGAGGAGGGGATAGCAGATTGGCTGGCGGAGAGGAGAGGAGAGCAGATTGGCTGGCGAAGAGGAGCGGATAGCAGGGTGGCTGGCAAAGAGGACCGGATAGCAGATTGGCTGACTCAGGAGCGGATAGCAGGGTGGCTCGCGGAGAGGAGAGGATAGCAGATTGTCTGTCATAGGAGCGGAGAGCAGATTGGCTGGCGGAGAGGAGCGGATAGGAGGGTGGGTGACACAGGAGCGGATAGCATTGTGGCCGGGAGAGAGGAGCGGAGAGCAGATTGGCTGGCGGAGAGGAGCGGATAGCAGATTGGCTGACACAGGAGCGGATAGCAGGGAGGCTGGCGGAGAGGAGCGGATAGCAGATTGGCTGGCGAAGAGGAGCGGATAGCAGATTGGCTGGCAGAGAGGAGCGGATAGCAGATTGGCTGACACAGGAGCGGATAGCATTGTGGCTGGGAGAGAGGAGCGGAGAGGAGATTGGCTGGCGGAGAGGAGCGGATAGCAGATTGGCTGACACAGGAGCGGATAGCAGGGAGGCTGGCGGAGAGGAGCGGATAGCAGATTGGCTGACACAGGAGCGGATAGCAGGGAGGCTGGCGGAGAGGAGCGGCTAGCAAGGTAGTTGGCGGAGAGGAGGGTATAGCACGGTGGCTGGCTGGGAGGAGCGGATAGCAGATTGGCTGACACAGGAGCGGATAGCAGATTGGCTGACACAGGAGCGGATAGTAGGGTGGCTGGCGGAGAGGAGCGGATAGCAGATTGGCTGGCGAAGAGGAGCGGAAAGCAGAGTGGCTGACACAGGAGCGGATAGCAGATTGGCTGACGGAGAGGAGCGGATAGCAGGGTGGCTGGCAAAGAGAAGCGAATAGCAGATTGGCTGACACAGGAGCGGATAGCAGATTGGCTGACACAGGAGCGGATAGCAGATTGGCTGGAGGAGAGGAGCGGATAGCAGGGTGGCTGGCGGAGAGGAGCGGATAGCAGGGTGGTTGGCTGAGAGGAGCGGATAGCAGATTGGCTGGCAAAGAGGAGCGGATAGCAGATTGGCTGGCAGAGAGGAGCGGATAGCAGATTGGCTGACACAGGAGCGGATAGCATTGTGGCTGGGAGAGAGGAGCGCATAGAAGATTGGCTGACACAGTAGCGGATAGCAGGCTGGCTGGGGGAGAGGAGCGGATAGCAGATTGGCTGACACAGGAGCGAATAGCAGATTGGCTGGCGGAGAGGAGCGGATAGCAGATTGGCTGGCAAAGGAGAGCGGATAGCAGGGTGCTTGGCGGAGGGGAGCGGATAGCAGGGTGGCTGACACAGGAGCGGATAGCAGATTGGCTGGCTGAGAGGATCGGATAGCAGGGTGGCTGGCGTAGAGGAGCGGATAGCAGATTGGCTGGCAAAGAGGAGCGGATAGCAGATTGGCTGACACAGGAGAGGATAGCAGAGTGGCTGACACAGGAGCGGATAGCAGATTGGCTTTCGGAGAGGAGCTGATAGCATGGTGGCTGGCAAAGAGGAGGGGATAGCAGATTGGCTGGCGGAGAGGAGCGGATAGCAGATTGGCTGGCGAAGAGGAGCGGATAGCAGGGTGGCTGGCAGAGAGGAGCGGATAGCAGATTGGCTGTCGGAGAGGAGCGGATAGCAGGGTGGATTACACGGGAGAGGATAGCAGAGTGGCTGACACAGGAGCGGATAGCAGATTGGCTGACGGCGAGGAGCGGATAGCAGATTGGATGGCAAAGAGGAGCGGATAGCAGATTGGCTGTCACAGGAGCGGATAGCAGGGTGGCTGGCGCAGAGGAGCGGATAGCAAGGTGGCTGGAAGAGAGGAGCGGATAACAGATTGGCTGGCGGAGAGGAGTGGATAGCAGGGTGGCTGGCGTATAGGAGCGGATAGCAGATTGGCTGGCGGAGAGGTGCGGATAGCAGGGTGGCTGGCAGAGAGGAGCAGATAGCAGATTGGCCTGCGGAGAGGAGCGGATAGCAGATTGGCTGGCAAAGAGGAGCGGATAGCAGGGTGGCTGACACAGGAGAGGATAGCAGAGTGGCTGACACAGGAGCGGATAGCAGATTGGCTGGAGGAGAGGAGCGGATAGCATGGTGGCTGGCAAAGAGATGCGAATAGCAGATTGGCTGACACAGTAGCGGATAGCAGATTGGCTGACACAGGAGCGGATAGCAGATTGGCTGGAGGAGAGGAGCGGATAGCAGGGTGGTTGGCTGAGAGGAGCGGATACGAGATTGGCTGGCGAAGAGGAGCGGATAGCAGATTGGCTGACACAGGAGCGGATAGCATTTGTGGCTGGCACAGCGGAGCGGATAGAAGATTGGCTGACACAGGAGCGGATAGCAGGCTGGCTGGCGGAGAGGAGCCGATAGCAGATTGGCTGGCGGAGAGGAGCGGATAGCAGATTGGCTGGGGGAGAGGAGCGGATAGCAGATTGGCTGGCAAAGAGGAGCGGATAACAGGGTGGCTGGCAGAGAGGAGCTGATAGCAGATTGGCTGGCGGAGAGGAGCGGATAGCAGATTGGCTGGCGAAGAGGAGCGGATAGCAGGGTGGCTGGCAGACAGGAGCGGATAGCAGGGTGGCTGGCAGAGAGGAGCGGATAGCAGATTGGCTGTCGGAGAGGAGCGGATAGCAGATTGGCTGGCGAAGAGGAGCGGATAGCAGAGTGGCTTACACAGGAGAGGATAGCAGAGTGGCTGACACAGGAGCGGATAGCAGATTGGCTGGAGGAGAGGAGCGGATAGCAGGGTGGCTGGCGCAGAGGAGCGGATAGCAGGGTGGTTGGCTGAGAGGAGCGGATAGCAGATTGGCTGGCGAAGAGGAGCGGATAGCAGATTGGCTGGAGGAGAGGAGCGGATAGCAGGGTGGCTGGCGGAGAAGAGCGGATAGCAGGTTGGTTGGCTGAGAGGAGCGGATAGTAGATTGGCTGGCAGAGAGGAGCGGATAGCAGATTGGCTGACACAGGAGCGGATAGCATTGTGGCTGGTAGAGAGGAGCGGATAGAAGATTGGCTGACACAGGAGCGGTTAGCAGGCTGGCTGGCGGAGAGGAGCCGATAGCAGGCTGGCTGGCGGAGAGGAGCGGATAGCAGATTGGCTGGCGGAGAGGAGCGGATAGCAGATTGGCTGACACAGGAGCGAATAGCAGATTGGCTGGCGGAGAGGAGCGGATAGCAGATTGGCTGGCAAAGGGGAGCGGATAGCAGGGTGTCTAGCGGAGAGGAGTGGATAGCAGATTGTCTGGCAAAGAGGAGCGGATAGCAGGGTGCTTGGCGGAGAGGAGCGGATAGCAGGGTGGCTGACACAGGAGCGGATAGCAGATTGGCTGGCAAAGAGGTGCGGATAGCAGGGTGGCTGGCAAAGAGGAGCGGATAGCAGGGTGGCTGTCAAAGAGGAGCGGATAACAGGGTGGCTGACGGAGAGGAGCGGATATCAGATTGGCTGACACAGGAGCGGATAGCAGGTTGGCTGACACAGGAGCGGATAGCAGGGTGGCTGACACAGGAGCGGATAACAGGGTGGCTGACGGAGAGGAGCGGATAGCAGGGTGGCTGGCGGAGAGGAGCGGATAGCAGGGTGGCTGGAAGAGAGGAGCGGATAGCAGATTGGCTGGCGGAGAGGAGCGGATACCAGGGTGGCTGGCGTAGAGGAGCGGATAGCAGGGTGGCTGGCGGAGAGGAGCGGATAGCAGGGTGGTTGGCGGAGAGGAGCGGATAGCAGGGTTGTTGGCGGAGAGGAGCGGATAGCAGGGTGTTTGGCAGAGAGGAGCGGATAGCAGGGTGGCTGGCGGAGAGGAGCGAATAGCAGGGTGGCTGGCGGAGAGGAGCGGATAGCAGGGCGGTTGGCGGCAAGGAGCGGATAGCAGGGCGGCTGGCGGAGAGGAGCGGATAGCAGGGTGGTTGGCGGAGAGGAGCGGATAGCAGATTTGCTGACACAGGAGAGGATAGCAGATTGGCTGACACAGGAGCGGATAGCAGATTGGCTGGCAAAGAGGAGCAGATAGCAGATTGGCTGACACAGGAGCGGATAGCAGATTGGCTGACGCATAGGAGCGGATAGCAGGGTGGCTGGCAAAGGGAAGCGAATAGCAGATTGGCTGACACAGGAGCGGATAGCAGATTGGCTGGAGGAGAGGAGCGGATAGCAGGGTGGCTGGCGCAGAGGAGCGGATAGCAGGGTGGTTGGCTGAGAGGAGCGGATAGCAGATTGGCTGGCGAAGAGGAGCGGATAGCAGATTGGCTGGAGGAGAGGAGCGGATAGCAGGGTGGCTGGCGGAGAGGAGCGGATAGCAGGGTGGTTGGCTGAGAGGAGCGGATAGCAGATTGGCTGGCAGAGAGGAGCGGACAGCAGATTGGCTGACACAGGAGCGGATAGCAGGCTGGCTGGCGGAGAGGAGCCGATAGCAGATTGGCTGGCGGAGAGGAGCAGATAGCAGATTGGCTGACACAGGAGCGAATAGCAGATTGGCTGGTGGAGAGGAGCGGATAGCAGATTGTCTGGCAAAGAGGAGCGGATAGCAGATTGGCTGTCACAGGAGCGGATAGCAGGGTGGCTGGCGCAGAGGAGCGGATAGCAAGGTGGCTGGAAGAGAGGAGCTGATAGCAGATTGGCTGGCGGAGAGGAGCGGATACCAGCGTTGCTGGCGTAGAGGAGCGGATAGCAGGGTGGCTGGCGGAGAGGAGCGGATAGCAGGGTGGTTGGCGGAGAGGAGCGGATAGCAGGGTGGTTGGCGGAGAGGAGCGGATAGCAGGGTGGCTGGCGGAGAGGAGCGAATAGCAGGGTGGCTGGCGGAGAGGAGCGGATAGCAGGGTGGTTGGCGGAGAGGAGCGGATAGCAGATTTGCTGACACAGGAGCGGATAGCAGATTGGCTAACACAGGAGCGGATAGCAGGGTGGCTGACACAGGAGCGGATAGCAGATTGGCTGGCAAAGAGGAGCAGATAGCAGATTGGCTGACACAGGAGCGGATAGCAGGGTGGCTGCCGGAGAGGAGCGAATAGCAGGGTGGCTGGCGGAGAGGAGCGGATAGCAGGGCGACTGGAGCAGAGGAGCGGATAGCAGGGCGGCTGGCGGAGAAGAGTGTATAGCAGGGTGGTTGGCGGAGAGGAGCGGATAGCAGGGTGTCTGACACAGGAACGGATAGCAGATTGGCTGGCTTAGAGGAGCGGATAGCAGATTGGCTGGCAAAGAGGAGCGGATAGCAGATTGGCTGGCAAAGAGGAGTGGATAACAGGGTCGCTGGCGGAGAGGAGCTAATAGCACATTGGCTGGCGGAGAGGAGCGGATAGCATGGTGGCTGGCAAAGAGGAGGGGATAGCAGATTCGCTGGCAAAGAGGCGCGGATAACGGGGTGGCTGGTGGAGAGGAGCAGATAGCAGGGTGGCTGGCGGAGAGGAGCGGATAGCAGATTGGCTGGCGGAGAGGAGCGAATAGCATGGTGGTTGGCGGAGAGGATCGGATAGCATAGCGGCTGGAGCAGAGGAGCGGATAGCAGGGTGGCTAGCGGAGAAGAGCGGATAGCAGGGTGGCTGGCAGAGAGGAGCGGATAGCAGATTGGCTGGCAAAGAGGAGTGGATAGCAGGGTGGCTGACACAGGATAGGATAGCAGAGTGGCTGACACAGGAGCGGATAGCAGATTGGCTGACAGAGAGGAGCGGATAGCAGGGTGGCTGGCAAAGAGAAGCGAATAGCAGATTGGCTGACACAGGAGCGGATAGCAGATTGGCTGGAGGAGAGGAGCGGATTACAGGGTGGTTGGCTGAGAGGAGCGGATAGGAGATTGGCTGGCGAAGAGGAGCGGATAGCAGATTGGCTGACACAGGAGCAGATAGCAGGGTGGCTG
This sequence comes from Mauremys mutica, assembly GCF_020497125.1. Lineage (NCBI taxonomy): Eukaryota > Metazoa > Chordata > Testudines > Geoemydidae > Mauremys > Mauremys mutica. Next base: position 75,889,705 of record NC_059081.1, on the reverse strand, counting down.
GCAGAGAGGAGCGGATAGCAGGGTGGTTGGCGGAGAGGAGCGGATAGCAGGGTGGCTGGTGGAGAGGAGCATATAGCAGATTGGCTGGCAAAGAGGAGCGGATAGCAGATTGGCTGACACAGGAGCAGATAGCAGGGTGGCTGGCAGAGAGGAGCGGATAGCAGATTGGCTGGCGGAGAGGAGAGGATAGCAGATTGGTTGGCGGAGAGGAGCGGATAGCAGATTGGCTGTCTTAGAGGAGCGGATAGCAGATTGGCTGGCGGAGACGAGCGGATAGCAGATTGTCTGGCAAAGAGGCGCGGATAACAGGGTGGCTGGTGGAGAGGAGCAGATAGCAGGGTGGCTGGCGGAGAGGAGCGGATAGTAGATTGGCTGGCGGATTGGAGCCAATAGCAGGGTGGTTGGCTGAGAGGAGCGGATAACAGGGCGGTTGGAGCAGAGGAGCGGATAGCAGGGCGGCTAGCGGAGAGGAGCGGATAGCAGGGTGATTGGTGGATGATAGCGGATAGGAGGGTGTCTGACACAGGAGCGGATAGCAGATTGGCTGGCGGAGACGAGCGGATAGCACGGTGCCTGGCGGAGGGGAGCGGATAGGAGGGTGTCTGACACAGGAGCGGATAGCAGATTGGCTCGTTTAGAGGAGCGGATAGCAGATTGGATGGTTTAGAGGAGCGGATAGCAGGGTCGCTGGCAGAGAGGAGCTGATAGCACATTGGCTGGCGGAGAGGAGCGCATAGCATGGTGGCTGTCAATGAGGAGGGGATAGCAGATTGGCTGGCGGAGAGGAGCGGATAGCAGATTCGCTGGCAAATAGGCGAGGATAACAGGGTGGCTGGCGGAGAGGAGCGGATAGCAGATTGGCTGGCGGAGATGAGCGGATAGCAGGGTGGCTGGCGGAGATGAGCGGATAGCCGGGTGGCTGGCGGAGAGGAGCGGATAGCAGGGTGGCTGGCAGAGAGGAGCGGATAGCAGAATGGCTGGCGGAGAGGAGCGTATAGCAGATTGGCTGGCAAAGAGGAGCGGATAGAAGGGTGGCTGACACAGGAGAGGATAGCAGAGTGGCTGACACAGGAGCGGAGAGCAGATTGGCTGACGGAGAGTAGCGGATAGCAGGGTGGCTGGTAAAGAGAAGCAAACAGCAGATTGGCTGACACAGGAGCGGATAGCAGATTGGCTGACACAGGAGCGGATTGCAGATTGGCTGGAGGAGAGGAGCTGATATCAGGGTGGTTGGCGGAGAGGAGCGGATAGCAGGGTGGTTGGCTGAGAGGAGCGGATAGGAGATTGGCTGGCGAAGAGGAGCGGATTGCAGGGTGGCCAGCAGAGAGAAGCGGATAGCAGATTGGCTGACACAGGAGCGGATAGCAGATTGGCTGACACAGGAGCGGATAGCAGATTGGCTGGAGGAGAGGAGCGGAGAGCAGATTGGCTGACACAGGAGCGGATAGCAGGCTGGCTGGCGGAGAGGAGCCGATAGCAGATTGGCTGGCAAAGGGGAGCGGATAGCAGGGTGTCTGGCGGAGAGGAGTGGATAGCAGGGTGGCTGTCAAAGAGGAGCGGATAGCAGATTGGCTGACACAGGAGCAGATAGCAGGGTGGCTGGCAGAGAGGAGCGGATAGCAGATTGGCTGGTGGAGAGGAGCGGATAGCAGATTGGCTGGCTTAGAGGAGCGGATAGCAGATTGGCTGGCGGAGACGAGTGGATAGCAGATTGGCTGGCGGAGACGAGCGGATAGCAGATTGGCTGGCGGAGAGGAGCGAATAGCAGGGTGGTTGGCGGAGAGGAGAGGATAGCAGGGCGGCTAGCGGAGAGGAGCGGATAGCAGGGTGATTGGCGGATGATAGCGGATAGGAGGGTGTCTGACACAGGAGCGGATAGCAAATTGGCTGGTTTAGAGGAGCGGATAGCAGATTGGATGGCTTAGAGGAGAGGATAACAGGGTCGCTGGCGGAGAGGAGCTGATAGCACATTGGCTGGCGGAGAGGAGCAGATAGCATGGTGGCTGTCAATGAGGAGGGGATAGCAGATTGGCTGGCGGAGAGTAGCGGATAGCAGATTAGCTGGCAAATAGGCGCGGATAACAGGGTGGCTGGCGGAGAGGAGCGAATAGCAGATTGGCTGACAGAGAGGAGCGGATATCAGATTGGCTGGCGGAGAGGAGCGGATAGCAGGGTGGCTGGCGGAGAGGCGCGAATAGCATGGTGGCTGGCGGAGAGGAGCGGATAGCAGGGTGGCTGACACAGGAGCGGATAGCAGATTGGCTGACGGAGAGTAGCGGATAGCAGGGTGGCTGGTAAAGAGAAGCGAACAGCAGATTGGCTGACACAGGAGCGGATAGCAGATTGGCTGACACAGGAGCGGATAGCAGATTGGCTGACACAGGAGCGGATAGCAGGGTGGCTGACACAGGAGCGGATAGCAGATTGGCTGGCAAAGAGGAGCAGATAGCAGATTGGCTGATACAGGAGCGGATAGCAGGGTGGCTGGCAGAGAGGTGCGGATAGCAGATTGGCTGGCGGAGAGGAGCGGAAATCAGATTGGCTGGCAAAGAGGAGCGGATAGCAGATTGGCTGACACAGGAGCAGATAGCAGGGTGGCAGGCGGAGAGGAGCGCATAGCAGGGTGGCTGGAAGAGAGGAGCGGATAGCAGATTGGCTGGTGGAGAGTGTAGGGATATTAAAGAAGGTTTATATTAGACATGGTTTATATGAAAAAATGACTTATTGTTAATTGATGCCTTATAACTAAAGGTTTATGTTAAAAGTAAATTTGTGATTCTAACCTGCAAGCCACCAGCTGTGTCTGTGTGAAGCCTGCTCAAAGAAATACTTTGTATAAAACTTGCTAAACATTAATTAACTCTAAGTAAGTCAAAACAGTAGCTGTTATAGTGTATAGATAGAGACCCCCACCCTCTGTAAGTTTTCATCTCACTTTATCTTTGCTTGTTAAAAGACAGGGAGTCTCACATAAGTTGGTAACACCCCAAAAAGTAAAGAGACAATGAAATAGATGTGATTAAGATAGAGAATGTATGTGAATGCATGCCTAGTTTAAACAATAAATGAATGGTTAGGGAGTTACCAGTCTGAAGAATTCAGTGTTGGCTGAAGAAGGTGTCAAGTGGGATCAACCAGATGACCCCCACCACCTCAAAGGAAGAAAAAACAAGCATCTGACAAAATGGAGCCAGCCATCTGCTGATTGATTTAGCAACAGCAGAATGAAGCAACTCCTATGAACTAACATAGGGAAAAATCCCTATAAAACTGGACTCTAAAGAATAAGGACTTTGAGTCTATGGTTCTGATACCAACCTACAGGAGCATCAGATGCATCTGACACAGACTCGGCTCCTTCCTCATGACCAAGATACCTGGTCAGTAACTTGGAATGAGCAACATCTAGGCTGGTAACTATAACATCTACACAGAACCTGAATGAATGATTGTGTGAATGAATATGTGTGCGTGTGCGTGTGTGTATAAGGAATAAGTAGTAATAGAAATAAGTAGGAAAACATTGTCTTTTGTTTTGTTATGGTATTTACAATAAAATTGGCATCTTTGCCTTATCCCTCTTAATAAGATCCTGCTGGTTTTTATTATATTGGTATAACATTTTGGTAGAGAATGCGGTTATCCGCTCCTGTGTCAGCCACCCTGCTATCCGCGCCTGTCCGCTAGCCAATCTGCTATCCGCCCCTCTCCGCCAGCCAATCTGCTATCAGCCCCTCTCCGCCAGCCAATCTGCTATCCGCTCCTGTGTCAGCCACCCTGCTATCCGCTCCTCTCCGCCAACCAATCTGCTTTCAGCTCCTATCCACCAGCCACCCTGCTATCCGCCACTCTAAGCCAGCCACCCTGCTATCCGCTCCTCTCCGCCAGCCACCCTGCTATCCGCTCCTCTCCGCCAGCCACCCTGCTATCCGCTCCTCTCCGCCAGCCAATCTGCTATCCGCTAATCTCCGCCATCCCCCCTGCTATCCGCTCCTCTCCGCCAGCCACCCTGCTATCCGCTCCTCTCCGCGAGCCAATCTGCTATGCGCTCCTCTCCGACAGCAACCCTGCTATCCGCTCCTCTCCGCCAGCCAATCTGCTAACCGCTCCTCTTTGCCAGCCAATCTGCTATCCGTGCCTGTGTCAGCCACCCTGCTATCCGCTCCTCTCCGCCAGTCAATCTGCTATCCGCTCCTGTGTCAATCACCCTTTTATCCGCTCCTCTCCGACAGCCACCCTGCTATCCTCTCCTCTCCGCCAGCCACCCTACTATCCGCTTCTCTCCGCCAGCCAATTTGCTATCCGCTAATCCCCGCCATCCACCCTGCTATCAGCTCCTCTCCGCCAGCCACCCTGCTTTCCGCTCCTGTCTCGGCTACCCTGCTATCCGCTCCCCTCCGCCAGCCACCCTGCTATCCGTTCCTCGCCGCCAGCCAATCTGCTATCCGCTCCTCTCCGCCTGCCAATCTGCTATCCGCCCCTCTCCGCCAGCCAATCTCCTATCTGACCCTCTCCGCCAGCCAATCTGCTATCCGCTCTTTTCCGCCTGCGAATCTGCTATCCGCTCCTCCCCACCAGCCACCCTGCTATCCGCTCCTGTGTCAGCCACCCTGCAATCCGCTTCTCTCCGCCAGCCAATCTGTTATCCGCTCCTCTCCTCCAGCCACCCTGCTATCCGCTCCTGTGCCAGCCACCCTGCTATCCGGTCCTCTCTGCCAGCCACTCTGCTATCCACTCCTGTGTCGGCCACCCTGCTATCCGCTCCTCTCCGCCGGCCAATCTGCTATCCGCTCCTCTCCGCCAGCCAATCTGCTATCCGCTCCTGTGTCAGCCACCCTGCTATCCACTCCTCTCCGTCAGCCACCCTGATATCCGCTCCTGTGTAAGCCATCCTGCTATCCACTCCTCTCCGCCAGCCACCCTGCTATCCGCTCCTGTGTCAGCCACCCTGCTATCCGCTCCTATGTCAGCCAATCTGCTATCCGCCCCTCTCCGCCAGCCAATCTGCTATCCGCCCCTCTCCACTAGCCAATCTGCTATCCGCTCCTCTCCGCCAGCCAATTTTCTATCCGCTAATCTCCGCCAGCCACCCTGCTATCAGCTCCTCTCCGCCAGCCACCCTGCTATCCGCTCCTGGGTCAGCCACCCTGCTATCCGCTCCTCTCCGCCAGCCAATCTGCTATCCGCTCCTCTCCGCCAGGCACCCCGCTATCCGCAACTCTCCGCCAGCCACCCTGCTATCCGCTCCTCTCCGCCAGCCACCCTGCTATCCACTCCTGTGTCAGCCACCCGGCTATCCGCTCCTCTCCGCCAGCCACCCTGCTCTCCGCTCCTCTGTCAGCCAGTCTGCTATCCGCTCCTCTCCGCCAGCCACCCTGCTATCCGCTCCTCTCCGCCAGCCAATCTGCTAACCGCTCCTCTTTGCCAGCCAATCTGCTATCCGCACCTCTGTCGGCCACCATGCTATCCGCTCCTGTGTCAGCCACCCTGTTATCCGCTCCTATCCGCCAGTCACCCTGCTATCCGCTCTTCTCCACCAGCCAATCTGCTATCCGCTCCTGTGTCAGCCACACTGCTATCCGCTCCTCTCCGCCAATCAATCTGCTATCCGCTCCTGTGTCAGCCACCCTGCTATCCGCTCCTCTCCGCCAGCCAATCTGCTATCCGCTCCTCTCCGCCAGCCAATCTGCTATACGCTCCTCTCCGCCAGCCACCCTGCTATCCGCTCCTCTCCGCCAGCCACCCTGCTATCCACTCCTGTGTCAGCCATCCGGCTATCCGCTCCTCTCCGCCAGCCACCCTGCTCTCCGCTCCTCTGTCAGCCAGTCTGCTATCCGCTCCTCTCCGCCAGCCACCCTGCTATCCGCTCCTCTCCGTCAGCCAATCTGCTAACCGCTCCTCTTTGCCAGCCAATCTGCTATCCGCACCTCTGTCGGCCACCATGCTATCCTCTCCTGTGTCAGCCACCCTGTTATCCGCTCCTATCCGCCAGTCACCCTGCTATCCGCTCTTCTCCACCAGCCAATCTGCTATCCGCTCCTGTGTCAGCCACACTGCTATCCGCTCCTCTCCGCCAATCAATCTGCTATCCGCTCCTGTGTCAGCCACCCTGTTATCCGCTCCTCTCCACCAGCCACCCTGCTATCCGCTCCACTCCGCCAGCCAATCTGCTATCCGCTCCTCTCCGCCAGCCAATTTGCTATCCGCTAATCTCCGCCAGCCACCCTGCTATCAGCTCCTCTCCTCCAGCCACCCTGCTATCCGCTCCTCTCCGCCAGCCAATCTGCTATCCGCTCCTCTCCGCCAGCCAATCTGCTATCCGCCCCTCTCCTCCAGCCACCCTGCTATCCGCCCCTCTCCGCCAGCCACCCTGCTATCCGCCCCTCTCCGCCAGCCAATCTGCTATCCGCTCCTCTCCGCCAGCCACCCTGCTATCCGCTTCTCTCCACTAGCCAATCTGCTATCCGCTCCTCTCCGCCAGCCAATTTGCTATCCGCTAATCTCCAACAGCCACCCTGCTATCAGCTCCTCTCCGCCAGCCAATCTGCTATCCGCTCTTCTCCGTCAGCCAATTTGCTATCCGCTAATTTCCGCCAGCCACCCTGCTATCAGCTCCTCTCTGCCAGCCACCCTGCTATCCGTTCCTGGATCAGCCACCCTGCTATCCGCTCCTCTCCACCAGCCACCCTGCTATTCGCTCCTCTCCGCCAGCCAATCTGCTATCCGCTCCTCTCCGACAGACAATTTGCTATCCGCTAATCTCCGCCAGCCACCCTGCTATCAGCTTCTCTCTGCCAGCCACCCTGATATCCGCTCCTCTCCACCAGCCACCCTGCTATCCGCTCCACTCCGCCAGCCAATCTTCTATCCGCTCCTCTCCGCCAGCCAATCTGCTATCCGCTCCTCTCCGCCAGCCACCCTGCTATCCGCTCCTCTCCGCCAGCCACCCTGCTATCCGCTCCTCTCCGCCAGACAGCCTGCTATCCGCTCCTCTTTGCCAGCCAATCTGCTATCTGCTCCTCTTTGCCAGCCAATCTGCTATCCGCTCCTCTCCGTCAGCCACCCTGCTATCCGCTCCTCTCCGCCAGCCACCCTGCTATCCGCTCCTCTCCGCCAGCCAATCTGCTATCCTCTCCTCTCCGCCACCCACCCTGCTATCCTCTCCTGTGTCAGCCACCCTGCTATCCGGTCCTCTCTGCCAGCCAATCTGCTATCCGCCCCTCTCCGCCAGCCAATCTGCTATCCGCCCCTCAATCTGCTATCAGCCCCTCTCCGCCAGCCAATCTGCTATCCGCTCCTCTCCGCCAGCCACCCTACTATCCGCTCCTCTCCGCCACCCACCCTGCTATCCGCTCCTCTCCGCCAGCCAGCCTACTATCCGCAACTCTCCGCCAGCCAATCTGCTATCCGCTCCTCTTTGCCAGCCAATCTGCTATCTGCTCCTCTATGCCAGCCAATCTGCTATCCGCTCCACTCCGCCAGCCACCCTGCTATCAGCTCCTCTCCGCCAGCCACCCTGCTATCCGCTCCTGTGTCAGCCAATCTGCTATCCGCTGTTCTCCGCCAGCCAATCTGCTATCAGCTCCTGTGTCAGCCACCCTGTTATCCGCTCCTCTCCGCCAGCCACCCTGCTATCCGCTCCTCTCCGCCAGCCAATTTGCTATCCGCTAATCTCCGCAAGCCACCCTGCTATCGGCCCCTGTGTCAGCCACCCTGATATCCACTCCTCTCCGCCAGCCACCCTAATATCCGCTCCTCTCCGCCAGCCACCCTGCTATCCGCTCCTCTCCGCCAGCCACCCTGCTATCCGCTCCTCTCCGCCAGCCACCCTGCTATCCGCTCCTCTCCGCCAGCCAATCTGCTATCCACTCCTCTCCGCCAGCCACCCTGCTATCCGCTCCTCTCCGCCAGCCACCCTGCTATCCGCTCCTCTCCGCCAGCCAGCCTACTATCCGCTCCTCTCCGCCAGCCAATCTGCTATCCGCTCCTCTTTGCCAGCCAATCTGCTATCTGCTCCTCTTTGCCAGCCAATCTGCTATCCGCTCCTCTCCGTCAGCCACCCTGCTATCCGCTCCTCTCCGCCAGCCACCCTGCTATCCGCTCCTCTCCGCCAGCCAATCTGCTATCCTCTCCTCTCCGCCACCCACCCTGCTATCCGCTCCTGTGTCAGCCACCCTTCTATCCACTCCTCTCCGCCAGTCAATCTGGTATACGCTCCTGTGTCAGCCACCCTGTTATCCGCTCCTCTCCGCCAGCCACCCTGCTATCAGCTCCTCTCTGCCAGCCACCCTGCTATCCTCTCCTGTGTCAGCCACCCTGCTATCCGCCCCTCTCCGCCAGCCAATCTGCTATCCGCCCCTCAATCTGCTATCAGCCCCTCTCCGCCAGCCAATCTGCTATCCGCTCCTCTCCGCCAGCCAATTTGCTATCCGCCCCTCTCCGCCAGCCAATCTGCTATCCGCCACTCAATCTGCTATCAGCCGCTCTCCGCCAGCCAATCTGCTATCCGCTCGTCTCCGCCAGCCAATTTGCTATCCGCTCCTCTCCGCCAGCCACCCTGCTATCCGCTCCTGTGTCAGCCACCCTGCTATCCGCTCCTCTCCGCCGGCCAATCTGCTATCCGCTCCTCTCCGCCAGGCACCCTGCTATCTGCTCCTGTGTCAGCAAATCTGGTATCCGCTCCTCTCCGCCAGCCACCCTGGTATCAGCTCCTGTGTCACCCAGCCTGCTATCCGCTCCTCTCCGCCAGCCACCCTGCTATCAGCTCCTGTGTCAGCCACCCTGCTATCAGGTCCTCTCCGCCAGCCAATCTGGTATCCGCCCCTCTCCGCCAGCTAATCTGCTATCAGCTCCTGTGTCAGCCACCCTGCTATCCGCTCCTCTCCACCAGTCAATCTGCTCTCCGCTCCTCTGACAGCCACACTGCTATCCGCTCCTCTCCGTCAGCCACCCTGCTATCTGCTCCTCTCCGCCAGCCAATCTGCTATCCGCTCCTCTCCGCCAGCCACCCTGCTATCCGCTCCTCTCCGCCAGCCAATCTGCTATCAGCTCCTCTCCGCCAGCCACTCTGCTATCTTCTCCTCTCCGCCAGCCACCCTGCTATCCGCTCCTGTGTCAGTCAATCTGCTATCCGCTGTTCTCCGCCAGCCAATCTGCTATCCGCTCCTGTGTCAGCCACCCTGTTATCCGCTCCTCTCCGCCAGCCACACTGCTATACGCTCCTCTCCGCCAGCCACCCTGCTATCCGCTCCTCTCCGCCAGCCAATTTGCTATCTGCTCATCTCCGCAAGCCACCCTGCTATCCGCTCCTGTGTCAGCCACCCTGCAATCCGCTCCTCTCCGCCAGCCACCGTGCTATCTGCTCCTCTCCGCCAGCCACCCTGCTATCCGCTCCTCTCCGCCAGCCAATCTGCTATCCGCTCCTGTGTCTGTCAATCTGCTATTCGCTCCTCTCCCCCAGCCAATCTGCTATCCGCTCCTCTCCGCAAGCAACCCTGCTATCAGTTCCTGTGTCAGCCACTCTGCTATCCGGTCCTCTCTGCCAGCCACTCTGCAATACGCTCCTGTGTCAGCCACCCTGCTATCCTCTCCTCCCCGCCAGCCTATCTGCTATCCGCTCCTCTCCGCTAGCCAATCTGCTATCCGCTCCTCTCCGTCAGCCACCCTGCTATCCGCTCCTGTGTCAGCCACCCTGCTATCCGCTCCTCTCCGCCAGCCACCCTGCTATCCGCTCCTCTCCGCCAGCCAATCTGATATTCGCACCTCTCCGCCAGCCAATCTGCTTTCCGCTCCTCTCCGCCAGCCACCCTGCTATCAGATCCTGTGTCAGCCACCCTGCTATCCGCTCCTCTCCACCAGTCAATCTGCTATCCGCTCCTCTGTCAGCCACCCTGCTATCCGCTCCTCTCCGTCAGTCACCCTGCTATCCGCTCCTCTCCGCCAGCCAATCTGCTATCCGCTCCTCTCCGCCAGCCACCCTGCTATCCGCTCCTCTCCGACAGCCACTCTGCTATCCGCTCCTCTCCGCCAGCCACCCTGCTATCAGCTCCTCTCCGCCAGCCTGTGTCAGCCAATCTGCTATCCGCTGTTCTCCGCCAGCCAATCTGCTATCCGCTCCTGTGTCAGCCACCCTGTTATCCGCTCCTCTCCGCCAGCCACCCTGCTATACGCTCCTCTCCGCCAGCCACTCTGCTATGCGCTCCTCTCCTCCAGCCAATTTGCTATCCGCTAATCTCCGCCAGCCACCCTGATATCCGCTCCTGTGTCAGCCACCCTGCTATCCGCTCCTCTCCGCCAGCCACCCTGCTTTCTGCTCCTCTCCGCCAGCCACCCTGCTATCCGCTCCTCTCCGCCAGCCAATCTGCTATCCGCTCCTGTGTCTGTCAATCTCCTATTCGCTCCTCTCCGCCAGCCAATCTGCTATCCGCTCCTCTCCGCAAGCAACCCTGCTATCAGTTCCTGTGTCAGCCACCCTGCTATGCGGTCCTCTCTGCCAGCCACTCTGCAATCCGCTCCTGTGTCAGCCACCCTGCTTTCCTCTCCTCTCCGCCAGCCAATCTGCTATGCGCTCCTCTCCGCCAGCCAATCTGCTATCCGCTCCTCTCCGTCAGCCACTCTGCAATCCGCTCCTGTGTCAGCCACCCTGCTATCCTCTCCTCCCTGCCAGCCAATCTGCTATCCGCTCCTGTCCGCCAGCCAATCTGCTATCCGCTCCTCTCCGTCAGCCACCCTGCTATCCGCTCCTGTGTCAGCCACCCTGCTATCCGCTCCTCTCCGCCAGCCACCCTGCTATCCGCTCCTCTCCGCCAGCCAATCTGCTATTCGCTCCTCTCCGCCAGCCAATCTGCTATCCGCTCCTCTCCGCCAGCCACCCTGCTATCCGCTCCTGTGTCAGCCACCCTGCTATCCGCTCCTCTCCGCCAGCCACCCTGCTATCCGCTCCTCTCCGCCAGCCAATCTGCTATTCGCTCCTCTCTGCCAGCCAATCTGCTATCCGCTCCTCTCCGTCAGCCACCCTGCTATCCGCTCCTCTCCGCCAGCCAATCTGCTATCCGCTCCTCTCCGCCAGCCACCCTGCTATCCGCTCCTGTGTCAGCCAATCTGCTATCCGCTGTTCTCCGCCAGCCAATCTGCTATCCGCTCCTGTGTCAGCCACCCTGTTATCCGCTCCTCTCCGCCAGCCACCCTGCTATCCGCTCCTCTCCGCCAGCCACCCTGCTATACGCTCCTCTCCGCCAGCCACCCTGCTATCCGCTCCTGTGTCTGTCAATCTCCTATTCGCTCCTCTCCGCCAGCCAATCTGCTATTCGCTCCTCTCCGCAAGCAACCCTGCTATCAGTTCCTGTGTCAGCCACCCTGCTATCCGGTCCTCTCTGACAGCCACTCTGCAATCCGCTCCTGTGTCAGCCACCCTGCTTTCCTCTCCTCTCCGCCAGCCAATCTGCTATCCGCTCCTCTCCGCCAGCCAATCTGCTATCCGCTCCTCTCCGCCAGCCACCCCGCTATCCGCTCCTCTCCACCAGCAACCCTGCTATCCGCTCCTCTCCGCCAGCCAATCTGCTATCCGCTCCTCTTTGCCAGCCAATCTGCTATCCGTGCCTGTGTCAGCCACCCTGCTATCCGCTCCTCTCCGCCAGTCAATCTGCTATCCGCTCCTGTTTCGGCCACCCTGCTATCCGCTAATCTCCGCCATCCACCCTGCTATCCGCTCCTCTCCGCCAGCCACCCTGCTATGCGCTCCTCTCCGCCAGCCAATCTGCTATGCGCTCCTCTCCGCCAGCCAATCTGCTATCCGCTCCTCTCCGCCAGTCAATCTGCTATCCGCTCCTGTGTCAGTCACCCTGTTATCCGCTCCTCTCCGCCAGCCACCCTGCTATCCGCTCCTCTCCGCCAGCCAATTTGCTATCCGCTAATCTCCGCCATCCACCCTGCTACCACCTCCTCTCCGCCAGCCACCATGCTTTCCGGTCCTGTCCGCCAGCCAATCTGCTATCCGCTCCTCTCCGCCAGCCATCCTGCTATCAGCTCCTCTCCGCCATCCACCCTGCTATCCGCTCCTGTGTCAGCCACCCTGTTATCCGCTCCTCTCCTCCAGCCACCCTGCTATCCACTAATCTCCGCCAGCCACCCTGCTATCGGCTCCTGTGTCAGCCACCCTGCTATCCGCTCCTCTCCGCCAGCCACCCTACTATCTGCTCCTCTCCGCCAGCCACCCTGCTATCCGCTCCTGTGTCTGTCAATCTGCTATTCGCTCCTCTCCGCCAGCCAATCTGCTATCCGCTCCTCTCCGCAAGCAACCCTGCTATCAGTTCCTGTGTCAGCCACTCTGCTATCCGGTCCTCTCTGCCAGCCACTCTGCAATCCGCTCCTGTGTCAGCCACCCTGCTATCCTCTCCTCTCCGCCAGCCAATCTGCTATCCGCTCCTCTCCGCCAGCCAATCTGCTATCCGCTCCTCTCCGCCAGCCACCCTGCTATCCGCTCCTGTGTCAGCCACCCTGCTATCCGCTCGTCTCCGCCAGCCACCCTGCTATCCGCTCCTCTCCGCCAGCCAATCTGCTATTCGCTCCTCTCCGCCAGCCAATCTGCTATCCGCTCCTCTCCGCCAGCCACCCTGCTATCAGCTCCTGTGTCAGCCACCCTGCTATCCGCTCCTCTCCACCAGTCAATCTGCTATCCGTTCCTCTGTCAGCCACCCTGCTATCCGCTCCTCTCCGTCAGCCACCCTGCTATCCCCTCCTCTCCGCCAGCCAATCTGCTATCCGCTATTCTCCGCCAGCCACCCTGCTATCCGCTCCTCTCCGACAGCCACCCTGCTATCAGCTCCTCTCCGCCAGCCAATCTGCTATCCGCTCCTGTGTCAGCCACCCTGTTATCCGCTCCTCTCCGCCAGCCACCCTGCTATACGCTCCTCTCCGCCAGCCACCCTGCTATGCGCTCCTCTCCGCCAGCCAATTTGCTATCCGCTAATCTCCGCCAGCCACCCTGATATCCGCTCCTGTGTCAGCCACCCTGCTATCCGCTCCTCTCCGCCAGCCACCCTGCTTTGTGCTCCTCTCCGCCAGCCACCCTGCTATCCGCTCCTCTCCGCCAGCCAATCTGCTATCCGCTCCTGTGTCTGTCAATCTCCTATTCGCTCCTCTCCGCCAGCCAATCTGCTATCCGCTCCTCTCCGCAAGCAACCCTGCTATCAGTTCCTGTGTCAGCCACCCTGCTATCCGGTCCTCTCTGCCAGCCACTCTGCAATCCGCTCCTGTGTCAGCCACCCTGCTTTCCTCTCCTCTCCGCCAGCCAATCTGCTATCCGCTCCTCTCCGCCAGCCAATCTGCTATCCGCTCCTCTCCGCCAGCCACCCTGCTATCCGCTCCTCTCCGCCAGCAACCCTGCTATCCGCTCCTCTCCGCCAGCCACCCTGCTATCCGCTCCTCTCCGCCAGCCATTCTGCTATGCGCTCCTCTCCGCCAGCCACCCTGCTATCCGCTCCTCTCTGCCAGCCACTCTGCAATCCGCTCCTGTGTCAGTCACCCTGTTATCCGCTCCTCTCCGCCAGCCACCATGCTATCCGCTCCTCTCCGCCAGCCAATTTGCTATCCGCTAATCTCCGCCATCCACCCTGCTATCAGCTCCTCTCCGCCAGCCACCATGCTTTCCGGTCCTGTCCGCCAGCCAATCTGCTATCCGCTCCTCTCCGCCAGCCATCCTGCTATCAGCTCCTCTCCGCCATCCACCCTGCTATCCGCTCCTGTGTCAGCCACCCTGTTATCCGCTCCTCTCCTCCAGCCACCCTGCTATCCACTAATCTCCGCCAGCCACCCTGCTATCCGCTCCTGTGTCAGCCACCCTGCTATCCGCTCCTCTCCGCCAGCCACCCTGCTATCTGCTCCTCTCCGCCAGCCACCCTGCTATCCGCTCCTCTCCGCCAGCCTATCTGCTATCCGCTCCTGTGTCTGTCAATCTGCTATTCGCTCCTTTCCGCCAGCCAATCTGCTATCCGCTCCTCTCCGCAAGCAACCCTGCTATCAGTTCCTGTGTCAGCCACTCTGCTATCCGATCCTCTCTGCCAGCCACTCTGCAATCCGCTCCTGTGTCAGCCACCCTGCTATCCTCTCCTCTCCGCCAGCCAATCTGCTATCCGCTCCTCTCCGCCAGCCAATCTGCTATCCGCTCCTCTCCGCCAGCCACCCTGCTATCCGCTCCTGTGTCAGCCACCCTGCTATCCGCTCCTCTCCGCCAGCCACCCTGCTATCCGCTCCTCTCCGCCAGCTAATATGCTATTCGCTCCTCTCCGCCAGCCAATCTGCTATCCGCTCCTCTCCGTCAGCCACCCTGCTATCAGCTCCTGTGTCAGCCACCCTGCTATCCGCTCCTCTCCACCAGTCAATCTGCTATCCGCTCCTCTGTCAGCCACCCTGCTATCCGCTCCTCTCCGCCAGCCAATCTGCTATCCGCTCCTCTCCGCCAGCCACCCTGCTATCCGCTCCTCTCCGACAGCCACTCTGCTATCCGCTCCTCTCCGCCAGCCACCCTGCTATGCGCTCCTCTCCGCCAGCCAATCTGCTATCCGCTCCTCTCCGCCAGTCAATCTGCTATCCGCTCCTGTGTCAGTCACCCTGTTATCCGCTCCTCTCCGCCAGCCACCCTGCTATCCGCTCCTCTCCGCCAGCCAATTTGCTATCCGCTAATCTCCGCCATCCACCCTGCTACCACCTCCTCTCCGCCAGCCACCATGCTTTCCGGTCCTGTCCGCCAGCCAATCTGCTATCCGCTCCTCTCCGCCAGCCATCCTGCTATCAGCTCCTCTCCGCCATCCACCCTGCTATCCGCTCCTGTGTCAGCCACCCTGTTATCCGCTCCTCTCCTCCAGCCACCCTGCTATCCACTAATCTCCGCCAGCCACCCTGCTATCCGCTCCTGTGTCAGCCATCCTGCTATCCGCTCCTCTCCGCCAGCCACCCTACTATCTGCTCCTCTCCACCAGCCACCCTGCTATCCGCTCCTCTCCGCCAGCCTATCTGCTATCCGCTCCTGTGTCTGTCAATCTGCTATCCGCTAATCTCCGCCAGCCACCCTGATATCCGCTCCTGTGTCAGCCACCCTGCTATCCGCTCCTCTCCGCCAGCCACCCTGCTTTGTGCTCCTCTCCGCCAGCCACCCTGCTATCCGCTCCTCTCCGCCAGCCAATCTGCTATCCGCTCCTGTGTCTGTCAATCTCCTATTCGCTCCTCTCCGCCAGCCAATCTGCTATCCGCTCCTCTCCGCAAGCAACCCTGCTATCAGTTCCTGTGTCAGCCACCCTGCTATCCGGTCCTCTCTGCCAGCCACTCTGCAATCCGCTCCTGTGTCAGCCACCCTGCTTTCCTCTCCTCTCCGCCAGCCAATCTGCTATCCGCTCCTCTCCGCCAGCCAATCTGCTATCCGCTCCTCTCCGCCAGCCACCCTGCTATCCGCTCCTCTCCGCCAGCAACCCTGCTATCCGCTCCTCTCCGCCAGCCACCCTGCTATCCGCTCCTCTCCGCCAGCCAATCTGCTATCCGCTCCTCTCCGCCAGTCAATCTGCTATCCCCTCCTCTCCGCCAGCCACCCTGCTATCAGCTCCTGTGTCAGCCACCCTGCTATCCGCTCCTCTCCACCAGTCAATCTGCTATCCGCTCCTCTGTCAGCCACCCTGCTATCCGCTCCTCTCCGCCAGCCAATCTGCTATCCGCTCCTCTCCGCCAGCCACCCTGCTATCCGCTCCTCTCCGACAGCCACCCTGCTATCAGCTCCTCTCCGCCAGCCACCCTGCTATCCGCTCCTGTGTCAGCCAATGTGCTATCCGCTGTTCTCCGCCAGCCAATCTGCTATCCGCTCCTGTGTCAGCCACCCTGTTATCCGCTCCTCTCCGCCAGCCACCCTGCTATATGCTCCTCTCCGCCAGCCACCCTGCTATGCGCTCCTCTCCGCCAGCCAATTTGCAATCCGCTAATCTCCGCCAGCCACCCTGATATCCGCTCCTGTGTCAGCCACCCTGCTATCCGCTCCTCTCCGCCAGCCACCCTGCTTTCTGCTCCTCTCCGCCAGCCACCCTGCTATCCGCTCCTCTCCGCCAGCCAATCTGCTATCCGCTCCTGTGTCTGTCAATCTCCTATTCGCTCCTCTCCGCCAGCCAATCTGCTATCCGCTCCTCTCCGCAAGCAACCCTGCTATCAGTTCCTGTGTCAGCCACCCTGCTATCCGGTCCTCTCTGCCAGCCACTCTGCAATCCGCTCCTGTGTCAGCCACCCTGCTTTCCTCTCCTCTCCGCCAGCCAATCTGCTATCCGCTCCTCTCCGCCAGCCAATCTGCTATCCGCTCCTCTCCGCTAGCCACCCTGCTATCCGCTCCTCTCCGCCAGCAACCCTGCTATCCGCTCCTCTCCGCCAGTCAATCTGCTATCCGCTCCTGTCTCGGCCACCCTGCTATCCGCTAATCTCCGCCATCCACCCTGCTATCCGCTCCTCTCCGCCAGCCACCCTGCTATCCGCTCCTCTCCGCCAGCCATTCTGCTATGCGCTCCTCTCCGCCAGCCAATCTGCTATCCGCTCCTCTCCGCCAGTCAATCTGCTATCCGCTCCTGTGTCAGTCACCCTGTTATCCGCTCCTCTCCGCCAGCCACCATGCTATCTGCTCCTCTCCGCCAGCCAATTTGCTATCCGCTAATCTCCGCCATCCACCCTGCTATCAGCTCCTCTCCGCCAGCCACCATGCTTTCCGCTCCTGTCTCGGTCACCCTGCTATCCGCTCCTCTCCGCCAGCAACCCTGCTATCCGTTCCTCTCCGCCAGCCAATCTGCTATCCGCTCCTCTCCGCCTGCCAATCTGCTATCCGCCCCTCTCTGCCAGCCCATCTGCTATCCGCTCTTTTCCGCCTGCGAATCTGATATCAGCCCCTCTCCGCCAGTCAATCTCCTATCCGCTCCTCTCCGCCAGCCAATCTGCTATCCGCTCCTCCCCACCAGCCACCCTGCTATCCGCTCCTGTGTCATCCACCCTGCAATCCGCTTCTCTCCGAAAGCCAATCTGTTATCCGCTCCTCTCCGCCAGCCACGATGCTATCAGCTCCTCTCCGCCAGCCACCCTGCTATCCGCTCCTGTGTCAGCCACCCTGCTTTCCGCTCCTCTCCGTCAACCACCCTGCTATCCGCTCCTCTCCGCCAGCCACCCTGCTATCCGCTCCTCTCCGACAGCCACTCTGCTATCCGCTCCTCTCCGCCAGCCACCCTGCTATCAGCTCCTCTCCGCCAGCCACCCTGCTATCCGCTCCTGTGTCAGCCAATCTGCTATCCGCTCCTCTCCGCCAGCCAATTTGCTATCCGCTCCTCTCCGCCAGCCACCCTGCTTTCTGCTCCTCTCCGCCAGCCACCCTGCTATCCGCTCCTCTCAGCGAGCCAATCTGCTATCCGCTCCTCTCCGCAAGCAACCCTGCTATCAGTTCCTGTGTCAGCCACCCTGCTATCCGGTCCTCTCTGCCAGCCACTCTGCAATCCGCTCCTGTGTCAGCCACCCTGCTTTCCTCTCCTCTCCGCCAGCCAATCTGCTATCCGGTCCTCTCCGCCAGCCACCCTGCTATCCGCTCCTCTCCGCCAGCAACCCTGCTATCCGCTTCTCTCCGCCAGTCAATCTGCTATCCGCTCCTGTCTCGGCCACCCTGCTATCCGCTAATCTCCGCCATCCACCCTGCTATCCGCTCCTCTCCGCCAGCCACCCTGCTATCCGCTCCTCTCCGCCAGCCATTCTGCTATGCGCTCCTCTCCGCCAGCCACCCTGCTATCCGCTCCTCTCCGCCAGCCATTCTGCTATGCGCTCCTCTCCGCCAGTCAATCTGCTATCCGCTCCTGTGTCAGTCACGCTGTTATCCGCTCCTCTCCGCCAGCCACCATGCTATCCGCTCCTCTCCGCCAGCCAATTTGCTATCCGCTAATCTCAGCCATGCACCCTGCTATCAGCTCCTCTCCGCCAGCCACCATGCTTTCCGCTCCTGTCTCGGTCACCCTGCTATCCGCTCCTCTCCGCCAGCAACCCTGCTATCCGTTCCTCTCCGCCAGCAACCCTGCTTTCCGCTCCTCTCCGCCAGCCAACCTGCTATCCGCTCCTGTGTCAGCCACCCTGCTATCCGCTCCTCTCCGCCAGCCTCCCTGCTATCCGCTCCTCTCCGCCAGCCACCCTGCTATCCGCTCCTGTTTCAGCCACCCTGCTATCCGCTCCTATCCGCCAGCCAATCTGCTATCCGCTCCTGTGTCAGCCAGCCTGCTATCCTGTCCTCTCCGCCAGCCAATCTGAAATCCGCCCCTCTCCGCCAGCCAATCTGGTATCCGCCCCTCTCCGCCAGCCAATCTGCTATCCGCTCCTGTGTCAGCCACCCTGCTATCCGCTCCTCTCCGTCAGACACCCTGCTATCCGCTCCTCTCCGCCAGCCAATTTGCTATCCGCTAATCTGCGCCAGCCACCCTGCTATCCGCTCCTCTCCGCCAGCCACCCTGCTATCCGGTCCTCTCCGCCAGACAATCTGCTATCCACTCCTGTGTCAGCCACCCTGCTATCCGCACCTCTCCGCCGGCCAATCTGCTATCCGCTCCTCTCCGCCAGCCAATCTGCTACCGGCTCCTGTGTCAGCCACCCTGTTATCCGCTCCTCTCCGCCAGCCACCCTGCTATCCGCTCCTCTCCGCCAGACACCCTGCTATCCGTTCCTCTCCGCCAGCCAATCTGCTATCCGCTCCTCTCCGCCAGCCAATCTGCTATCCGCTCTTTTCCGCCTGCGAATCTGCTATCAGCCCCTCTCCGCCAGTCAATCTGCTATCCGCTCCTCTGCGCCAGCCAATCTGCTATCCGCTCCTCCCCACCAGCCACCCTGCTATCCGCTCCTGTGTCAGCCACCCTGCAATCCGCTTCTCTCCGCCAGCCAATCTGTTATCCGCTCCTCTCCGCCAGCCACCCTGCTATCTGCGCGTCTCCGTCAGCCAATCTGCTATCCGCTCGGCTCCGCCAGGCAATCTGCTATCCGCTCCTATCCGCCAGTCAATCTGCTATCTGCTCCTGTGTCAGCCACCCTGCTATCCGTTCCTCTCCGCCAGCCAATCTCCTATCCGCTCCTCTCCGCCTGCGAATCTGCTATCAGCCCCTCTCTGCCAGTCAATCTGCTATCCGCTCCTCCCCACCAGCCACCCTGCTATCCGCTCCTGTGTCAGCCACCCTGCAATCCGCTTCTCTCCACCAGCCAATCTGTTATCCGCTCCTCTCCGCCAGCCACCCTGCTATCTGCGCCTCTCCAACAGCCAATCTGCTATCCGCTCGGCTCCGCCAGACAATCTGCTATCCGCTCCTCTTTGCCAGCCACCCTGCTATCCGCTCCTCTCCGCCAGTCAATCTGCTATCCGCTCCTGTGTCAGCCACCCTGCTATCCGCTCCTCCCCACCAGCCACCCTGCTATCCGCTCCTGTGTCAGCCACCCTGCAATCCGCTTCTCTCCACCAGCCAATCTGTTATCCGCTCCTCTCCGCCAGCCACCCTGCTATCTGCGCCTCTCCAACAGCCAATCTGCTATCCGCTCGGCTCCGCCAGACAATCTGCTATCCGCTCCTCTTTGCCAGCCACCCTGCTATCCGCTCCTCTCCGCCAGTCAATCTGCTATCCGCTCCTGTGTCAGCCACCCTGCTATCCGCTAATCTCCGCCAGCCACCCTGCTATCAGCTCCTCTCCGCCAGCCACCCTGCTATCCGCTCCTGTGTCAGCCACCCTGCTTTCCGCTCCTCTCCGCCAGCCAACCTGCTATCCGCTCCTGTGTCAGCCACCCTGCTATCCGCTCCTCTCCGCCAGCCACCTTGCTATCCGCTCCTCTCCGCCAGCCACCCTGCTATCCGCTCCTGTTTCAGCCACCCTGCTATCTGCTCCTATCCGCCAGCCAATCTGCTATCAGCTCCTGTGTCAGCCAGCCTGCTATCCGGTCCTCTCCGCTGGCCAATCTGCTATCCGCCCCTCTCCGCCAGCCAATCTGGTATCCGCCTCTCTCCGCCAGCCAATCTGCTATCCGCTCCTGTGTCAGCCACCCTGCTATCCGCTCCTCTCCGTCAGAAACCCTGCTATCCGCTCCTCTCCGCCAGCCAATTTGCTATCCGCTAATCTGCGCCAGCCACCCTGCTATCCGCTCCTCTCCGCCAGCCACCCTGCTATCCGGTCCTCTCCGCCAGCCACTCTGCTATCCACTCCTGTGTCAGCCACCCTGCTATCCGCTCCTCTCCGCCGGCCAATCTGCTATCCGCTCCTCTCCGCCAGCCAATCTGCTATCGGCTCCTGTGTCAGCCACCCTGTTATCCGCTCCTCTCCGCCAGCCACCCTGCTATCTGCTCCTCTCCGCCAGCCACCCTGCTATCCGTTCCTCTCCGCCAGCCAATCTGCTATCCGCTCCTCTCCGCCAGCCAATCTGCTATCCGCACTTTTCCGCCTGCGAATCTGCTATCAGCCCCTCTCCGCCAGTCAATCTGCTATCCGCTCCTCTGCGCCAGCCAATCTGCTATCCGCTCCTCCCCACCAGCCACCCTGCTATCCGCTCCTGTGTCAGCCACCCTGCAATCCGCTTCTCTCCGCCAGCCAATCTGTTATCCGCTCCTCTCCGCCAGCCACCCTGCTATCTGCGCCTCTCCGCCAGCCAATCTGCTATCCGCTCGGCTCCGCCAGTCAATCTGCTATCCGCTCCTGTGTCAGCCACCCTGCTATCCGCTCCTCTCCGCCAGCCAATCTGCTATCCGCTCCTCTCCGCCAGCCACCCTGCTATCCGCACCTCTCCCCCAGCCCATCTGCTATCCGCTCCTCTCCGCCAGCCAATTTGCTATCCGCTAATCTCCGCCAGCCACCCTGCTATCAGCTCCTCTCCGCCAGCCACCCTGCTATCCGCTCCTGTGTCAGCCACCCTGCTATCCGCTCCTCTCCGCCAGCCACCCTGCTATCCGCTCCTGTGTCAGCCACCCTGGTATCCGCTCCGCTCCGCCAGCCACCTTGCTATCTGCTCCTCTCCGCCAGCCATCCTGCTATCCGCTCCTGTTTCAGCCACCCTGCTATCCGCTCCTATCCGCCAGCCAATCTGCTATCCGCTCCTGTGTCAGCCAGCCTGCTATCAGGTCCTCTCCGCCAGCCAATCTGCTATCCGCTCCTTTCCGCCAGTCAATCTGCTATCCGCTCCTGTGTCAGCCACCCTGTTATCCGCTCCTCTCCGCCAGCCACCCTGATATCCACTCCTCTCCGCCAGCCACCCTGCTATACGCTCCTCTCCGCCAGCCACCCTGCTATCCGCTCCTCTCCGCCAGCCAATTTGCTATCCGCTAATCTCAGCCAGCCACCCTGCTATCCGCTCCTCTCCGCCAGCCACCCTGCTATCCGCTCCTGTGTCAGCCACCCTGCTATCCGGTCCTCTCCCCCAGCCACTCTGCTATCCACTCCTGTGTCAGCCACCCTGCTATCCGCTCCTCTCCGCCGGCCAATCTGCTATCCGCACCTCTCCGCCAGCCAATCTGCTATCGGCTCCTGTGTCAGCCACGCTGTTATCCGCTCCTCTCCGCCAGCCACCCTGATATCCACTCCTCTCCGCCAGCCACCCTGCTATCCGTTCCTCTCCGCCAGCCACCCTGCTATCCGCTCCTCTCCGCCAGCCAATGTGCTATCCGCTCCTCTCCGTCAGCCAATCTGCTATCCGTTCCTCTCCGCCAGCCAATCTGCTATCCGCTCCTCTCCGCCTGCCAATCTGCTATACGCCCCTCTCCGCCAGCCAATCTGCTATCAGCCCCTCTCCGCCAGTCAATCTGCTATCCGCTCCTCTCCACCAGCCAATCTGCTATCCGCTCCTCCCCACCAGCCACCCTGCTATCCGCTCCTGTGTCAGCCACCCTGCAATCCGCTTCTCTCCGCCAGCCAATCTGTTATCCGCTCCTCTCCGCCAGCCAATCTGCTATCCGCTCGGCTCCGCCAGACAATCTGCTATCCGCTCCTCTTTGCCAGCCACCCTGCTATCCGCTCCTCTCCGCCAGTCAATCTGCTATCCGCTCCTGTGTCAGCCACCCTGCTATACGCTCCTCTCCGCCAGCCAATCTATCCGCTCCTCTCCGCCAGCCACCCTGCTATCTGCTCCTCTCCGCCAGCCCATCTGCTATCCGCTCCTCTCCTCAGCAAATTTGCTATCCGCTAATCTCCGCCAGCCACCCTGCTATCAGCTCCTCTCCGCCAGCCACCCTGCTATCCGCTCCTGTGTCAGCCACCCTGCTATCCGCTCCTCTCCGCCAGCCACCCTGCTATCCGCTCCTGTGTCAGCCACCCTGCTATCCGCTCCTCTCCGCCAGCCACCCTGCTATCCGCTCCTGTGTCAGCCACCCTGCTATCCGCTCCTCTCCGCCAGCCACCCTGCTATCCGCTCCTCTCCGCCAGCCACCCTGCTATCCGCTCCTGTTTCAGCCACCCAGCTATCCGCTCCTCTCCGCCAGCCAATCTGCTATCCGCTCCTGTGTCAGCTAGCCTGCTATCCGGGCCTCTCCGCCAGCCACCCTGCTATCAGCTCCTCTCCGGCAGCCACCCTGCTATCCGCTCCTGTGTCAGCCACCCGGCTATCCGCTCCTCTCCGCCAGCCACCCTGCTATCCGCTCCTCTCCGCCAGCCACCCTGCTATCAGCTCCTCTCCGGCAGCCACCCTGCTATCCGCTCCTGTGTCAGCCACCCGGCTATCCGCTCCTCTCCGCCAGCCACCCTGCTATCCGCCCCTCTCCGCCAGGCAATCTGGTATCCGCCCCTCTCCGCCAGCCAATCTGCTATCCGCTCTTGTGTCAGCCACCCTGCAATCCGCTCCTCTCCGCCAGCCACCCTGCTATCCGCTCCTCTCCGCCAGCCACCCTGCTATCCACTCCTCTCCGCCAGCCAATTTGCTATCCGCTAATTTCCGCCAGCCACCCTGCTATCCGCTCCTCTCCGCCAGACACCCTGCTATCCGCTCCTGTGTCAGCCACCCTGCTACTCCGGTCCTCTCCGCCAGCCACTCTGCTATCCACTCCTGTGTCAGCCACCCTGCTATCCGCTCCTCTCCGCAGGCCAATCTGCTATCCGGTCATCTCCGCCAGCCACCCTGCTATCCGCTCCTCTCCCCGAGCCCATCTGCTATCCGCTCCTCTCCGCCAGCCAATTTGCTATCCGCTAATCTCCGCCAGCCACCCTGCTATCAGCTCCTCTCCGCCAGCCACCCTGCGATCCGCTCCTGTGTCAGCCACCCTGTTTTCCGCTCCTCTCCGCCAGCCACCCTGATATCCGCTCCTGTGTCAGCGACCCTGCTATCCGCTCCTCTCCTCCAGCCACCCTGCTATCTGCTCCCCTCCGCCAGCCACCCTGCTATCCGCTCCTGTTTCAGCCACCCTGCTATCCGCTCCTATCCGCCAGCCAATCTGCTATCCACTCCTGTGTCAGCTAGCCTGCTATCCGCCCCTCTCCGCCAGCCAATCTGGTATCCGCCCCTCTCCGTCAGCCAATCTGCTATCCGCTCTTGTGTCAGCCACCCTGCAATCCGCTCCTTTCCGCCAGTCAATCTGCTATCCGCTCCTGTGTCAGCCACCCTGTTATCCGCTCCTCTCCGCCATCCACCCTGCTATACGCTCCTCTCCGCCAGCCACCCTGCTTTCCGCTCCTCTCCGCCAGCCAATTTGCTATCCGCTAATCTCCGCCAGCCACCCTGCTATCCGCTCCTCTCCGCCACCCACCCTGCTATCAGCTCCTGTGTCAGCCACCCTGCTATCCGGACCTCTCCACCAGCCACTCTGCTATCCACTCCTGTGTCAGCCACCCTGCTATCCGCTCCTCTCCGCCGGCCAATCTGCTATCCGCTCCTCTCCGCCAGCCAATCTGCTATCGGCTCCTGTCTCAGCCACCCTGTTATCCGCTCCTCTCCGCCAGCCACCCTGCTATCCACTCCTCTCCGCCAGCCACCCTGCTATCTGTTCCTCTCCGCCAGCCAATCTGCTATCCGCTCCTCTCCGCCTGCCAATCTGCTATCCGCCCCTCTCCGCCAGCCAATCTGCTATCAGCCCCTCTCCGCCAGTCAATCTGCTATCCGCTCCTCTCCGCCATCCAATCTGCTATCCGCTCCTCCCCACCAGCCAATCTGATATCGGCTCCTGTGACGGCCACCATGCTATCCGCACCTCTCCGCCAGCCACCATGCTATCCGCTCCTCTCCGCCAGCCACCCTGCTATCCGCTCCTGTGTCAGCCAATCTGCTATCCGGTCCTCTCCGCCAGCCAATCTGCTATCAGCCCCTCTCCCCCAGTCAATCTGCTATCCGCTCTTCTCCGCCAACCACCCTGTTATCCGCTCCTCTCCGCCAGCCACCCTGCTATCCGATCCTCTCCGCCAGCCAATCTGCTATACGCTCCTCTTTCCCAGCCAATCTGCTATCCTCTCCTCTCTTCCAGCCACCCTGCTATCCGCTCCTCTCCACCAGTCAATCTGCTATCCGCTCCTCTCCTCCACCCACCCTGCTATCCGCTCCTGTGTCAACCACCCTGCTATCCGCTCCTCTCCGCCAGCCAATCTGCTATTCGCTCCTCTCCGCCAGCCACCCTGCTATCAGCTCCTCTCAGCCAGCCACCCTGCTATCCGCTCCTCTCCGCCAGCCACCCTGCTATCCGCTCCTGTGTCAGCCACCCTGCTATCCGCTCCTCTCCGCCAGCCACCTGCTATCCGCTCCTCTCCGCCAGCCACCCTGCTATCCGCTCCTGTGTAAGCCACCCTGCTATCCGCTCCTATCAGCCAGCCAATGTGCTATCCGCTCCCCTCCGCCAGCCACCCTGCTATCCGCTCCTGTGTCAGCCACCCTGCTATCCGCTCGTCTCCGCCAGCCACCCTGCTATCCGCTCCCCTACGCCAGCCACCCTGCTATCCGCTCCTGTGTTAGCCACCCTGCTATCCGCTCCTCTCAGCTAGCCACCCTGCTATCAGCTCCTGTGTCAGCCACCCTGTTATCCGGTCCTCTCCACCAGCCAATCTGCTATCCACCCCTCTCCGCCAGCCAATCTGCTATCCGCCCCTCTCCACCAGCCAATCTGCTATCCGCTCCTCTCCGCCAGCCACCCTGCTATCCGCTCCTGTCCGCCAGACAATCTGCTATCCGCTCCTCTCTGTCAGCCAATCTGCTATCCGCTCCTCTTTGCCAGCCAATCTGCTATCCGCTCCTCTCCGTCAGCCACCCTGCTATCCGCTAATCTCCGCCAGCCACCCTGCTATCCGCTCCTCTCCGCCAGCCAATCTGCTATCCTCTCCTCTCCGCCACCCACCCTGCTATCCGCTCCTGTGTCAGCCACCCTACTATACGCTCCTCTCCGCCAGCCACCCTACTATTCGCTCCTCTCCGCCAGCCAATTTGCTATCCGCTAATCTCCGCCAGCCACACTGCTATCAGCTCCTCTCCGCCACCCACCCTGCTATCCGCTCCTGTGTCAGCCACCATGCTATACGCTCCTCTCCGCCAGCCACCCTACTATTCGCTCCTCTCCGCCAGCCAATTTGCTATCCGCTCATCTCCGCCAGCCACCCTGCTATCCGCTCCTCTCCGCCAGCCAATCTGCTATCCTCTCCTCTCCGCCACCCACCCTGCTATCCGCTCCTCTGTCAGCCACCCTGCTATACGCTCCTCTCCGCCAGCCGCCCTACTATTCGCTCCTCTCCGCCAGCCAATTTGCTATCCGCTAATCTCCGCCAGCCACACTGCTATCAGCTCCTCTCCGCCACCCACCCTGCTATCCGCTCCTGTGTCAGCCACCCTGCTATCCGCTCCTGTGTCAGCCACCCTGCTATCCGCTCCTCTCCGACAGCCACCCTGCTATCCGCTCCTCTCCGCCAGCCAATCTGCAATTCGCTCCTCTCCGCCAGCCAATCTGCTATCCGCTCCTCTCCGCCAGCCACCCTGCTATCAGCTCCTGTGTCAGCCACCCTGGTATCCGGTCCTCTCCGCCAGCCACTCTGCTATCCGCTCCTGTGTCAGCCACCCTGCTATCCGCTCCTCTCCGCCGGCCAATCTGCTATCCGCTCCTCTCCGCCAGCCAATCTGCTATCGGCTCCTTTGTCAGCCACCCTGGTATCCGCTCCTGTGTCAGCCACCCTGCTATCCGCTCCTCTCCGCCAGCCACCCTGCTATCCGCTCCTCTCCGCCAGCCACCCTGCTATCAGCTCCTGTGTCAGCCACACTGCTATCCGGTCCTCTCCGCCAGCCAATCTGCTATCCTCCCCTCTCCACCAGCCAATCTGCTATCAGCCCCTCTCCGCCAGTCAATCTGCTATCCGCTCCTCTCCGCCAGCCAATCTGCTATCCGCTCCTCTCCGCCAGCCAATCTGCTATCCGCTCCTGTGTCAGCCACCCTGTTATCCGCTCCTCTCCGCCAGCCACCCTGCTATACGCTCCTCTCCGCCAGCCACCCTGCTATCCGCTCATCTCAGCCTGCCAATTTGCTATCTGCTCCTCTCCGCCAGCCACCCTGCTATCCGCTCCTCTCTGCCAGCCACCCTGCTATCCGCTCCTCTCCGCGAGCCAATCTGCTATCCGCTCCTCCCCACCAGCCACCCTGCTATCCGCTCCTGTGTCAGCCACCCTGCTATCCGCTTATCTCCGCCAGCCAATCTGCTATCAGCTACTTTCCGCCTGCTAATCTGCTATCCGCCCCTCTCCGCCAGCCAATCTGCTATCCGCTCCTCCCCGACAGCCACCCTGCTATCCGCGCCTCTCCGCCAGCCAATCTGCTATCCGCTCCTCTCCGCCAGACAATCTGCTATCCGCTCCTCATTGCCAGCCACCCTGCTATCCGCTCCTCTCCACCAGTCAATCTGCTATCCGCTCCTGTGTCAGCCACCCTGTTATCCGCTCCTCTCCGCCAGCCACCCTGCTATCCGCTCCTCTCCGCCAGCCAATTTGCTATCCGCTCCTCTCCGCCAGCTACCCAGCTATCCGCTCCTCTCCGCCAGCCAATCTGCTATCCGCTCCTCTCCGCCAGCCAATTTGCTATCCGCTAATCTCCGCCAGCCACCCTGCTATCAGCTCCTCTCCGCCAGCCACCCTGCTATCCGCTCCTGTGTCAGCCACCCTGCTATCCGCTCCTCTCCGCCAGCCACCCTGCTATCCGCTCCTGTGACAGCCACCCTGCTATCCGCTCCTCTCCTCCAGCCACCCTGCTATCCGCTCCTCTCCGCCAGCCAAGGTGCTATCCGCCCCTCTCCGCCAGCCAATCTGCTATCAGCCCCTCTCCGCCAGCCAATCTGCTATCCGCTCCTCTTTGCCAGCCAATCTGCTATCAGCTCCTTTGTCAGCCACCCTGTTATCCGCTCCTCTCCGCCACCCACCTTGCTATCCGCTCCTGTGTCAGCCACCCTGCTATCCGCTCCTCTCCGCCAGCCAATCTGCTATCCGCTCCTCTCCGCCAGCCACCCTGCTATCCGATCCTCTCCGCCATCCAATCTGCTATCCGCTCCTGTGTCAGCCACCCTGCTATCCGCTCCTCTCCGCCAGTCAATCTGCTATCCGCCCCTGTGTCAGCCACCCTGTTATCCGCTCCTCTCCGCCAGCCACCCTGCTATACGCTCCTCTCCGCCAGCCAATTTGCTATCCGCTAATCTCCGCCAGCCACCTTGCTATCAGCTCCTCTCCGCCATCCACCCTGCTATCCGCGCCTGTGTCAGCCACCCACCTATCCGCTCCTCTCCGCCAGCCACCCTGCTATCCGCTCCTCTCCGCCAGCCTCCCTGCTATCCGCTCCTCTCCGCCAGCCAATCGGCTATTCGCTCCTCTCCGCCAGCCAATCTGCTATCCGCTCCTCTCCGCCAGCCAATCTGCTATCCTCTCTTCTCCGCCAGCAACCCTGCTATCAGCTCCAGTGTCAGCCACCCTGCTATCTGGTCCTCTCCGCCAGCCAATCTGCTATCCGCCCCTCTCCGCCAGCCAATCTGCTATCCGCCCCTCTCCGCCAGCCAATCTGCTATTCTCTCCTGTGTCAGCCACCCGGCTATCCGCTCCTCTCCGCCAGCCACCCTGCTATCCGCTCCTCTCCGCCAGCCAATTTGCTATCCGCTCCTCTCCGCCAGCCACCCTGCTATCCGGTCCTCTCCGCCAGCCAATCTGCTATCCGCCCCTCTCCGCCAGCCAATCTGCTATTCTCTCCTGTGTCAGTCACCCTGCTATCCGCTCCTCTCCGCCAGCCAACCTGCTATCCGCCCCTCTCCGCCAGCCAATCTGCTATTCTCTCCTGTGTCAGCCACCCGGCTATCCGCTCCTCTCCGCCAGCCACCCTGCTATCCGCTCCTCTCCGCCAGCCAATTTGCTATCCGCTCCTCTCCGCCAGCCACCCTGCTATCCGGTCCTCTCCGCCAGCCAATCTGCTATCCGCTCCTCTCCGCCAGCCAATTTGCTATCCGCTAATCTCCGCCAGCCACCCTGCTATCAGCTCCTCTCCGCCAGCCACCCTGCTATCCGCTCCTGTGTCAGCCACCCTGCTATCCGCTCCTCTCCGCCAGCCACCCTGCTATCCGCTCCTGTGACAGCCACCCTGCTATCCGCTCCTCTCCGCCAGCCACCCTGCTATCCGCTCCTCTCCGCCAGCCAAGGTGCTATCCGCCCCTCTCCGCCAGCCAATCTGCTATCAGCCCCTCTCCGCCAGTCAATCTGCTATCCGCTACTCTCCGCCAGCCACCCTGCTATCCGCTCCTCTCCGCCAGCCAATCTGCAATCCGCTCCTCTTTGCCAGCCAATCTGCTATCAGCTCCTGTGTCAGCCACCCTGTTATCCGCTCCTCTCCGCCACCCACCTTGCTATCCGCTCCTGTGTCAGACACCTTGTTATCCGCTCCTTTCCGCCAGCCACCCTGCTATACGCTCCTCTCCGCCAGCCAATTTGCTATCCGCTAATCTCCGCCAGCCACCTTGCTATCAGCTCCTCTCCGCCATCCACCCTGCTATCCGCGCCTGTGTCAGCCACCCACCTATCCGCTCCTCTCCGCCAGCCACCCTGCTATCCGCTCCTCTCCGCCAGCCTCCCTGCTATCCGCTCCTCTCCGCCAGCCAATCGGCTATTCGCTCCTCTCCGCCAGCCAATCTGCTATCCGCTCCTCTCCGCCAGCCAATCTGCTATCCTCTCTTCTCCGCCAGCAAACCCTGCTATCAGCTCCTGTGTCAGCCACCCTGCTATCCGGTCCTCTCCGCCAGCCAATCTACTATCCGCTCCTGTGTCAGCCACCCTGCTATCCGCTCCTCTCCGCCAGCCACTCTGCTATGCGCTCCTGTGTCAGCCACCCTGCTATCCGCTCCTCTCCGCCAGCCAATCTGCTATCCGCCCCTCTCCGCCAGCCAATCTGCAATCCGCCCCTCTCCGCCAGCCAATCTGCTATCAGCCCCTCTCCGCCATTCAATCTGCTATCCGCTAATCTCCGCCAGCCAATCTGCTATCCGCTCCTCTCCACCAGCAACCCTGCTATCAGCTCCAGTGTCAGCCACCCTGCTATCTGGTCCTCTCCGCCAGCCAATCTGCTATCCGCTCCTGTGTCAGTCACCCTGCTATCCGCTCCTCTCCGCCAGCCAACCTGCTATCCGCCCCTCTCCGCCAGCCAATCTGCTATTCTCTCCTGTGTCAGCCACCCGGCTATCCGCGCCTCTCCGCCAGTCAATCTGCTATCCGCTCCTCTCCGCCAGCCAATCTGCTATCCGCTCCTCTTTGCCAGCCAATCTGCTATCAGCTCCTGTGTCAGCAACCCTGTTATCCGCTCCTCTCCGCCAGCCACCCTGCTATGGGCTCCTCTCCGCCAGCCACCCTGCTATCCGCTCCTCTCCGCCAGCCAATGTGCTATCCGCTCCTCTTTGCCAGCCAATCTGCTATCCGCTCCTCTCTGCCAGCCACCCTGCTATCCGCTCCTCTCCGCCAGCCAGTCTGCTATCCGCTCATCTCCGCCACCCACCTTACGATCCGCTCCTGTGTCAGCCACCCTGCTATCCGCTCCTCTCCGCCAGTCAATCTGCTATCCGCTCCTGTGTCAGCCACCCTGTTATCGGCTCCTCTCCGCCAGCCACCCTGCTATACGCTCCTCTCCGCCAGCCAATTTGCTATCCGCTAATCTCCGCCAGCCACCCTGCTATCAGCTCCTCTCCGCCAGCCACCCTGCTATCCGCGCCTGTGTCAGCCACCCTGCTATCCGCTCCTCTCCGCCAGCCACCCTGCTATCCGCTCCTCTATGCCAGCCACCCTGCTATCCCCTCCTCTCCGCCAGCCAATCTGCTATTCGCTCCTCTCCGCCAGCCAATCTGCTATCCGCTCCTCTCCGCCATCCAATCTGTTATCCTCTCCTCTCCGCCAGCAACCCTGCTATCAGCTCCTGTGTCAGCCACCCTGCTATCCGCTCCTCTCCGCCAGCCACTCTGCTATCCGCTCCTGTGTCAGCCACCCTGCTATCCGGTCCTCTCCGCTAGCCAATCTGCTATCCGCTCCTGTGTCAAAACCCTGCTATCCGCTCCTCTCCGCCAGCCACTCTGCTATCCGCTCCTGTGTCAGCCACCCTGCTATCCGCTCCTCTCCGCCAGCCAATCTGCTATCCGCCCCTCTCCGCCAGCCAATCTGCTATTCTCTCCTGTGTCAGCCACCCGGCTATCCGCGCCTCTCCGCCAGCCAATCTCCTATCCGCCCCTCTCCGCCAGCCACCCTGCTATCCGCTCCTGTGTCAGCCACCCTGCTATCCAGTCCTCTCCGCCAGCCAATCTGCTATCCGCTCCTGTGTCAGCCACCCTGCTATTCGCTCCTCTCCGCCAGCCACTCTGCTATCCGCTCCGGTGTCAGCCACCCTGCTATACTCTCTTGTGTCAGCCACCCTGCTATCCACGCCTCTCCGCCAGCCAAACAGCTATCCGCTCCTCTCCGCCAGTCAATCTGCTATCCGCTCCTGTGTCAGCCACCCTGTTATCCGCTCCTCTCCACCAGCCACCCTGCTATCCGCTCCTCTCCGACAGACAATCTGCTATCCGCTCCTCTTTGCCAGCCACCCTACTATCCGCTCCTCTCCGCCAGTCAATCTGCTATCCGCTCCTGTGTCAGCCACCCTGTTATCCGCTCCTCTCCACCAGCCACCCTGCTATCCGCTCCTCTCCTCCAGCCAAGGTGCTATCCGCCCCTCTCCGCCAGCCAATCTGCTATCAGCACCTCTCCGCCAGTGAATCTGCTATCCGCTCCTCTCCGCCAGCCACCCTGCTATCCGCTCCTCTCCGCCAGCCAATCTGCAATCCGCTCCTCTTTGCCAGCCAATCTGCTATCAGTCCTGTGTCAGCCACCCTGTTATCAGCTCCTCTCCGCCACCCACCTTGCTATTCGCTCCTGTGTCAGCCACCCTGCTATCCGCTCCTCTCCGCCAGCCAATCTGCTATCCGCTCCTCTACGCCAGCCACCCTGCTATCCGCTCCTCTCCGCCATCCAATCTGCTATCCTCTCCCGTGTCAGCCACCCTGCTATCCGCTCCTCTCCGCCAGTCAATCTGCTATCCGCTCCTCTACGCCAGCCACCCTGCTATCCGCTCCTCTCCGCCATCCAATCTGCTATCCTCTCCTGTGTCAGCCACCCTGCTATCCGCTCCTCTCCGCCAGTCAATCTGCTATCCGCTCCTGTGTCAGCCACCCTGTTATCCGCTCCTCTCCGGCAGCCACCCTGCTATACGCTCCTCTCCGCCAGCCAATTTGCTATCCGCTAATCTCCGCCAGCCACCCACCTATCCGCTCCTCTCCGCCAACCACCCTGCTATCCGCTCCTCTCCGCCAGCCAATCGGCTATTCGCTCCTCTCCGCCAGCCACCCTGCTATCCACTCCTCTCCGCCAGCCACCCTGCTATCCGCTCCTCTCCGCCAGCCAATGAGCTATCCGCTCCTCTTTGTCAACCAATCTGCTATCCGCTCCTCTCCGCCAGCCACCTTGCTATCAGCTCCGCTCCGCCATCCACCCTGCTATCTGCTCCTGTGTCAGACACCCTGCTATCCGCTCCTTTCCGCCAGCCACCCTGCTATCCGCTCCTCTCCGCCAGCCAATCTGCTATCAGCCCCTCTCCGCCATTCAATCTCCTATCCGCTAATCTCCGCCAGCCACCCTGCTATCCGCTCCTCTCCGCCAGCCACCCTGCTATCCGCTCCTCTCCGCCAACCACCCTGCTATACGCTCCTCTTCGACAGCCAATTTGCTATCCGCTCCTCTCCGACAGCCAATCTGCTATCCGCTCCTCTCCGCCAGCCACCATGCTATCCGCTCCTCTCCGCCAGCCACCCTGCTATCCGCTCCTCTCCGCCAACCAATCTGCTATCGGCTCCTGTGTCAGCCACCCTGTTATCCGCTCCTCTCCGCCAGCCACCCTGCTATCCGCTCCTCTCCGCCAGCCAATATGCTATCTGCACCTCTTGGCCAGCCAATCTGCTATCTGCTCCTGTGTCAGCCACCCTGCTATCCGCTCCTTTCCGCCAGTCAATCTGCTATCCGCTCCTGTGTCAGCCACCCTGCTATCCGCTCCTCTCCGCCAGCCAATCTGCTATCCGCTCCTCTCCGCCAGCCAATTTGCTATCCGAGAATCTCCGTCAGCCACCCTACTATCAGCTCCTCTCCGCCAGCCACCCTGCTATCCACTAATGTGTCAGACACCCTGCTATCCGCTCCTCTCTGCCAGCCACCCTGCTATCCGCTCCTCTCCGCCAGCCACCCTGCTATCCGCCCCTCTTTTCCAGCCAATCTGCTATCCGCTCCTCTCCGCCAGCCACCCTGCAATCCGCTCGTCTCCGCAAGCCAATCTGCTATCCTCTCCCGTGTCAGCCACCCTGCTATCCGCTCCTCTCCGCCAGTCAATCTGCTATCCGCTCCTCTACGCCAGCCACCCTGCTATCCGCTCCTCTCCGCCATCCAATCTGCTATCCTCTCCTGTGTCAGCCACCCTGCTATCCGCTCCTCTCCGCCAGTCAATCTGCTATCCGCTCCTGTGTCAGCCACCCTGTTATCCGCTCCTCTCCGGCAGCCACCCTGCTATACGCTCCTCTCCGCCAGCCAATTTGCTATCCGCTAATCTCCGCCAGCCACCCACCTATCCGCTCCTCTCCGCCAACCACCCTGCTATCCGCTCCTCTCCGCCAGCCAATCGGCTATTCGCTCCTCTCCGCCAGCCACCCTGCTATCCACTCCTCTCCGCCAGCCACCCTGCTATCCGCTCCTCTCCGCCAGCCAATGAGCTATCCGCTCCTCTTTGTCAACCAATCTGCTATCCGCTCCTCTCCGCCAGCCACCTTGCTATCAGCTCCTCTCCGCCATCCACCCTGCTATCTGCTCCTGTGTCAGACACCCTGCTATCCGCTCCTTTCCGCCAGCCACCCTGCTATCCGCTCCTCTCCGCCAGCCAATCTGCTATCAGCCCCTCTCCGCCATTCAATCTCCTATCCGCTAATCTCCGCCAGCCACCCTGCTATCCGCTCCTCTCCGCCAACCACCCTGCTATACGCTCCTCTTCGACAGCCAATTTGCTATCCGCTCCTCTCCGACAGCCAATCTGCTATCCGCTCCTCTCCGCCAGCCACCATGCTATCCGCTCCTCTCCGCCAGCCACCCTGCTATCCGCTCCTCTCCGCCAACCAATCTGCTATCGGCTCCTGTGTCAGCCACCCTGTTATCCGCTCCTCTCCGCCAGCCACCCTGCTATCCGCTCCTCTCCGCCAGCCAATATGCTATCTGCACCTCTTGGCCAGCCAATCTGCTATCCGCTCCTGTGTCAGCCACCCTGCTATCCGCTCCTTTCCGCCAGTCAATCTGCTATCCGCTCCTGTGTCAGCCACCCTGCTATCCGCTCCTCTCCGCCAGCCAATCTGCTATCCGCTCCTCGCCAGCCAATTTGCTATCCGCTAATCTCCGTCAGCCACCCTACTATCAGCTCCTCTCCGCCAGCCACCCTGCTATCCACTAATGTGTCAGACACCCTGCTATCCGCTCCTCTCTGCCAGCCACCCTGCTATCCGCTCCTCTCCGCCAGCCACCCTGCTATCCGCCCCTCTTTTCCAGCCAATCTGCTATCCGCTCCTCTCCGCCAGCCACCCTGCAATCCGCTCGTCTCCGCAAGCCAATCTGCTATTCGTTCCTCTCCACCAGCCAATCTGATATCCGCTCCTCTCCGCCAGCCACCCTGCTATCCGCTCCTCTCCGTCAGCCACCCTGCTATCCGCTCCTCTCCGCCAGCCAATCTGCTATCCGCTCCTCTCCGTCAGCCACCCTGCTATCGGCTCCTGCGACAGCCGCCCTGCTATCCGCACCTGCGTCAGCCACCCTGCTATCCGCTCCTCTCCGCCAGCCAATCTGCTATCCGCTCATCTCCACCAGCCAATCTGCTATCAGCTCCTCTCCGCCAGCCAATCTGCTATCCGCTCCTCTCCGTCAGCCAAACTGCTATCTGCTCCTCTCCGCCAGCCAATCTGCTATCCGCTCCTCTCCGCCAGCCAATCTGCTATCCGCTCATCTCCACCAGCCAATCTGCTATCCACTCCTCTCCGCCAGCCACCCTGCTATCCGCTCCTCTCCGCCAGCCAATGAGCTATCCGCTCCTCTTTGTCAACCAATCTGCTATCCGCTCCTCTCCGCCAGCCACCTTGCTATCAGCTCCTCTCCGCCATCCACCCTGCTATCTGCTCCTGTGTCAGACACCCTGCTATCCGCTCCTTTCCGCCAGCCACCCTGCTATCCGCTCCTCTCCGCCAGCCAATCTGCTATCAGCCCCTCTCCGCCATTCAATCTCCTATCCGCTAATCTCCGCCAGCCACCCTGCTATCCGCTCCTCTCCGCCAGCCACCCTGCTATCCGCTCCTCTCCGCCAACCACCCTGCTATACGCTCCTCTTCGACAGCCAATTTGCTATCCGCTCCTCTCCGACAGCCAATCTGCTATCCGCTCCTCTCCGCCAGCCACCATGCTATCCGCTCCTCTCCGCCAGCCACCCTGCTATCCGCTCCTCTCCGCCAACCAATCTGCTATCGGCTCCTGTGTCAGCCACCCTGTTATCCGCTCCTCTCCGCCAGCCAATTTGCTATCCGCTAATCTCCGTCAGCCACCCTACTATCAGCTCCTCTCCGCCAGCCACCCTGCTATCCACTAATGTGTCAGACACCCTGCTATCCGCTCCTCTCTGCCAGCCACCCTGCTATCCGCTCCTCTCCGCCAGCCACCCTGCTATCCGCCCCTCTTTTCCAGCCAATCTGCTATCCGCTCCTCTCCGCCAGCCACCCTGCAATCCGCTCGTCTCCGCAAGCCAATCTGCTATCCTCTCCCGTGTCAGCCACCCTGCTATCCGCTCCTCTCCGCCAGTCAATCTGCTATCCGCTCCTCTACGCCAGCCACCCTGCTATCCGCTCCTCTCCGCCATCCAATCTGCTATCCTCTCCTGTGTCAGCCACCCTGCTATCCGCTCCTCTCCGCCAGTCAATCTGCTATCCGCTCCTGTGTCAGCCACCCTGTTATCCGCTCCTCTCCGGCAGCCACCCTGCTATACGCTCCTCTCCGCCAGCCAATTTGCTATCCGCTAATCTCCGCCAGCCACCCACCTATCCGCTCCTCTCCGCCAACCACCCTGCTATCCGCTCCTCTCCGCCAGCCAATCGGCTATTCGCTCCTCTCCGCCAGCCACCCTGCTATCCACTCCTCTCCGCCAGCCACCCTGCTATCCGCTCCTCTCCGCCAGCCAATGAGCTATCCGCTCCTCTTTGTCAACCAATCTGCTATCCGCTCCTCTCCGCCAGCCACCTTGCTATCAGCTCCTCTCCGCCATCCACCCTGCTATCTGCTCCTGTGTCAGACACCCTGCTATCCGCTCCTTTCCGCCAGCCACCCTGCTATCCGCTCCTCTCCGCCAGCCAATCTGCTATCAGCCCCTCTCCGCCATTCAATCTCCTATCCGCTAATCTCCGCCAGCCACCCTGCTATCCGCTCCTCTCCGCCAGCCACCCTGCTATCCGCTCCTCTCCGCCAACCACCCTGCTATACGCTCCTCTTCGACAGCCAATTTGCTATCCGCTCCTCTCCGACAGCCAATCTGCTATCCGCTCCTCTCCGCCAGCCACCATGCTATCCGCTCCTCTCCGCCAGCCACCCTGCTATCCGCTCCTCTCCGCCAACCAATCTGCTATCGGCTCCTGTGTCAGCCACCCTGTTATCCGCTCCTCTCCGCCAGCCACCCTGCTATCCGCTCCTCTCCGCCAGCCAATATGCTATCTGCACCTCTTGGCCAGCCAATCTGCTATCCGCTCCTGTGTCAGCCACCCTGCTATCCGCTCCTTTCCGCCAGTCAATCTGCTATCCGCTCCTGTGTCAGCCACCCTGCTATCCGCTCCTCTCCGCCAGCCAATCTGCTATCCGCTCCTCTCCGCCAGCCAATTTGCTATCCGCTAATCTCCGTCAGCCACCCTACTATCAGCTCCTCTCCGCCAGCCACCCTGCTATCCACTAATGTGTCAGACACCCTGCTATCCGCTCCTCTCTGCCAGCCACCCTGCTATCCGCTCCTCTCCGCCAGCCACCCTGCTATCCGCCCCTCTTTTCCAGCCAATCTGCTATCCGCTCCTCTCCGCCAGCCACCCTGCAATCCGCTCGTCTCCGCCAGCCAATCTGCTATCCGCTCCTCTCCGCCAGCCAATTTGCTATCCGCTAATCTCCGTCAGCCACCCTACTATCAGCTCCTCTCCGCCAGCCACCCTGCTATCCACTAATGTGTCAGACACCCTGCTATTCGTTCCTCTCCACCAGCCAATCTGATATCCGCTCCTCTCCGCCAGCCACCCTGCTATCCGCTCCTCTCCGTCAGCCACCCTGCTATCCGCTCCTCTCCGCCAGCCAATCTGCTATCCGCTCCTCTCCGTCAGCCACCCTGCTATCGGCTCCTGCGACAGCCGCCCTGCTATCCGCACCTGCGTCAGCCACCCTGCTATCCGCTCCTCTCCGCCAGCCAATCTGCTATCCGCTCATCTCCACCAGCCAATCTGCTATCAGCTCCTCTCCGCCAGCCAATCTGCTATCCGCTCCTCTCTGCCAGCCACCCTGCTATCCGCTCCTCTCCGCCAGCCAATCTGCTATCCGCTCATCTCCACCAGCCAATCTGCTATCCACTCCTCTCCGCCAGCCACCCTGCTATCCGCTCCTCTCCGCCAGCCAATGAGCTATCCGCTCCTCTTTGTCAACCAATCTGCTATCCGCTCCTCTCCGCCAGCCACCTTGCTATCAGCTCCTCTCCGCCATCCACCCTGCTATCTGCTCCTGTGTCAGACACCCTGCTATCCGCTCCTTTCCGCCAGCCACCCTGCTATCCGCTCCTCTCCGCCAGCCAATCTGCTATCAGCCCCTCTCCGCCATTCAATCTCCTATCCGCTAATCTCCGCCAGCCACCCTGCTATCCGCTCCTCTCCGCCAGCCACCCTGCTATCCGCTCCTCTCCGCCAACCACCCTGCTATACGCTCCTCTTCGACAGCCAATTTGCTATCCGCTCCTCTCCGACAGCCAATCTGCTATCCGCTCCTCTCCGCCAGCCACCATGCTATCCGCTCCTCTCCGCCAGCCACCCTGCTATCCGCTCCTCTCCGCCAACCAATCTGCTATCGGCTCCTGTGTCAGCCACCCTGTTATCCGCTCCTCTCCGCCAGCCACCCTGCTATCCGCTCCTCTCCGCCAGCCAATATGCTATCTGCACCTCTTCGCCAGCCAATCTGCTATCCGCTCCTGTGTCAGCCACCCTGCTATCCGCTCCTTTCCGCCAGTCAATCTGCTATCCGCTCCTGTGTCAGCCACCCTGCTATCCGCTCCTCTCCGCCAGCCAATCTGCTATCCGCTCCTCTCCGCCAGCCAATTTGCTATCCGCTAATCTCCGTCAGCCACCCTACTATCAGCTCCTCTCCGCCAGCCACCCTGCTATCCACTAATGTGTCAGACACCATGCTATCCGCTCCTCTCTGCCAGCCACCCTGCTATCCGCTCCTCTCCGCCAGCCACCCTGCTATCCGCCCCTCTTTTCCAGCCAATCTGCTATCCGCTCCTCTCCGCCAGCCACCCTGCAATCCGCTCGTCTCCGCAAGCCAATCTGCTATCCGCTCCTCTCCACCAGCCCATCTGATATCCGCTCCTCTCCGCCAGCCACCCTGCTATCCGCTCCTCTCCGTCAGCCACCCTGCTATCCGCTCCTCTCCGCCAGCCAATCTGCTATCCGCTCCTCTCCGTCAGCCACCCTGCTATCGGCTCCTGCGACAGCCGCCCTGCTATCCGCACCTGCGTCAGCCACCCTGCTATCCGCTCCTCTCCGCCAGCCAATCTGCTATCCGCTCATCTCCACCAGCCAATCTGCTATCAGCTCCTCTCCGCCAGCCAATCTGCTATCCGCTCCTCTCCGTCAGCCAAACTGCTATCTGCTCCTCTCCGCCAGCCAATCTGCTATCCGCTCCTCTCCGCCAGCCAATCTGCTATCTGCTCTTCTCCGCCAGCAAATCTGCTATCCGCTACTCTCCGACAGCTAATCTGCTACCCGCTCCTTGTCAGCCAACCTGCTATCAGCCTCTCTCCGCCTGCTAATCTGCTATCCTCCCCTTTCCACCAGCCACCCTGCTATCCGCTCCTCTCTGCCAGCCAATCTGCTATCCGCTCCTCTCCGCCAACCACCCTGCTATCCGCTCCACTCCGCGAGCCACAATGCTATCCGCTCCTGTGTCAGCGACCCTGCTATCCGCCCCTCTCCGCCAGCCAATCTGCTATCCGCTCCTCTCCACCAGCCACAATGCTATCCGCTCCTGTGTCAGCGACCCTGCTATCCGCTCCTCTCCGCCAGCCAATCTTCTATCCGCTCCTCTCCGCCAGCCACCCTGCTATCAGCCCCTCTCCGTCAGCCACCCTTCTATCCGCCTCTCTCCGCCAGCCACCCTGCTATCCGCTCTTCTCCGCCAGCCAATCTGCTATTCGCTCCTCTCCGCCAGCCAATCTGCTATCCGCTCCTCTATCAGCCACCCTGCTATCCGCCCCGCTCCGTCAGCCAGTCTGCTATCCGCTCCTCCCCGCCAGCCTAGCTGCTATCCGCTCCTCTCCGCCAGCCAATCTGCTATCCGCTCCTGTGTCAGCCACCCTGCTATCCCCTCCTCTACGCCAGCCAATCAGCTATCCCCTCCTCTCCGCCAGCCAATCTGCTATCCCCTCCTCACCGCCAGCCAATCTGCTATCCCCTCCTCTCCGCCAGCCAATCTCCTAGCCGCACCTCTCCGCCAACCAATCTGCTATCCGCTCCTCTCCGCCAACCACCCTGCTATCCGCTCCTCTCCATCAGCCACCCTGCTATCCGCTCCACTCCGCCAGCCGCCCTGCTATCCGCTCCCCTGCGTCAGCCTCCCTGCTATCCTCTCCTCTCCGCGTGCCACCCTGCTAACCGCTCCTCTCCACCAGCCACCCTGCTATCTGCTCCTCTCCACTAGCCAATCTGCCATCCGCTCCTCTTTGCCAGCCAATCTGCTATCGGCTCCTGTGTCAGCCACCCTGTTATCCGCTCCTCTCCGCCAGCCAATCTGCTATCCGCTCCCCTGCGTCAGCCACCCTGCTATCCTCTCCTCTCCGCCTGCCACCCTGCTATCCGCTCCTCTCCGCCAGCCAATCTGCTATCTGCTCCTGTCCGCCAACCACCCTGCTATCCGCTCCTCTCCGCCTGCCAATCTGCTATACGCTCCTCTCAGCCTGCATATCTGCTATCCGCTCCTCTCCGCCAGCCACCCTGCTATCCGCTCCTCTCCACTAGCCAATCTTCCATCCGCTCCTCTACGCAAGCCAATCTCCTATCCGCTCCTCTCCGCCACCCACCCTGCTATCCGCTCCTGTGTCAGCCACCCTGCTATCCGCTCCTCTCCGCCAGCCAATCTGCTATCCGCTCCTCTCCGCCAGCCAACGTGCTATCCGCTTCACTCCGCCAGCCACCCTGCTATCCGCTCCTCTCCGCCAGCCACCCTGCTATCCGCTCCTCTCCTCCAGCCACCCTGCTATCCGCTCCTCTCCGCCAGCCAATCTGCTATCCGCTCTTCTCCGCTAGCAAATCTGCTATCCGCCCCTCTCCGCCAGCCACCCTGCTACCCGCTCCTGTCTGCCAGCCAATGTGCTATCCGCTCCTCTCCGCCAGCCACCCTGCTATCCGCTCCTCTCCGCCAGCCACCCTGCTATCCGCTCCTCTCCGCCAGCCAATCTGCCAACCGCTCCTCTTTGCCAGCCAATCTGCTATCGGCTCCTGTGTCAGCCACCCTGTTATCCGCTCCTCTCCGCCAGCCACCCTGCTATCCGCTCCTCTCCACCAGCTAATTTGCTATCCGCTCCTCTTTGCCAGCCAATCTGCTATCCGCTCCTGTGTCAGCCACTCTGCTATCCGCTCCTTTCCGCCAGTCAATCTGCTATCCGCTCCTGTGTCAGCCACCCTGTTATCCGCTCCTCTCCGCCAGCCACCCTGCTATCCGCTCCTCTCCGCCAGCCAATCTTCTATCCACTCCTCTCCGTCAGCCACCCTGCTATCCGCTCCTCTCCGTCAACCACCCTGCTATCCGCTCTTCTACGTCAGCCACCCTGCTATCCTTTCCTATACGTCAGCCACCCTGCTATCCGCTCCTGCGTCAGCCAATCTGCTATCCGCTCCCCTCCGCCAACCAATCTGCTATCCGCTCCTCTCCACCAGCCACCCTGCTATCCTCTCCTCTCCGCCAGCCAATCTGCTATCCGCTCCTGTGTCAGACACCCTGCTATCCGCTCCTCTCCGCCAGCCACCCTGCTATCCGCTCCTCGCCGCCAGCCAATCTGCTATCC
Organism: Mauremys mutica; assembly: GCF_020497125.1. NCBI lineage: Eukaryota > Metazoa > Chordata > Testudines > Geoemydidae > Mauremys > Mauremys mutica. Next base: position 75,848,850 of record NC_059081.1, on the reverse strand, counting down.
GCTCCTGTGTCAGCCACTCTGCTATCCGCTCCTCTCCGCCGGCCACTCTGCTATCCGCTCCTCTCCGCCAGCCACCCTGCTATCCGCTCCTCTACGCCAGCCACCCTGCTATCCGCTCCTCTCCACCAGCCACCCTCCTATCCGCTCCTCTCCGTCAGCTACCCTTCTGTCCGCCTCTTTCTGCCAGCCACCCTGCAATCCGCTCCTCTCCGCCAGCTAATCTTCTATCCGCTCCTCTCCCCCAGCCAATCTGCTATCCGCTCCTCTCCGCCAGCCACCCTCCTATCCGCTCCTCTCCGCCAGCCACCCTGCTATGCTCTCCTCTCCGCCAGCTAATCTTCTATCCGCTCATCTCCACCAGCCAATCTGCTATCCGCTCCTCTCCGCCAGCTACCCTGCTATCCGCTCCTCTCCGCCAGCCACCCTGCTATCCGCTCCTCTCCGTCAGCCAATCTGCTATCCGCTCCTCTCCGCCAGCCACCCTTCTATCCGTTCCTCTCCGCCAGCCACCCTGCTATTCGCTCCTCTCCGCCAGCCAATCTGCTATCCGCTCCTCTCCACCAGCCAGTCTGCTATCCGCTCCTCTCCGCCAGCCAATCAGCTATCCGCTCCTCTTTGCCAGCCAGTCTGCTATCCGCTCCTCTTTGCCAGCCAATCTGCTATCCCCTCCTCTCCGCCAGCCAATCTCCTATCCGCTCCTCTCCGCCAACCACTCTTCTATCCGCTCGTCTCCATCAGCCACCCTGCTATCCTCTCCTCTCCGCCTGCCACCCTGCTATCCTCTCCTCTCCGCCTGCCACTCTGCTATCCGCTCCCCTGTGTCAGCCACTCTGCTATCCGCTCTCCTGTGTCAGCCACCCTGCTATCCGCTCCTGTCCGCCAGCCATTCTGCTATCCGCTCCTCTCCGCCAGCCACCCTGCTATCCGCTCGTCTCCGCAAGCCAATCTGCTATCCGCTCCTCTCCACCAGTCATTCTGTTATCCGCTCCTCTCCGCCAGCCACCCTGCTATCCACTCCTCTCCGTCAGCCACCCTGCTATCCGCTCCTCTCCGCCAGCCAATCTGCTATCCGCTCCACTCCGTCAGCCACCCTGCTATCTGCTCCTGCGACAGCCGCCCTGCTATCCGCTCCTGCGTCAGCCACCCTGCTATCCGTTCCTCTCCGCCAACCAATCTGCTATCCGCTCCTCTCCGCCAGCCCATCTGCTATCCGCTCCTCTCCGTCAGCCAACGTGCTCTCCGCCTGTCTCCGCCTGCTAATCTGCTATCCGCCCCTCTCCACCAGCCACCCTGCTATCCGCTCCTCTCCGCTAGCCAATCTGCTATCCGCTCCTCTCCGCCAACCACCCTGCTATCCGCTCCTTTCCGCCAGCCACCCTCCTATCCGCTCCAGTGTCAGCGACCCTGCTATCCGCCCCTCTCCGCCAGCCAATCTGCTATCCGCTCCTCTCCGCCAGCCACCCTGCTATCCGCCTCTCTCCGTCAGCCACCCTTCTATCCGCCTCTCTCCGCCAGCCACCCTGCTATCCTCTCCTCTCCGCCAGCTAATCTGCTATCCGCTCCTCTCCGCCAGCCAATCTGCTATCCGCTCCTGAGTCAGCCACCCTGCTATCCGCCCCGCTCCGTCAGCCAATCTGCTATCCGCTCCTCCCCGCCAGCTTAGCTGCTATCCGCTCCTCTCCTCCAGCCAATCTGCTATCCGCTCCTGTGTCAGCCACCCTGCTATCCCCTCCTCTACTCCAGCCAATCAGCTATCCCCTCCTCTCCGCCAGCCAATCTGCTATCCCCTCCTCACCGCCAGCCAATCTGCTATCCCCTCCTCTCCGCCAGCCAATCTCCTATCCGCTCCTCTCCGCCAGCCAATCTGCTATCCGCTCCTCTCCGACAGCCACCCTGCTATCCGCTCCTCTCCGCCAGACACCCTGCTATCCGCTCCTCTCCGCCAGCCAATCTGCTATCCGCTCCTCTCCGCCAGCCAATCTGCTATCCGCTCCTGTGTCAGCCACCCTGCTATCCGCTCCTCTCCGCCAGCCACCCTGCTATCCGCTCCTCTTAGCCAGCCTGAAATATTTCCTATTATCCAGTATACTGAGTATTAGAAAGGCATATTAGTCTTATAATTAATTTCTGCATTTGCAATTGTGTGTTTGCTGAAGAAATATCTTTATTTCTGTTTGCTGTTACTTTGATTATTCTGAGGAAGGAGGGGGGAAGTCTCTCCAGGTTTATAAGCTAGACCCTGTATATTTTTCATCCTGGTGCTACAGAGATAGTGTACTTTCTTTCTTTTAATAAAATCTTTTCTTTTTAGAACTTGATTGATTTCTTCCCTTGGTTGGATTTTCAGGGGAAGGGGAGGGGGGAAAAGTGAATTCCTCTTTGTTTGATTCAAGGAGTTTGAATCAAGGTATCTCTCTCAAGGACTAGGGGTGGGGGAAGAAGGTGGGGGGAATGGATTATTTCCCTTTGTGTTAAGATTCAAGGAGTTTGGATCTGTGTTCCCCAGGGAGTGTGCCAGACACTAAAAACCTGGCTGGTGGCAGCTTTACCAGATCTAAACTAGGATTTAAGTTTAGAGGAGTCCATGCAGGTCCCCATCTTGTGAACGCTAAAGTTCAAAGTGGGCAATAAACCTATGACAGAGTGCTACTTAGTTGAGGGCAAGCCCCTCCATCATACAATGCCAAGTTGTGACGTTATTGATATAAATTGGGACCATATAGAACATGGGTTGCAACCGAGGTCCTGTAGTGGCACCAAATCTTAGGTAAAGGGGGTCATATAAGGTGTCTAAGACCAGGTTATGGGTTGCTGGTATGATTATGCTGTCTGTGTGCATGTATCATTTTTAGTTGAAGTTATGTATATTGGCTCTATACTGTCTGTATTTCAAGTTGGTGATGTGATTCTGGGTGATATCCCAGACAAGCTGGTGTTAGCTCTGCCTAGCCTGCTTGATGGCCCATTAAGGACCATCAGCTACACAATTGACCCATGGAGAGAAGGCAGACACGCCTTGTGACTCAGCAAGGTATGCAGAGACTTGTCCATGTGACTGCAGACTCCATTTTGCTGTGATTTTCCACAGTTAGAACAAAGAGGTTCTTACACCTGGAAAAGCCTATATAAGGCTGATGCATCATTTCCATCTGGTCTTCAATCCTGCTTCTTACCTCTGGAGGGACTTTGCTACAACCTGAAGCTCTGCACAAGGGACTGAGGACCCATCCCAGCGGGGGATGTTCCAGAGATTTGATTTGAACCTGCAGTTTACTCCATCACTGCTGCAAGCCTGAACTAAGATCTTTGCCATTACTGCATGTCATTGATTCCATTTAACCAATTCTACCTCTCATCTCTACCTTTTTCCCTTTATGAATAAACCTTTAGATTTTAGATTCTAAAGGATTGACAACAGCGTGATTTGTGGGTAAGATCTGATGTGTATATTGACCTGGGTCTGGGGCTTGGTCTTTTGGGATCGAGAGAACCTTTTTCTTTTATTGGGGTGTTGGTTTACATAACCATTCATCCCCAGGACGAGTGCACTGGTGGTGATACTGGGAGACTGGAGTGCCTAAGGAAATTGCTTGTGTGACTTGTGGTTAGCCAGTGGGGTGAGACCGAAGTCCCTTTTGTCTGGCTGGTTTGGTTTGCCTTAGAGGTGGAAAAACCCCAGCCTAGGGCTGTGACTGCCCTGTTTAAGCAATTGGTCCTGATTTGGCACTCTCAGTTGGGTCCCGCCAGAACCGCTCCGTCACAGTGGCGTAGTCGTGCTTGGATCCACAGAACCAGGTCAGTTAAGCTTTGGGTCAGAACCCCACGCTATCCAAAATTTAAATTTGGGTTTGAGAGTTTGGTTGGTTAAAGATCAGTGACCATGAGACAGAAAGCATCGGGAAAAGCAAGGAAACTGCAAGCCTTGAGAGACAGCCTGCAGTTTGAATATGAGCAAAAACTGGCAGAAATTCGAATGGAAGAGAAGCAAGTCTTGGTCCAGCTGGAGAAAGAGGCGGCCGAGAGAAAGAAAGAGGCTGCTAAGAGAGAAGAAAAAGCCCGTGAGAGGCGTCTGGAGCTGCTGGCTGCTGAGGAGGAGACTCACAAGATGCAACAGGAGACTCACAAGATGCAACAAGAAACTGCTAGACTCCAGCTCCAAGTCAAAAAAGCAATGGAAGAACGGCAGAGACTGTATCCTCTGGAAAATTCAGTTTATAACTGTGTTAATATGTGGTATTACTCTGGGCAGTTTTCTGTGTTTAACCCGTTTTGCTATGGCTATGGAGAGGGGGATTCTAATCTGGTGGGAAATAGCTGTTTGTCTGTGCAAGAAAGCAGTGTGTCTGTAAATGAAGTTTCTAAATGTCTGTCTGATGTCTCAGAAGGAAGTCTGAAATTAGATCGAGAGCAGAAAGATCTCATTGGTGAGGAAAATGTTTCTCAGGAGCAGATTAAAGTAAATGGTCAGGTGGAAGCCCTAACTGAGGAAGGAGAAGGTAGATTTGTGATGGGTGATGGATTGTTGGCTAGTGCAGCTTGTAAAAGTGAACCTGAAATGGGTAACTGTGATTTGCTGGAAGTAGCTCAGTGTAGTGAAAAAAGCAGCAGATTATCTGTTGGGAGTGGCAATGTGCCTGGCAGGGAAAGTTTGGAGGAGCCTAGGCAGCCTTGTGAGCTGATGGCTTTGTCTAGTCAGCAGTTTGGGAAGACAGGGATAGTGGAAAATGAGTGTCCATATCCCTTACCCGTTTCCTGTGTGGAGAAATGTGACAGTAAAGGAAATGTGCCTGTGTCCAGGGGTATTGACTTGCCTATGGAGGAAGCTACCCCAGTCTCCAAGCAGTTGTCTGTGAACAGCCCTGTGTGCTGGGACAAGGGAAATGAGATCCCACGCTGTGTGCCTGGTGAAGGAGAATGTGTCTCTGGCTCTTCTGTGTCTGTGGAGCAGACAGAAGGTGCCTTTCAGCCTGTGATGGTTGAGGGTGATTCAGTTGTCTCGGAGTTGGTTGTAAATACAGCTAAAGCCCAGGAGGGGAATGGTCCTAAGTTTGTGTCTGCTGGGGAGAATGGCACTGTAACTAGGTTGCATCCAGTTAGTGTCTTAGCAAGATCCCAAAGACCAGACTATTCTGGTGCTTGTAGTTTGCCAGTTGCTAATGTGTGGTTGGAAAAGGGTGTAGCAACTCTGTCTGATCAGGGTGATACCCTAGCCAGGGCACAAGGGGAGCAAAAAGGTGATTTAATTGTGTTACCTACTGACGGTTTGACAATTTGTAGCAAGAAGGAAAAGATTCCTGAACTTGTTCCAGGCCAGGGAAAGGAAATTGTTTCTAACCTGTTATCGAGAGAGTCTATAAGTTTGCCTGAAAGGGGATTGTGTAGAGATCTGCCTGATGGGCCTGAGGTGATTCTGAATGCAAGTAAGACCCAGAAAGAATCTGTGGTGGCTCAGGAAAGTGTTCCTTTAGAGCAAGCCCTGGGTGAAGCAGGAAAGGGCAGAATTTCTGTGAGGGGTGAAATGCTGCCCAGAAAAACTCCTGGGGAAAGGAATCCTCATGGTAGCCTGTGCAAGCAGTTTACTGCAACTGAAGGGTGTAAAAGTGATTTAATCAAGGAAGTTTCAGTTCCTAACAGCCAGAAATTTTCTGTGAATGGATCCACTGACTTTCCTTTTGAGAGCTCCAGTGTGGGCAGCTTTGAAAAGGTCTCAGGTGGAGTAGAAGTTGTTAATAAAGTTGAACAGCCCTATAACCACGAGGCTGTGTGTGGCCAGCTTGTTGGAAAGACCATGGTGTTGGGACAGGAATGTCTCCATGCTGATTCTGTGAGGGAGCAGTCTGTGCTTCAGGATCTGAGGACAGATTCAGTTACTGGTGTTTCAGAGCAGAACAGTTTTATGGCTGAACGCTTAAGGATGCAGGGTAGAGCAAGCCAGCTCTCACCCTCAGACTATTTGGATTTGTGTGATATCTCTGTAAAACAAAGTCCAGCCTTGGAATGGGTAGCAGCTGAAAATCTAAAAGCTAGTGTCTGTGTTGATGCGAATTAGGCTTTGGCTACACTTGCACTTCAAAGCGCTGCCGCGGCAGCGCTTTGAAGCGCTAAGTGTAGTCAAAGCGCCAGCGCTGGGAGAAAGCTCTCCCAGCGCTGTCCGTACTCCACCTCCCTGTGGGGAATAACGTACAGCGCTGGGAGCCGCGCTCCCAGAGCTGGGGCTTTGACTACACTGGCGCTTTGCAGCGCCGCAATTTGCAGCGCTGGAGAGGGTGTGTTTTCACACCCTGCTGCAGCGCTGCAAATTTGTAAGTGTAGCCAAGGCCTTACTTGGCTGGCAGGGAGAAGAAAGACTTGCTAATAGCTGTTAGCAAAGAGAGCCCACCCCATCAGCCCGTAAATCCTGTTAAGCAAGAGAAATCAGGGTTTAATCCTGAAGAACAAGAAGGAAAGAGAAGACTGGATTTTCCAAAGGGAAGCCACAGGTTAACCCTAAAGTGCCCAAACCCCAATGGTATTGAGCCAAGGGTGTGGCATGACAAACATGATTGTAAATGGACACTTGCAATGCATTTGTTGTTATTGCTAATGCTAATTTTTGTAACTAATGTGTTGCTATTGCCAAGAACTGTAAAAATGTACAATGTGCCTAATCTTTTGGAAAATCCCTTGAACATGTTAAAAGGAATACATGAAAACACACTTTATGTTACAGGGCCTTGCAATACTGATGTTTCACAGTTAATGCCTGTAAACAGTATTGGAACTTTTCACAGGGGAAAATACATTCCAGACCTGATGTGCTGTATGAAAGGGAAAACTGAGGCACACGACCATATTGCTTTCCTGGCTAAATGCCAAGATTCCTGTACTATGAACAACATCAATATCTACATGGGTTTAAGGTTAATTGGGTTCCAAACATTGGCCAGAGCTGGTATGGATAAAGTAGCTGTTTTCTTTAGCTCGTGGCAAGGTCCCATGAAACATACAGGAACCATGCTGCAAAAGCTAACCAAGTTATACCTTGAGTTTGTAAAGAGATTCATTCATGTTACTGAACATGACTTTGATAAACCATTTCTGTTATTCACTGGGACGGCCTCTAGCCCAACACTAGCTGTAGTGAGACAGACCCAAGGAAAGGGGGCTCTTGGGATGCAGTCAGCGATGTTTTGTCATCCCTTCCTGCATCAATTTTGCGTTGGGGGTGTGACGTTTTTTATATAAATTGGGACCATATAGAACATGGGTTGCAACCAAGGTCCTGCAGTGGCACCAAATCTTAGATAAAGGGGGTCATCTAAGGTGTCTAAGACCAGATTATGGGTTGCTGGTTATAATTATGCTGTCTGTATGTCTGTATCATTTTTAGTTGAAGTTATGTATATTGGCTCTATACTGTCTGTATTTCAAGTTGGTGATGTGATTCTGGGTGATATCCCAGACAAGCTGGTGTTAGCTCTGCTTAGCCTGCTTGATGGCCCATTAAGGACCATCAGCTACACAATTGACCCATGGAGAGAAGGCAAACACGCCTTGTGACTCAGCAAGGTCTGCAGAGACTTGTCCATGTGACTGCTGACTCCATTTTGCTGTGATTTTCCACAGTGAGAACAAAGAGATTCTTACACCTGGAAAAGCCTATATAAGGCTCATGCTTCATCTCCATCTTGTCTTCAATCCTGCTTCTTACCTCTGGAGGGACTTTGCTGCAAGCTGAAGCTCTACACAAGGGACTGAATGACCCATCCCAGCGGGGGATGTTCTCCAGAGACTTGATTTGAACCTGCAGTTTATGCCATCGCTGCTGCAAGCCTGAACTAAGAACTTTGCCATTATTGTATGTAATCGATTCCATTTAACCAATTCTACCTCTCATCTCTACCCAGGGCCGGCTCCAGGCACCAGCCTACCAAGCAGGTGCTTGGGGCGGCGCCTTGGGAGGGGGCGGCGATCTCGGCGGGGGTTAGGGCCGCCGGCCGCGCCGCTCGGGGGGGTGGGGGGACCGGAGACTGGGGCAGGCCGCGCCGTTCGGGGGGGTGCGGGGGCTCGGGCGGCGGGCTGCGCCGCTTGGGGGGAGGGGGGCTCGGGCCGGGCCGATCGGCAGGGGGCCGGGGGCTAGGCCCGCGCTACGAGCCGCTCGGGGGGCCGGGGGTTAGGGCCGCGCGGGTGGGGGGGGGGGGCTAAGGCCGCTCGGGGGCTCGGGCCGGGCCGGGCCGCTCGGGAGGGGGGCGGGGGCTAGGGCGGCGCTTTGCGCCGCTCGGGGGGGACGGGGGCTCGGGCCGCGCTGCGCCGCTCGGGGGGTGGGGGCTCGGGCCGCGGGCCGCGCTGCTGGGGGGGGCTCGGGCCGCGGGCCGGGGCTTGGGGGGGGGCTAGGGCGGTGCTGCGCCGCTCAGGGGGCGGGGGCTGGGGGCCGCGGGCCGCGCCCCTGGGGGGGGCGGGGGCTCGGGCTGCACTCCGCGCCGCTGGGGGGCGGCGCTCTTCTTTTCTGCCTGGTGCGGCAGAAATCCTACCTTTTTCCCTTTGTAAATAAACCTTTAGATTTTAGATTCTAAAGGACTGGCAACAGCGTGATTTGTGGGTAAGATCTGATGTGTATATTGACCTGGGTCTGGGGCTTGGTCCTTTGGGATCGAGAGAACCTTTTCCTTTTATTGGGGTGTTGGTTTTCATAACCATTTATCCCCAGGACGAGTGCACTGGTGGTGATACTGGGAGACTGGAGTGTCTAAGGAAATTGCTTGTGTGACTTGTGGTTAGCCAGTGGGGTGAGACCAAAGTCCTTTTTGTCTGGCTGGTTTGGTTTGCCTTAGAGGTGGAAAAACCCCAGCCTAGGGCTGTGACTGCCCTGTTTAAGCAATTGGTCCTGATTTGGCACTCTCAGTTGGGTCCCGCCAGTACTGCATCGTCACACCGCTCCGTCACACAAGTACAGTCCCATAGTTGTCCTGCAGGACGTCCCTGTAGAGGGCTCTCTGAGCGGGGTCCAGCAGAGCCCCCTGCCCCATGGGGAAATACACAGCCACCTCCTCGAAGCTCACTGGCCCCTGAAATAACAGGTGCCCCCCCACTCAGTGCCTGGTGCTTCCGCCACAGCCCCACCATTCATGGGGGAAGCAGCACAGTAGGACGGGTCTGGGAGGGCCAGAGGAGCAGAATCCCACCCCACCCTGGCCAGGAGGCTGCAGGGAACAGAGAGAAGGGGAGAGCTCCTTGTCCCTCCCAGCAGGCGGAGGAGGGCAGGGTCTTCCCATTTCCCACCCACCTGCTAGGCACAGGCTGAGGTGGGAGGCAAAGCTCAGTGCAGGGAACAGGGACAGGAATCCCAGCACCTCCCCTTTGTATTTCATCGCAGTCTCTGCCTGGGGGGTTCAGGCTCCAGTGCTCTGCTCTGTTTTCCCAGCCCCGCCCAAGGGGGTGTTTCCAGCTTCAGAAATGGGGGGGATGTTCACACACTCCCAATGGGTCTGTTCAAAACCAGGCCCTAGGCTGAGCATGTCCCAGCAGGTTTATCAGTCTCTGTCCCCCCCACCTCACCCTGAGTGTTTCCTGACCCTCCCCCTCAACAACAACCCTCCCCAGCAGCTCCCCCCACATCCCCTACCTCAGCTGGATCCACCACAGCCATTTCCCTGGCCCGGCCCCTGGGAAGATGGGACGCTCTGGAGAAAAACGGGGTTGTTATTCTGCAGCCTGTCAGGGTGAGAAGGAAAATTCGGGAGGTTTCTGAATTAGTGTTAGTCCATTTCACACCCCGACCCCCCAGGCTCTGTCCCTCTAGACTCTGCCATGCTGGGAGAAGCCTCAGTGACGCTATTACAACACAGACCCGACCTCTCCCACCGGGACGAAACCCACCAGACGCTATTACACTCTCTGTGATGGAGCAAGGCCGGATGGCTACAGGAAAGTATTGAGGAGCAGGTATGTTAGCTCCAGGCTAAGCAAATCCCTAGTACCATGGGAACCAAAATGGAAGTTGCTCCAGGCTAATCAAGGCACCTGGGGCCAATTAAGAACTTTCTAGAAGGCACCGGAGAGAGCTACATTGATTGGAGCACCTGCAGCCAATCAGAACAGGCTAATCAAGGCACCTGGGACCAATTAAGAACTTTCTAGAAGGTACCGGAGAGAGCTACATTGATTGGAGCACCTGCAGCCAATCAGGACAGGCTAATCAAGGCACCTGGTATAAAAAGGGGAGCTCACTCCAGTCTAGGGGGGAGGAGCCAGAGGAAAGAAGTGTGCATGAGGAGCTGGGAGCAAGAGACACAAGGAACTAGGAACTGAGAGGGGGTACTACTGGAGGATTGAGGAAAACACCATACAATCTAGCAGTATCAGACACCAGGAGGATCCTGTGGTGAGGATAAAGAAGGTGTTTGAAGGAGGCTATGGGGAAGTAGCCCAGGGAGCTGTAGCGGTCAAGCAGTGGTTAGAAGTAGCACTATAGAGACTGCTGCAATTCACAGGGCCCTGGGCTGGAACCCGGAGTAGAGGGCGGGCCCGGGTTCCCCCCTAGCCCCGCTACTCCTAATCAGACATAGGAGGAGTTGATCCAGACTATGGGTTTCATCGAAGGGGAAAACCACTGAGGGGAAGAAATCCGCCAATAAGCGCAGGACCTACTAGAGGAGAGGAGGAACTTTGCCACATCTCCCAGGAACAGAGTTTCTGAGCCAAACGCCAGAAAAGAGCAGAATCAAAGGAGCCACTTTGGGGGATCCCCCGACACTGTCCCCCCAGCAGCACATTTCCCCAGCAGTGCTGGCACCAGGCAGAGGCAGGACCTGGCTTTTCCTCTCCCTGCCCCTCCCCTCTCCCAGGCAAGTCAGTCTGCCCCCGGGGCGGGGGGGGGGATGGCGCTGCAGGGAATGGAGCTGGGCAAGGCTGGGTGCCCGGCACCTCCCTCCCCACTGATTGCTCCAGCTGCCCCTTCCAGGCTCCCCCTCTCCCTCCTGCATGAAGAGCCGCTCACTGTCCTGCAGTCCCGTGGGCGTGTCCTCCCCAGTAGCTACAGCCACTGCTAATGGGGGGGGGGAGCCTGGGGGCGCTGGGGCAGCAGCTCTGGGCCGCGCAGACACTCAGGGGCAGAGCAGGAGCCATTGCTGCAGAGTCACTTTCCAGCCTGGCCCCAGCACTTGTTGAACTGGAGCGAGACTCTAGGCCAGGGGTGAGCCAATTTTTGATGGCCCCTTGCCGCCACTCTGGGGTTCCCGCTGCTGGCCCCTGCCGCAGCCCCACTCAGCACCCGCTGCTGGCCTGGGGGAAGGAACCTCAGGCTGGCAGGGGGCTGAGACCCCAGCTGGCAGGAGCCGGCGGCTGAAACCCCAGAGCGGGGGCGAGCTGAACCCATCTCTGCCAGAACGGTTGAGAGACGCATAAGTGAGATGGCAGAAAACATTAAGGAAAAGCAGACGACTGCATTGAAAGACACAGCAGTGTTTAGTGTGGCAGTTGATGAGAGCGTGGATATAAACGACGCTCCACGTTTGGCAGTTGTGCTTCCTTTGAAATCCAAGAGGAACTTTGTTGCCTAAAACCTCTGTGTGGCACAACAAAGGGGGAAGATATACTGGAAAGTTTTGAAAGAACGAGGAGTTGACATCAGAAAAATATTTTGTGTGACAACAGATGGTGCCCCTGCCATGGTCGGAAAACAGAAGGGATTTGTAAAGTTACTTGAAGATCAAATTGGCCGTCGGACAGTCAAATTTCACTGTATCATCCATCAAGAAAACTGTGTGCTAAAATTTCTAATTCAGAACTTAATAATGTGACAAATACAGTGGTGCGAATTGTGAATTTCTTGTTGCTCGATCTGCTTTGACTCACAGACAATTTCAAGCACTGCTAGAAGAGATGGACAGTGCTTATAACAAAGTCCCACTTCCCAGCAACATTCGGTGGCTAAGTCGTGGCAAGGTTTTGGTGGGCTGTGTAAACTGTTTTGATGCAATCAAGGCCTTTTTGTCGGAAAAAGAACAAAACTACCCCGAACTGGATGACAAATGGTTGTGTAAGCTCATGTTTCTAACTGATATCACCGCTCACCTAAACGAAGCCAACCTCTGTCTCCAGGGTGCAGGGCAAACAATTCTGGATCTTTATGAAGCCTGGAAAGCATTTGTTGTGAAACTAGCAGTTTTTTCCAGGGATATTCAAACTTCTACTTTCCGCTACTTCCAACTCATAAAAGAGCTATTGACACGTTGCACTGTCAGTGTCAATGAGATTGGAAAGTACATGCAAGAATTGGAATCAGAATTTTCTGACCGATTTCAAGATTTCCAGCGATTTGGCCCAATGCTTTCTTTTCTAATTAAATCTGAAAAGTTCAACGAAAGCGACTTGGATTTGTCTGTATTTCAGTGGATGGGTGTTGAAGATTTCAAAATGCAGCTCATTCAGTTAAAAAGCTCAGAATTGTGGACATCAAAGTTTGTGGATCTGGGGAGTGCACTTGAAGCTACCGAGAGAGATGACGGGGCCTCTATTCTGACCTGCTGGACGTCACGGCCTGTGAAATTTAACTGTTTGAAGAAAATTGCGTTTGCAATGCTTTCAGCATTTGGATCCACGTACCTGTGTGAACAGGTATTTTCACACATGAAATCTGTCCTCTGGCCCCCTCAGAGCCGGTTAACAAGTGATCACTCAGAAGCCTGTGCGCAGCTTAAAGTATCCAAATCCGTGCCAGACATTGGAAAACTCAGCAAGGAAAAGCAAGGGCAAGGGTCACACTAAACTAATAAGAGCTGCATTTTAATTTAATTTTAAATAAAGCTTCTGAAACATTTTGAAAACCTTGTTTACTTTACATATAACAGTAGTTTGGTTCTATATTACAGACTTACAGAGAGACCTTCTAAAACGTTAACATGTATTACCGGCACGCGAAGCCTTGAATTCGAGTGTAGACATGAAGACTCAGCACACCACTGCTGAAAGGTTGCCGACCCCTGTCCTAGGCAGTGAGGCAGCTCCTGGCAGCTGGGGTGAAACTCACCCACCCCAGCTACGGAGTAAAAGAACTAAGGCCTGGATCCACAAAGGAACCTCACAGCACCAAACTTTTAGGCAGCTAAAAGTCACTAGAATCCAGAAAGCCTGAGTTAGGCACCCAGGCTCCTGTACAATCAATGGGAAGAAGGAGGTGCCTGAAAGTAGGACCCACAAAACCCAGCATGCTGGGCATCTCCACCCCAATGGGAAATGCTGATGAGGGGTGTGTCCTGAGCCCCACCCCTCTCTAGAGCTTAGGCACCCAGGTCTGGCTTGGAGAGAGGGACCTTGGTCTGCTTGGGAGCCCCTCACCTGGAGTTAGATGCTTAGGCCATTTGGTACAAAACAATCCACCAGAGCAGGAAGCGGTCACGGTGCTGCTGGCTCTCTTACAGGATTTAAAGTATTTGACCAGGATGTGGGAGACCAGGGTTCAAATCCCCCTTTGCCACCCCCACTCTCCCCCCCCCCACAAAAAAAATTCTGGTAAACTGCATAGCTCCCTCTTTAGCACCACACAGGCAGTGGCCAGGGAGGGGCTCCTGCCTGTGCAGTTTTTCCCCCCATCTCCGGCCTTACCTGGTTCCAGTCTGGCCCTGCCACGGGGGTGGGCCTGATATTGCCACCAGGGCCATCCCTAGTGGGGTGCGGCCCAGGTCCTATCCCACCGTCCCCCCAGGTCCTGCCTCCTTCTGCCCATGCCCCACCCCTGAGCGATGCCAGGAGTCCGCAGAGCAGGGCTGGTAGTGCTGCCGCTGTCCTGGGCTGCGCCACCATGGTCCTCTGCTGGGGCCTGGAGCCGGCAGCAGCGTTGCCACACACCATCCTGTGACGTTATTGATATAAATTGGGACCATATAGAACATGGGTTGCAACCAAGGTCCTGTAGTGGCACCAAATCTTAGGTAAAAGGGGTAATATAAGGTGTCTAAGACTAGGTTATGGGTTATGATTATGCTGTCTGTATGTCTGTATCATTTTTAGTTGAAGTTATAAATGTTGGCTCTATGCTGTCTGTATTTCAAGTTGGTGAGGTGCTTCTGGGTGATATCCCAGACAAGCTGGTGTTAGCTCTGCTTAGCCTGGTTGATGGCCCATTAAGGACCATCAGCTACACAATTGACCCATGGAGAGAAGGCAGACACACCTTATGACTCAGCGAAGTATGCAGGGACTGGCCCATGTGACTCCAGACTCCATTTTGCTGTAATTTTCCACAGTAAGGACAAAGAGGTTCTTACACCTGGAAAAGCCTATATAAGGCCAGCGATGAGCTGCTAAAATCTTAACAACCGGTTCTCTATAAAGTTCTGATTTAAGGGATGTGCCAGAGCATGTATTTTTTTTACCAATAGGGTTACCATATGTCCGTATTTTCCCGGGAGGAATTTTTAAATTTTAAAAATTCCGCCCAGACAGCGATTTAAGAACCGAAAAGCCTGACATGTCCAGGAAAATACTGATGTATGTTAACCCGACCTAAAGTTCTTTTTTAAAAAGATGGGCCTGAACTAGCAGTGAGCTCCTTTTCACATGTGTGGGTCCCCGCCACTCCCTTGGGGTTGCTAGGGTGACCAGATGTCCCTATTTTATAGGGACAGTCTCAATTTTTGGATCTTTTTCTTATATGGGCTCCTATTACTCCTCACCCTCTGTCCCGACTTTTCACACTTGCTGTCTGGTCACCCTAGGGTGTGCACATGTGCGGGTCCCAGCTGCTCCCTGCCCCCCTCATTAAAGCAGGTGTGCAGGGTTACTGCCCTGGGAACTGCAGGGCACCAGTGGGCATGGGGCTGGCTGCAGGCAGGGGCGTGGGGCTGGGCTAGCTGGAGGCAGGGAGTGTGACACGGGCTGGCTGCAACAGGGGCTGGCTGTGGGCAGGTGATGCAGACAGGGGCTAGCAGGGGGGGCTGTGGGCGGCTGCAGGCAGAGGGGGCTGTGGGCAGGGGGGGGCGGGGCGGGAGACACAGACACTCACACACGGGGGGACCGGCTGGGAGCAGCCCCCCCTCCCCCCCCCCGGGGACTCACCCACCAGGCAGCAGCAGCAGCAGGAGCCCCAGGGCCAGAGGTCCGAGGAGCAGCAGCAGCAACCGGGTCAGGAGGCAGCTCACATGGCTCCCGCAGCCCAGCACAGCGCCCCCCGGCGGCCGGGAGGAGGAATTACACCCTTCTCAGCCAGAGCCCATCAAAGCTTCCCTCGCAGGGAAGCCAGTTAACAAGCGGTTCTAAAACCGCTTCTAAATTTAACAGCCGGTTCGTGCGAACCGGTGCGAACCGGCTCCAGCTCACCCCCAATAAGGCTGATGCATCATCTCCATCTTGTCTTCAATCCTGCTTCTTACCTCTGGAGGGACTTTGCTACAACCTGAAGCTCTGCACAAAGGACTGAATGACCCATCCCAGCGGGGGATGTTCCAGAGACTTGATTTGAACCTGCAGTTTACGCTATCGCTGCTGCAAGCATGAACTAAGAACTTTGCCATTGCTGTATGTAATTGATTCCATTTAACCAATTCTAGCTCTCGTCTCTACCTTTTTCCCTTTACAAATAAACCTTTAGATTTTAGATTCTAAAGGATTGGCAACAGTGTGATTTGTGGGTAAGATCTGATGTGTATATTGACCTGGGTCTGGGGCTTGGTCCTTTGGGATCGAGAGAACCTTTTTCTTTTATTGGGGTGTTGGTTTTCATAACCATTCATCCCCAGGACGAGTGCACTGGTGGTGATCCTGGGAGACTGGAGTGTCTAAGGAAATTGCTCATGTGACTTGTGGTTAGCCAGTGGGGTGAGACCAAAGTCCTCTTTGTCTGGCTGGTTTGGTTTGGTTTGCCTTAGAGGTGGAAAAACCCCAGCCTAGGGCTGTGACTGCCCTGTTTCAGCAATTGGTCCTGATTTGGCACTCTCAGTTGAGTCCCGCCAGAACCGCCTCGTCACACATCCATGTGCAGAATGAATTTTGTAACGTGCACCAATATACAGGTGATATGTCACACCTCACCTCCATATTGGTGCGCACAACACAATTCATTCCGCACACAGACAACAAATTAGAGGAAACACTACTCCTGACTTTCAATCTACCTGTCACATCTTGAATTTCATACATTGACTGATCAGAATAAAGTGCTCTCAAGTGAGCTACAGACCAACATTGGATTGGTTGTGACTTCTTTGCCTGATCTGAAAACAGACCAAAAGGACCTGAGTCTCCTCACTGTCGATAGCCCCCTGCTCGGCCAATCAGCACTGAGACTCTGAGGGGCGGGAGGCTGAGGGGTCTCACCAGATGTGCCAAAGGACGGCCCAGGTCACCATCAGAGGAGATCACTCTCAGATCCAGCCCCACCTCTTGGTGAGGACCTCCCGCAATGAGAGCAACCCCCTCCCCTGCCCGCACTCCACACACCCCTCCTTGGTAGAGGGAGGGAAGCAGGGGAAAGGGGGAAAAGAAGCAGGAGAAGAGGCGAAAGGAGGGAGGAAAGAGGAAAAGGGAAACCAAAAAGGACAAACCCCAATGTCCCCAGGGATTCCAACCATCAAATCCTAGGTAGGAAATCAAATTCTGGCACCTGAAGCCAGTGTTTCCTGGGCCTAGAATGCTGCCTGCGCCAGGTGGATCAGACTGAACAGGTTCCAAACCTCTCTCAGCCTCTTACCTTGTCAAAGGGAAGTTTGTTTTCGGCACAGTCAGTGGCAGGAAAGGAGAAAACTCCACAGAGGTTCCTCTTCATGCTCACAGCTGTGAATCCTAATTCTCTCTCAGCCCCCGAGGAGAGACCTCATGAAGGAGACTTGCAGCAGCAAAGACAGGGGCGGGTCTCAGAGACTGGCCTGGCCCTGCACCTCGGTCCTGCCCGGCTGATGTCGGGGTCTCTCTGTGAGGTCACCCCCTCCCCACCACCTTTGCCCAATAGGCCGAGTTCCTGCAAAAGGCCTTTGTGATGTCACTGCCACACCCACCCCTCCCCTCAAAGCTGATGTCCTGCCCCTGGCCAGCCTCGTTGGGTGTTTGACTTGTTTCCCCTGGATCACCGCATTCAATGACTGTTCAGTCTGTGGATGGAGCCGCTACACAATAAAACATCAGTTTTTCATAAATTAGTAGCCTTAAGGCCAGAAGGGACCATTAGAGCATCTAATCTGACTCCCTGCATATCCCAGCCCATCTGTGTATCACAATAGCTTCTTTTTGACTAAAGCACCTTCCCAAAGGCCTCTAGTCTTCATTGGAAGACATCAAGAGATGCAGAATCCATCACTTCTCTTGGCAGCTTGTTCCAGTGATGAATCACCCTCCCTCTTACAAATCTCTGCCTTGTTCCAATGAGAATTTTTCTGATTTCTGCTTCCAGCCATTGGTTCTTGTTATGCCTTTCTTTGCAAGACTAAAGAGCCCTTTAAATACTTGGTGTTTTCTCTCGCGAAGGCACTTGCACACTGCAATCAGCTCTCCTCTAAACAGATTGAGCTTTTCAATGCCTCCTTATAAGACATCTTCTCCATCCCTCAAATATGGCTCTTTTCTGCACCCTCTCCAGTTTTTAAAACGTTATTTTTGAAATGTGGACACCAGAACGGGATGCAGTGTTCCAGTATCAGTCTCACTACAGCTGAATCACTTCCCTTTCCAGCCTCTGTTTATCTAGCCATGGATGGTGTCACTGCCTCCCAGGACTTGTGCAGTCTCTCAGCCCCGTACAGTCCTTGGAAAGAACCCCCTTCAGTGTGACAGCCCTTCTTGGAGAGTCACTCTCTCTCGAGGATCAGAGGGGTAGCCGTGTTAGTCTGGTTCTGTAGAAGCAGCAAAGAATCCTGTGGCACCTTATAGACTAACAGACGTTTTGCAGCATGAGCTTTCGTGGGTGAATACCCACTTCTTCAGATGCAAGAAGGGTAAAGGCCCCTCTGCCTCCGTGAAAGGCACTTCTCTGAGACCTGAGCATGCCTGTCTGCCATGGGCCCCTCAGGGAGTCCCCTCCCTCTGGACCCTGGGGCCTCTACTCCCAGAGGAAGAATGCAACCCCGATCTCTAGACTGCAGTGATGCTCAGCCAGTGTAAGAGAGGGGTTTATTGAGCATCTGAACATAGCACAGGAAACTCTCAGGGCCTCAGGACTAACCTCCCTCTGCACAGTCCAGTTAGGTCTCTCCTGCATCCATGTGGGCTCTGGCTGTTTTCTCTCCCCAGTCCAGACGCCCCCTCTTTCCAGCCAAGCATCCGATCTCATCTTCCCACAAGCCTCTGTCCTTTGTCTTCTGTCCCAGAGAAACTGGCTGCCTGGGTCTCCTCTCTCTCTTTAGCGCGAGGGGCAGGGGAGAGCTGAGATTTCAGGCTGCTGTGTTATGGCGGGATTGCTGCTATTATTTGACAGAACCTGAGAATTCAGTGGCACAAACAGGGGAACGGGGCAGAGATACAGCGTCAGGGAGTGAACTGGAGAAAATACAGGAAGGATTTCTAGCAAGGGTGACGTGTAACTAACCAGAATGAAGAATATTCTCTGCCCCCCTCGTCTAACTCTGGGCCTGACGCTCTCCCGTGCTGAGGCCCCTCGCCCTGTCTCTGGCCGTGTCTGGGGGCTTCATGCCCCGGTAGAGCCCCGAAGGTAAAGGTGTGATGTAGCCTCAGCCCCAACAAGACTCAGGCCCATGTCACTTTCATCCTGGGTTTCAGATGAGTGACCCCTAGAAGTTGGGGGGCCACCGGTGCCTAGACCATGGCCCGGCCACAGAGGCCCCGCCCCTGCTCATCCTCTTCCCCCGAGGCCCCGCCCACTTGCTGTTCACTGCCCTCCGCCCCCTCCCCCAGACCTCCTACCTGCCCCTCACTCTTCCCCCAAGACGCCACTCACCTGCTGCTTTCTCCTCTCTGCCCCTTTCCCCTAAGGGGGGCTACCAGGGGGCCCTGGGGCCCATCACCCATCACTGTTTCCTGCCTTAGGTGAGCGGGGGGTGGGGAGGGTCCTTGGGGAAGGAGGCGGAGCAGGGGCAGGAAGAGGCAGAGAGAGGGAGGGGGCTCGGGGGAAAAGGCCCAGCGGGGGTGGGGCGCAGGCCTTGGGGGAAGAGGCGGAGGGGGGATGGGAGGAGGCAGAGCAGGCCATCGGGTTAAGAGGCAGAGCGGAAAGGGGTGCAGGCTGGGCCCCCACTTCTCTGGAGCTTCGCTTCCAGCACTCGAAAGATGACAATGGGCCCACGGAGGGGTGACTCGCTCCACATCCCCAGTGTTCCCCCCTGCATGGGCGGCCGTTTGGGGGAGGCTCAGCCACCCCGGCCTCTTAGACGGGCTGTGGCTAAAACACTGGCCTTGCTGTGAGCAGGATTTGAACCTGCGCAGGGAAACCCTCTTGGATTTCGAGTTCAACACCTTAGCCACTCGGCCATCACAGCTGTGAGCAAAGCAGGCCCCTAAGGCCAGAGAAACGCCCAGGCCTGACGTCATCTGAACTGCAGAATTCAAACAGCAAACCTGGCTCCCAAAGCACCAGGGGGAATTTGGGGCTCTCGTTCCTTCGCCGTGTGGTTAAGCACCAAACCAGCACCCGCCTGTGGGGTCTGTCATTGTTCCTCTCCACACTGTAACGATCGAGACAGGGAGAGGTCAGACAGTGAGGTAGAATCCAGCTCTGCCCCCCACCAGCTCCCGGCTCTATCCGCCAATGGACTGACTTTCTCGCTGGATTAAACTGTTTGTATTGGACTCTTTTCTCTATGTATAATCAGGACTAAGCCACGACTGGACTGTCCGACAGGAGAATGGGCCATGGCTCCCTTCCCCTGGACCCTGGATTTCTCACCACTTCAGAGAAACTTGTTAGTGGAAAAATGAATCACATTCAAATTACTACAGATTATGAACCGTTTGCTGTTGCCTTGGCACATGGCCCCACCCAGCCTTTTCCCCTGAGTCAGGAATGATAATTTATTGGTTCACTCTGATTTGTTTCAGTTTTATGTTAGCATCTATTGCCACTAATTGGTCGGAGCCCGTCACTTCCGGAAGTCCGAAACGTTTCCCCCCTAGCTCCCTTCTCGGTACCTTTGATTTTCCTCAGTCTCCTTCAGAGCACTGGCTTTCTTGGCACCAATAACCAAGACTGATTTCCAGATCAGGAGACGTGTCCTCCAGCTGCTGGAACTTCCCTGTTTCACACCTAGAAAGAAACAGGTTTTTCCCCATTAATCATTATCATATTTTATTGTCGTATTTTACTCTGAATTTCTTGCCCGTGTGAAATGCTGAATTGAGGGACTGGAGAATGAGTCTCTGTGTATCCAGCCACAGAATAGCTGCAGCCCCAGCAATGGCTGTGCAAGCTTCCCCGAGGTGTCCCGTCAATGTGCTTCACACCGATTTACCGAGACCAGCTCTGGGGACAGGATGAGTTCGGTCCCGTGGGCAATTCACTCCTCGGCCTCCATGCTTTGATGATCAATAGATTCCAGTGTTCCTGCTGGTCATTGCTCTGTGGCCATCTGCCCACCTGCCACTGGACTGAGATCAGCTCCCCTCACACCAGCTCATTCCTCACCTGTCTGTGAATGGTCACCACGTCATACAGACGTTTGTTCACTCCTGCCGGGGGCAGAAGAGAACCCAGTGCCCTGGAGGTGACAGGCCCATACTGTGTCCCCAGTCAGGGCCATTGTCGCTGCCCTGAGGTGGTGGCTGCTCTGGGGAGCTCACGCTGGCACCGGTGCAGTGGCCCCGCCGTTAGCTCTTGAGTGTAGCCGCTGAGACTCCCCACCCCCAGCAAGAGCCGTAGCCATGTTGGCAGGAGAAGCTCTCCCAGCACCATAGCCCTGCCCACACCGGCGCTTGGGTCAGTGTAACTGTGTCGCTCGGGGGGTGGCTCATTCACACCCCTGAGCGACATACGTTCTACCGACACAAAGGGGCGTAGACGCAGCCTGAGCAGAGAAGCGATTTAGAAAACAGATTTAGTTTTGTAGGAAATGCAGAAACCCGGGTTTGTAATAAACCAAAGGAGATTCCGACCCAGGTGTCACCTTCACCACTTTGCAGTTGTGCCCTGGGACAGTTGTGTTGTCTCAGCCTGTGGCCAGACTAATGGCGTGTGCAGGGGGAGGAGCTACACCCCATCTATGGGGCTTCTGACATCCTAGAGGGGAGAAAGGAGAAAAGACGCTCAGTCCCCCGTGCCACTCACACAGGGGGCGGGAACTTCTGTGGTCATTTAAACAGGCTCAAGGGCCCCGAAAGAGTGAAAGGTGTTAACGTGCCCCTGTCACCGTCCAACACTGAACGGGTGAAACAAGGCTTGCGGTTTGGTAGAGAGAGACTTCAGCCCGCTTAGTCCCATGGCAAACACACCTCTCACATCCCTGCTAGTGTGTTACTGAGACACAGAGAGAAAAAGAGACAGAGTTAAAGCAATGGAAATGTAAAGTAGTCAGTAAGGCTTGTCGTTAACAGCATCCCCTGTGCCCTTTCTCTTTAGCTGGGAGAGTTTTTAGAAGGAAAGTTCCTTATGTGACAGTCTCTTGGATGGTTTTGAAGAAGGTAACAGCTGTCCTGGGGAAATCAGAGAGATCAGCTGAGATGGGCTGGAGCTGTCATTGTTGTGGTGTCTCTTGTTAAAGTCCAATCCCATTTCCTAGGTGGCAAGATAAGGCAAACACACACAAACGGGGAAAGAAGAGAACAGCAAAGATAGAAGATGTAGCTTCTGGCTCTGGCTCTGCTGTTGACTTTGTCTTGCGGCTTCACTGTCATTAGCAGTAGGCAGAGGAGCAAAAGCCATCTCTCACTGTGCCTTAGTGGGTCACAACTGAGAATACCAAATTCAGGCCAAAGTGCTGAGAAATGGGGCAGACATACCCCCAAAATGGTGATTTTGCTCCCATAAGATAAATCAAACCAGCAACAAAAGTTAACTTCTGTTTCACCACACTGGCTAACGAGAAGTCAGAAAAGCAGCCTCCTTAGTCATTCCAGGCTTTATATCGCCACCAAAACCACTGAAATTACTGATGAGTGGTTATTGGAACCCAATTTCCTCAACCGAAAGGGTTCTTCTGATCTTAAAGGACCAGCCACATACCCAGGTCAATAATATACAACTCAGATCTGAGCCCAGTAATCATGCTGTTGCCAGCCCATTAGTATCTAAAATATAAAGGTTTATTTCTGGAAAGGAAGGAAGGTGAGAGTTAAAATTGGTTGAAGGAATCAAATACATACAAGAATTGCAAAGTTCTTGAATCACGCGTGTAGCAGTGATGGAATAAACTGTTGGCTTTTTAAGTGTCTGGTTGCTTCTGAATCATTGGAAGGTCCTCAGTCCTTTGGTTAGAACGCTCCCATTAGTATCAGGTCATCATCAAGAGGTCTGAGCAGGAAAGAGGCCAAATGGAGATGTGTCCTGGGCCTTTTATAGCTTGTGGATGGAACCCCCCATTGTTTCAAACAAAGCCCTCAGTGGAGAGAGTGGAAAATGACAGGTAACAAGATGGTGTTTAGAGTCACATGGGCAAGTCCCACGTCCATGCCTGATTTCGCTTAGTCACAGCAGAAGCCATGACCTAGACTCCAGATGGAACGTTCCCAGGCAAGTCCATTGAGAGCAGATAGGGGTGTGACCTTATCTAATTGAACTATGACCATATAGACCATTATTGCAACCACTGTCATATACTTGCAACAAATCTTGTACAAAGATGGTGAAGTGAGGTGTCTATGAAAAGGTTGTCATTTGCTGGTTATGCTTATGCTGTGTGTATCATTCTTGTATTTGAAGTTATGAATATTGGCTCTGTACTTGTATTTCACTGTTTGCTTCTGAGTTGTATCAGTGAAGCATTTGGCCAGCTTATTGAGAAAGGATTAAGCTTTTCACTTCAGAGGAAAAAAATGCATGAAGACAGGTTTATAAACGAGTAGGTAAAGACACAAACCAAACCAACACCGACTGTGACACCCCCCACCCGCCCAAGAAATAGAAACACAAACACTAAATGCTGAGAACCTGCACTGATGGGTTCAGCGTGCAGCTTCCCCCTGGGTTTATATCTGGTGCCTCCCTCCTCTCCCTCCCCTCTGCACAACGTCAGGTTCCTCCTCGCTCACCCTCCGAGGAGCAGCCCCAGCAGGGGAGGGGGGAGAGAGGCAGTTTCTGCAGCCCTCACAGCAGGTCCCAGCAGGGGGAGAGGAGCTGCCAGGGCATCTCTGCTGGGTCCCAGGCACTCAGGGCAGAGGAGCAGCTCCCCAGGCTGGCGTTGTAAATCAGAGACCAGGTGCTCTCATCTCTGTGACCCTTTTCCTCTCCAGACCATAGGCGCCAACTTCCCCCAGTGCCGGTGGGTGCTCGCGCCCCCGGGCCCCACCCCGACTTCACCCTTTCCCCACCCTCACCCCAACCCCATTTCAACCCCTTCCCCAATTCTCAGCCCCTCCCTGCCCCTATTGGACCCCTTCTCCAAATCCCCGTCCCAGCCCCACCCCTTCCCCGAGCGTGCTGCCTTCCCCCTCCTGCCCCCTCCCTCCTGGCCGAGCGAAACAGGTGCAAGTGCTGGGAGCTGGGGGGGAAGCGGGCACGCGGTGCGCTCAGGGGAGGAGGCGGAGCGGAGGTGGAGGTGAGCTGGGGGGGGCCGGGGAGCTGCCCAATTTTTCGGAGCACCCACGGAGTCGGCACCTATGCTCCAGCCTCTGCCATCTGAGCTACAGCCAGCTGGGGAACAGGGGGCTGCAGCCTCTGTAACCAAATGCCAATGTACAAAGGTGGGTCCCATTGCCCAGGCTGAGAACTGCAGTGACGTCTCTGCTCAGGGTCAGGCGCCCAGGACAGAGGCAGCTCCCTGGGATCCAGGCCTGTCCCAGCCAGACCAGGGCTGCTGGGGAGTGTGAGAAATTGTCCCAGCCTCCCCCAGGGCTGAGCTCTGCCCCTAACGCTCTGATTCTCTCTGTCCCCGGTGACTGTGACTCTGGATCCAGACACGGCTCATCCCCAGCTCACCCTGTCTGAGGATCGGAAACATGTGAGATGGGGACACGCCCGGCAGGATCTGCCCGACAACTCTGAGCGATTTGACACTGAGCTCTGTGTGCTGGGCTGTGAGGGATTCACCCTGGGGAGACATTCCTGGGGGATGGAGGTGGGGGATGGGGAACGCTGGGCTGTGGGGGTGGACAGAGAGTCTGTGAGGGGGAAAGGCTGGATCAGTCATAACCCTGAGGCGGGGCAGGTTTGTAGAAATTTTGGTGGTGCCCAGAACCCGTTCCGCCCATGTCATAAATAAACAGATCAGGGTTAAGGTCTCTTTTCCCTGGAAAGGGTTAACAAGCTCAGTAACCTGAGAAACACCTGACCAGAGGACCAATCAAGGGACAGGGGAATTTCAAATCTCTGTGGAGGGAAGCCTTTGTCTGTGTTCCCGGTTTTGCTCAGAGAACTCTTTTTGGATCTAAGAGAGGACAGTCATGTCTCCAAGTTCTCCTGGAGTAGTTTCTACTAATTAATAGTGAGTATTAATTAGAAAGGCGAATTAATCTTATGATTTGATCTCTATATTTGCAATTGTGTGTTTGCCAAAGGAAATGCTTTATTCCTGTTTGCTGATATTGCTTTTACTGAGAAACGGGGAGGGGGATTCTCTCCAGAGATTGATAAGGTTATCCCCTATGAGTGTCCAGCTTAGGCTCATAGAGATTCTGTATTTTCTTTTTGTTCTCTTAATAAATTCTTTTCTTTTCTTTGGACTTGATTAATTCCTTCTCTTGTGGAAATTCAGGGGAAGGGGAGGGGGGAAGAGACAGTCCTCCTGGGTTTGATTCAAGCAGTTTGAATCAGGTATCTCTTTCCAGGACTAGGGAAGGGGAGGGGGGAAGTGAGTCCCTCTTTGTGTTGAGTCAAGGATTTGACTCAGTGTATATCTCTCCGGAGCAGGCTGGAGAGAAGGAAGAGGGGGAGGAGGGGAACTGGCTGTTTCTCTCTCTCTCTGGTGAGATTCAAGGGGTTTGAATCTGGGTTCCCCAGGGGAAGCTTGGGGGACAGGCAGTGTGTCAGACACTTTAACCTGACTGGTGGCAGCGAAGGAGACCTACCCTAGGATTTTAGGGTGGGGGAATACATGCTGGTCCTCACTTTGAAACCTCCCAGTTTCAAGTGAGGGTGTAGACCATGACAGCCCAAACTCTGCCAACGGCTCTGGGAGGGAGTTTGGGTGAGGGAGGAGGTCTGGGGTGCAGGCCCTAGGTTGGGGCAGGGGAATGGGGTGCAGGCTCTGTGAGGGAGTTTGGGGATGGAAGGAGTGCAGAGGGACGGGGTGCAGGGGTGAGGACTGTGGCTGAAGGTGAGGGGTTTGGCGTGTGGGAGGGGCTCAGGGTGAGGGCTCTGGCTGGGGCTGGGAGGGGCTCAGGGCTGGGGGAGAGGGGCAGCGTGCGGGGGGAGGAGGGCTCTGGTTGGGACCGGACATGAAGGGTTTGTGGTGGGTGCGGTGGGGGGTGAAAGCTCTGGCTGGGGGGGGGGCTCTGGGGTGGGGCAAGGCTGGGGATGATTTTGGGGGGCAGGATGTTGCTCTGGGGCAGGGGCCAGAGAGGACGACTCCCCTCGGCCCTTTCCCTGCCGGCAGCAGCAAGCTCTGGGGGAGGAGCCCCCCTTTCCTGCTCCCCCCAGCAGCACACTCACCCCCACCACTGTCGCTGCTTGTGCTCCTAGGGCCACGGGTGGCAAGTTTGTAGAAATGTTGGTGGTGCCCAGAACCCGCACCCCAACTCCACCCCCACAAACTGTGCCCCCACCTGCCTAAGGCTCTGGGAGGGGGTTTGGGGCGGGGAGGTCTGGGGTGCAGATCCTGGGCTGGGGATTAGGGTGCAGGAGGGGTGCAGGGTGCAGGCTTTGGGCTGGGGCAGGGGGTGGGTGTAGGGTGCAGGCTTTGGGATGGAGTTTGGGGTTGGGAAGGGTGTGACGGAGCGATTCTAGCGGGACCCAACTGAGAGTGCCAAATCAGGACAAATCGCTCAAACAGGGCAGTTACAGCCCTAGGCCGGGGTTTTTCCACCTCTAAGGCAAACCAAACCAGCCAGACAAAAAGGACTTTGGTCTCACCCCACTGGCTAACCACAAGTCACACAAGCAATTTCCTTAGACACTCCAGTCTCCCAGCATCACCACCAGTGCACTCGTCCTGGGGATGAATGGTTATGAAAACCAACACCCCAATAAAAGAAAAAGGTTCTCTCGATCCCAAAGGACCAAGCCCCAGACCCAGGTCAATATACACATCAGATCTTACCCACAAATCACGCTGTTGCCAATCCTTTAGAATCTAAAATCTAAAGGTTTATTTACAAAGGGAAAAAGGTAGAGATGAGAGGTAGAATTGGTTAAATGGAATCAATTACATGCAGTAATGGCAAAGTTCTTAGTTCAGGCTTGCAGCAGTGCTGGAGTAAACTGCAGGTTCAGATTAAGTCTCTGGAATACATCCCCCACTGGGATGGGTCGTTCAGTCCCTTGTGTAAAGCTTCAGTTTGTAGCAAAGTCCCTCCAGAGGTCAGAAGCAGGATTGAAGACAAGATGGAGATGATGCATCAGCCTTATATAGACTTTTCCAGGTGTAAGAATCCCTTTGTCCTCACGGTGGAAACTTACAGCAAAAATGGAGTTTGCAGTCACATGGACAAGTTTCTGCATACTTTGCTGAGTCACAAGGCGTGTCTGCCTTCTCTCCATGGGTCAATTGTGTAGCTGATGGCCCTTGATGGGCCATCAAGCCAGCTATGCAGGGCTGACATCAGCTTGTCTGGGACACTTCCCAGAGGCAGAGCAAAATACAGACAGTACAGAGCCAATACTTATAACTTCAACTACAAAATGATACACAGACATACAGACAGCATAATCATAACCAGCAACCCCTAACCTGGTCTTAGACACCTTAGATGATCCCCTTTACCTAAGGTTTGGTGCCACTACAGGACCTTGGTTGCAACCCATGTTCTATATGGTCCCCATTTATATCAATAACGTCACACCCCCAACGCAAAATTGATGCAGGAAGGGATGACAAAACATCGCTGACTGCATCCCAAGAGCCCCCTTTCCTTGGGTCTGTCTCACTGCAGCTAGTGTTGGGCTAGAGGCCGTACCAGTGTATAACCGAAATGGTTTATCAAAGTCATGTTCAATAACATGAATGAATCTCTTTACAAACTCAAGGTATAACTTGGTTAGCTTTTGCAGCATGGTTCCTGTATGTTTCATGTGATCTTGCCAAGAGCTAAAGAAAACAGCTACTTTATCCATACCAGCAATGTTTTGAACCCAATTAACATTAAACCAATGTAGATATTGATGTTGTTCATAGTACAGGACTCTTGGCATTTAGCCATGAAAGCAATATGGTAGTGTGCCTCAGTTTCCCCTTTCATACAGCACATCAGGTCTGGAATGTATTTTCCCCTGTGAAAAGTTCCAACACTGTTTACAGGCATTAACTGTGAAACATCAGTATAACAAGGCCCTTTAACATAAAGTGTGTTTTCATGTATTTCTTTCAACATGTTTAAGGGACTTTCCAAAAGATTAGGCACATTGTACATTGTTACAGTTCTTGGCAATAGCAACACATTAGTTACAAAATTTAGCATTAGCAATAACAACAAATTCATTGCAAGTGTCCATTTGCAATTATGTTTGTCATGCCCCACCCTTGGCTCAATGCCATTGGAGTTTGGGCCTTTTAGGGTTAACCTGTGGCTTCCCTTTGCAAAATTCAGTCTTCTCTTTCCTTCTTGTCCTGCAGGATTAAACCCTGACTTCTCTTGCTTAACAGAATTCACTGGCTGATGGGGTGGGCCCTCTGTGCTAACAGCTATTAGCAATTCTTTCTTTTCCCTGCCAGCCAAGTAATTCGCATTAACACAGACACTAGCTTTTAACTTCTTAGCTGCTATGGATTCCAGGGCTGGACTTTGTCTTACAGAGATACCACACAAATCCAAAGAGTCTGAGGGTGAGAGCTGGCTTGCTCTCCCCTGCCTCCTCAAGCATTCAGCCATAAAACTGTTCTGCTTTGAAACACCAGTAACTGAATCTATCCTCAGATCCTGAAGCACAGACTGCTCACTTACCGATTCAGCATGGAGACATTCCTGTCCCAACACCATGGTCTCCCCAACAAGCTGGCCACACACAGCCTCGTGGTTATAGGGCTGCTTAACTTCCTTAACAGCTTCTACTCCACCTGAGACCTTTTCAAAGCTGCCCACACTGGATCTCTCAAAAGGAAAGTCAGTGGATCCATTCACAACAGAAAATTTCTGGCTGTTAGGAACTGAAACTTTCTTGATTAAATCACTTTTACACCCTTCAGTTGCAGTAAACTGCTTGCACAGGCTACCATGAGGATTCCTTTCCCCAGGAGCTTCTCTAAGCAGCAATTCACCCCTCTCAGAAATTCTGCCCTTCCCCTCTCCACCTAGGGCTTGCTCTACAGGAACACTTCCCTGAGCAACCACAGATGCTTTCTGGGTCTCACTTACATTTAGAATTACTTCAGGCCCAACAGGCGGATTTCTACACAATCCCCTTTTAGGCCCACCTACAGACTTTCTAGATAACAGGTCAAAAGCAGTCTCCTTCCCTTGGCCATGAACAAGTTTAGGAATCTTTTCCTTCTTGCTACAAGTTGTCAAACCATCAGTAGGTAACACCATTAAATCACCTTCATGCTCTCCTTGTGCCCTGGCTAGGGTATCACCCTGATCAGACAGAGCTGCTACACCCTTTCCCAACCACACATTAGCAACTGGCAAACTACAAGCACCAGAATTGTCTGTTCTCTGGGATTTTGCTAAGACACTAACTGGATGCAACCTAGTCACAGTGCCATTCTCCCCAGCAGACACAAACTCAGGACCATTCCCTTCCTGGGCTTTAGCTGTATTTACAACCAACTTCGAGACAACTGAATCACCCTCAACCATCCCAGGCTGAAAGGCACCTTCTGTCTCCTCCACAGACACAGAAGAGCCGGAGACACATTCCCCTTCACCAGAAACACAGCTTGGGATCTCATTTCCCTTGTCCCAGCACACAGGGCTGTTCACAGACAACTGCTTGGAGACCGAGGTAGCTTCCTTCATAGGCAAGTCAATACCCCTGACAGAGACAGGCACATTTCCTTCACTGTCACATTTCTCCACACAGGAAACAGGTAAGGGATAGGGACACTCATCTTCCACTATCCCTCCCTTCCCAAACTGCTGATTAGACAAAGCCATCAGCTCAAAAGGCTGCCTAGGCTCCTCCAAACTTTCCCTGCCAGGCACATTGCCCCTCCCAACAGATAAGCTGCTGCTCTTTTCACTACACTGAGCTACTTTTAGCAAATCACAGTTACCCATTTCAGGTTTACTTCTACAAGCTGCACTAGCCAACTATTCATTACCCATTACAAATTTACCCTCTCCTTCCTCAGTTAGGGCTTTAACCTGACCATCTACTTTAATCTGTTCCTGAGAAACATTTTCCTCACCAATGAGATCTTTCTGCTCTTGATCTAACCCCAGATTAACTTCTGAGACATCAGACAGACATTCAGAAACTTCATTCCCAGACAAACTGCTTTTTTGCACAGACAAACCTTTGCAGCAACCCACCTCAGGCAAATCATTGCTCACAATAGACACAGGTTTAAGATTATTCCTCTCCTGTGACTGGCTACCTGGATTGAACAAAGCTTTAACATTTTCCCCAATTAAAAGATCTTTAGGCAATAACTTCCTGACGCCAGCTATCACTTCATGCTGAGCCCCATTCCACTCAAGGTGGATTCTGGCTAAAGGCACACGGACAGTAAACTCACAGAGGATCACAACATTCACACTCTGATTTGGTAAATAATCTTCCTCTTTGATCAGATCTGCTTTCACAAGAGTGATGTTAGAAGCCATAATTTGCCCTAAACAGCTTTTACCATTGACTTTTACACACTCTATGAATTTTCCATTACCATTCCCATCCATAGCACTGGCACAATTTATGGGGCCACCCCCTACTGAACACACAGTAACAGCATTGACATAAAAGGTGGCATTGTTGGGGTACATTTGGTTACCCCCAGACAACTGCTCAGAGTTATACAACATACCAACATTGTTACAAACTGGACTTTCAAGAGGATACAGTCTCTGCTGTTCTTCCCTTGCTTTTTTGACTTGGAGTTGGAGTCTAGCCGTCTCCTGTTGCATCTGTCGAGTTTTCTCCTCAGCAGCCAGCAGCTCCAGACGCCTCTTACGAGCTTTTTCTTCTCTCTTAGCAACTTCTTTCTTTCTCTCAGCAGCCTCTTTCTCCATTCGAATTTCTGCCAGTTCTTGCTCATAATCAAACTGCAGGCTGTCTCTCAAGGCTCGCAGTTTCCTTGCTTTTCCTGATGCTCTCTGTCTCATGGTCACTGATCTTTAACCAACCAAACTCTCAATCCCAAAGTTAAAATTTGGATAGCGTGGGGTTCTGACCCAAAGCTTAATTGACCTGGTTCTGTGGATCCTGCCGACTACGCCACTGTGACGGAGCGATTCTAGCGGGACCCAACTGAGAGTGCCAAATCAGGACAAATCGCTCAAACAGGGCAGTTACAGCCCTAGGCTGGGGTTTTTCCACCTCTAAGGCAAACCAAACCAGCCAGACAAAAAGGACTTTGGTCTCACCCCACTGGCTAACCACAAGTCACACAAGCAATTTCCTTAGACACTCCAGTCTCCCAGCATCACCACCAGTGCACTCGTCCTGGGGATGAATGGTTATGAAAACCAACACCCCAATAAAAGAAAAAGGTTCTCTCGATCCCAAAGGACCAAGCCCCAGACCCAGGTCAATATACACATCAGATCTTACCCACAAATCACGCTGTTGCCAATCCTTTAGAATCTAAAATCTAAAGGTTTATTTACAAAGGGAAAAAGGTAGAGATGAGAGGTAGAATTGGTTAAATGGAATCAATTACATACAGTAATGGCAAAGTTCTTAGTTCAGGCTTGCAGCAGTGCTGGAGTAAACTGCAGGTTCAGATTAAGTCTCTGGAATACATCCCCCACTGGGATGGGTCGTTCAGTCCCTTGTGTAAAGCTTCAGTTTGTAGCAAAGTCCCTCTAGAGGTCAGAAGCAGGATTGAAGACAAGATGGAGATGATGCATCAGCCTTATATAGACTTTTCCAGGTGTAAGAATCCCTTTGTCCTCACGGTGGAAACTTACAGCAAAAATGGAGTTTGCAGTCACATGGACAAGTTTCTGCATACTTTGCTGAGTCACAAGGCGTGTCTGCCTTCTCTCCATGGGTCAATTGTGTAGCTGATGGCCCTTGATGGGCCATCAAGCCAGCTATGCAGGGCTGACATCAGCTTGTCTGGGACACTTCCCAGAGGCAGAGCAAAATACAGACAGTACAGAGCCAATACTTATAACTTCAACTACAAAATGATACACAGACATACAGACAGCATAATCATAACCAGCAACCCCTAACCTGGTCTTAGACACCTTAGATGACCCCCTTTACCTAAGGTTTGGTGCCACTACAGGACCTTGGTTGCAACCCATGTTCTATATGGTCCCCATTTATATCAATAACGTCACAAAGGGGTGTGTGAGAAGGGGGAGGGGGTGCACCTTCTGGGGAGAGAGTTTGAGGATAGGAGGGAGTACAGGGGTGAGGGCTGTAGGGCTGAGGATGAGGGATTCATGATGCAGGAGGGGGCTCAGGGCTGGGGCAGAGGATTAGGGTGCAGGGGGGATGAGGGCTCTGGCTGGGGCAGAGGGTCTTTATGCAAATAAAGCATATAAAAGTGTTTCCTTGTTTATTTCCCTTTCATTTTCCAGGTGTGATTTTTGAAGATAGTCATGGAATTTTTTTTCTCCTGAACTGGTTGTGTCACTGAACTCTAATGAGGATATGCATGTATGTCACTCTGGGTTTGTCTACACTGCAATGTAAGCCCAAGGTTTTTGGGTCTGGAGTCAGCTGGCCCATGTTGGAGAACCCTGGGCTTGAGCATCTATACTGGTTCTTAACCCTACATTAAAACATTTCTAACCTAGGCTCAAATCTGGGGCTCTGGTGTCCACACTGCAGCATGTAGACCTGAGTCCAACCAACCCTAGCCCAGATTCCCCAACACCAGCCTGAAATGTGGCCGCTGTGGCCCTTTGAGCATGTTACAGTGTAGCAAAACTTTTCTGCCCACCCTTCTTGTTACAGGAAGTTTGAACAGCCCGCCAACACAGTGCCGAGGAGTGATTTTGGTCTGTGTGTGCCAAGCTACCAGAGCCAGCAACATGGAGAAGGCACCTTTTGAAGAAATCCTCTCGCTTGCACTTTCACTCCTGCATCAGAAAAAGGACAGAGCTTCCTGGAAGTGCTGGTGAACATTTGAGAGGACTTTTCTGCCCCACCAAAGGTACCTGATGGACTGTATGATGGAGCAGGAGGAGAAGGAGGACCCTGGCATGGCAGACTCACACTGGCCTATGCTGCTCAGTAGAACTGGCAGAGCTGCTGGTATTCCCTAGGTAGACTGGCACAGGGCCACAAGCACAGACTGGTGAGATCCCATCAGCCTGCAGACCTGGGATGCCCAGCACACAGTCTGGAGCTCATGCAGGAAAAAAAGGTACTGCTCCTTTAAAAAACAAACAGTTTGAAAGAAAGAGAGAGAAAAGAAAATACCAAGCAGAAAGAACAGCCTTTCAAATACAGGCTATATTTACAGTCAGGCAATGTGAGAATTCCAACCAATTCAATGATAGTGTAATAATCAGAACACAGAGAAGAGAGTGTCCAAAGTCTGCAAGAATAATTTAAGGCCTCAAACTAGTTTTTTTCATGAACAAAGGGACTGAGTTAAGAAAACACAATCACTTCCCATAATATTGAACAGTTTTATTCCTTCTCTCTCTACTTTCCTTACCCCCTTTCCCTGTCTTTCACCCTCCATTTCCTTCCAGCATCTCCCTCCCCAGTAAAGCCTCACGTTCCCTTTCCAGTCTTCAGCTTCTCCTCTCCCTACCATAGGCACCACCTTCTACTGGCGCCAGTGGGTGCTCAACCCCCCTCGGCCCCGGCCCCACCCCAACTCCACCCCTGC
The DNA here is from genome assembly GCF_020497125.1 of Mauremys mutica. Taxonomy (NCBI): domain Eukaryota; kingdom Metazoa; phylum Chordata; order Testudines; family Geoemydidae; genus Mauremys; species Mauremys mutica. The sequence continues at coordinate 75,815,737 of NC_059081.1, read as the reverse complement.
CCCGAGTCCAACTCCTTCCCCAAATCTCCGCCCCCGCCCCGCCCCTGCCTCCTCCCCCCTCCCTCCCAGAGCTTGCTACAGCTGTGTGGCGGCGGGAAGCACTGGGAGGTAGGCGGAGGAGTGGGGACGCGGCGTGCTCAGGGCAGGAGGAGGAGGTGAGTTGGGCGGGGGGTGAAGGGAGCTTGGCTTCCGGTGGGTGCAGAGCACCCGCTAATTTTTCCCTGTGGGTGCTCAAGCCCTGCGGCACCCACAGAGTCGGTGCCTATGCTCCCTACAACCCCCCATGACATCTTCTCTGTCTCCCCAATCCCCCTCTCTAGAACCACAGCAGTGTGTTTTAAACCATCTGAGCTGTCCCCAGGACAACAACTAGTTCAGTCCATTTCTGGTCCACAACCAGAGTGAACCCCAGTGGGATATTGCTACCTCCCCATCTCCAGGCCTCAGGGGCAGACTCTGAGCAGGACTCCAATCCCCACCCAGAAGAAGGGAAGGATTGTCTCCCCAGTGAAAGATGCTGACATGAAAGTAAAGATCAGGGTCTCATTACCAGTATCATAAAATGCCACCCACTCCGCTTCATAGTCCAGATAAACCCCAATCTTCCTAGGTCTCTCACTCAGGGGCATGGAAGTTTCTGGGGAGGTGAGAGCCCGGTACTAATCCCCACACCACTCTACAGCCCAGATCCCCTGCTCAGGGTTAAATCTGATCCCTCCCTTCCTCCTCATAGACTCTCTGGCAACACCCACAGCCCAAAACCCTCCATCTCCCACCCACCTCCACCTCCCAGTAATGTCTCCCTGAGCTGAACCTCTCATAGCCCAGCAAACAGAAAGAATGGAGTCAAGTATCAGAGGGGTAGCCGTGTTAGTCTGGTTCTGTAGAAAACAGAGGGGTAGCCGTGTTAGTCTGGTTCTGTAGAAAACAGAAAGAATGGAATCGCTCAGGATTGTCCGGCACCTCCTGCCGTGCAATTCCACGCCTCACGCTTTTCCGATCCTCAGACACGATGAGCTGGGCATTTGCTGTGTTTGGATCCAGGGTCACATTCACTGCAGTGGAAAGAGAGAATCATGATGCTAAAGGCAGAGCCAGAGGTGCAGGAATGAGGGACTGGCCCTCCCACTCCCCACGGGCCTTGCCCCCTGCTCCTTCTCCTCCCCCAAAGGCCCAGAAGCTGGAGCCTGACCGGGGAACCTGTGCAGCTGTGGGGAGCCGTGGGGTGGGGTGCGGGGCGAGAGCAGCCCCTGGCCCATGTCCCTGCCCCCCAGATGACCCCCCATCCAGGGCTGATGGAGGGTCTGTGGCTCTCCACAGCAGCTGCCCAGGTGTCTCTTACCATGGCCTGGTTGCAGCTCTTGGATTTAGACTGTTCTCAGTGGTAGAAAATGACAGAACAAGGAGTAATGGTCTCAAGTTGCAGAGGGGGAGGTTTAGGCTGGATATTAGGAAAAACTTTTTCACTAGTAGGGTGGTGAAGCACTGGAATGGGTTACCTAGGGAGGTAGTGGAATCTCCTTCCTTAGAGGTTTTTAAGGTCAGGCTTGACAAAGCCCTGGCTGGGATGATTTAGTTGGGTTTGGTCCTGCTTTGAGCAGGGGGTTGGACTAGATGACCTCCTGAGGTCCCTTCCAACCCTGAGATTCTATGATTCTATTCTATGATTCTTTGGCCCCTGAGGCCCTGTCCCCAGGCCAGGCTGGAAGCTGGATCTGGGTCAGGGTAAGAGCCATGCGGGCAGACGTGGGGAGCTGCAGACCCTCCACCTGCCCTGGTGGGGACCCAGGGGATGAGGACATGGGCCAGGGGTAGGGTGACCAGATGTCCTGATTTTATAGCGACAGTCTCGATTTTGGGGTCTTTTTCTTATACAGGCTCCTATTACCCCCACCCCCGTCCCAATTTTTCACATTTGCTGTCTGGTCACCCTAGCCAGGGGCTGCGCTCAACCCTCCTTCTGGAGCCGGCCCAGATCCCATCATACCATCCCCTCCATAAACTTATTAAGCTTAGCCTTGAAGCCAGATATGTCTTTTGCCCCCACTACTGCCCTTGGAAGGCTGTTCCAGAACTTCACTCCTCTGATGGTTAGAAACCTTCATCTAATTTCAAGTCTAAACTTCCTAGTGTCCAGTTTATATCCATTTGTTCTTGTGTCCACATTGGTACTAAGCTTAAATAATTCTTCTCCCTCCCTGATATTTATCCCTCTGATCTATTTATAAAGAGCAATCATATCTCCCCTCAGCAGAGTGCAGGACAGAGTCACAAACCCGAGCAGGAACAGGTCAGTAACACAAGCGAAAGGTCATCTGAGCCAGGTCTGAGATGCAGAATCTTTCCTCTCCTGCAGATGCCTCTCCCCAGAGAGGGGATCAGAGACTCAGGAACGCTGGGGAGCCCCAGCAGATTTTATTCCCATTTCTTTTTCATGAACAGAACCCCTGCTGTGCTCCTCCTTCCTAATATTTAAAGTCAGGTCACACCATAGCATGGTTTGATATACCCTAATTTCAGTTCCATGGGGAATAATGAAGGCCAGGTAGAAAGGGCTACCGGCCAAGAGGCCATCTCTCTAGAGTGAGGTGAGCCACCAGGAAAGGGCGTTAGGACAGTCTGAAGAAGCAGAGAGAGATTTTAGCACAAACAGTGGTTAAAGTGGAATAAAACACAATGGGTCGCTCTCACAACTAGAGTTGGTGACATTGTTAGGCCAAAACTTTTGTTGGTGAAAAATGCAGATTCAACAACACAAACATTTTCCAAATCCATGTCAATTTTGCCAAATTATTTGTTTAAGACAAATAAAAATATTCAAAAAAATCAGAATATTTTGTTTTGACTTTTTAAAAATGAAATATTTTGATTTTTTTTGGTTGGGAACAATTTTTCATTTCAAAATTTCCCTTAATTTTATTTTTAAAAAAGCAAAAAAAAGTTTATAATGCTCAAAATAAAACATTTTGTTTAAATCATTTTTTTAACTTTCTAAAAATTTTCATTTCTGGTCTGACCCAAAACAAATTTGTCTTCATTTTTTTTGAAATTGCCAATGAACTGAAATATCCATTTTTCACCCAGGTCTCCTCACGACATTATGTAAGGAGGAAGGAGAAGATCATCTTCTGTTTTCAGCAGAGGAGAGGAAACTGCTATAGAATCAAACTTTAACAAAAACTGACAAAGTAGTCTTTTCCTCTGAAGACAAAACTCCCAGTGTAGCCTGATCACTAGGATAGCTGACAATAAAAATTCCTATCAAATCGTACATCAGGAATAAGGAGGTCTGTGTGGGGAAGGGGATGTGTTCACTGCTTAAATTTGTGCCAGGGCATGCCAGCATTGCGCCCCGGCATCTCTAGGCTTGGCAGTTTGTAGACCTGGTACCTCTGGGCTTGCTTCATCAATTATGAATGTAGGAAAAACGCTTGAGCCCCGGAACCTCTTTCATTACACATTAAGCACTGGATGTATATAAGAGCAGACCCATAGAGCAGCAGGTGAAACCGGTGTGGGAAGTTTTGTGCATCTTTGGCTTCTTCTCCCAGAACTGTGCAAATAACTGATTTTTAGGTTTACACCAAAAATAAATAAAAAATAATAATTTGGGGTCAACCAAAAATCTTAAAATGTGTTTGTTTTAGGTTGAATGGCGTGTATTGTTTGACCCAGTATCCTGTTTTCTGACAACTCCAGGTGCCCCAGAGGGAATGAACAGAACGGGCAATCGTCAAGTGACCCATCCTCTGTCACCCATTCCCAGCTTCTGGCAAAAAAGAAACTAAGTGATTTGCCCAATGTCACAGAGGAGAAGGGATCTGAACTGAAGCCTTCAGAATTCTAGGCTAACACGCTAGCCACTGGGCTGTCCTTCCCCTATGAATGTGCACAGAACAACATCAGGACAGCATCCCATTCAAGTACTACCTGAGCATGTATTATCCAGAAAAATATTAATTCACTTCTCTCCATGTTCCCAAAGGAAGATTCCCCAGCAATACAGCTCATTTGAGGAACTACCTTCACCATTCAAATTTCAGCCAGAGAAACTATTGCATTATTTCCTATTTGTGTTTTGTGTTGTTTTAAACTATTTCTACAAAGAAAGGGAGCAAGGATCTCTCCAGAAAGTGAAATTTGGACATTAGCTAAATACAAACTTTACTTACTTGGACAAACTAGGACTTTTCTCCATTCTGAAACCAAGCAACTAAAATGAAGGTGAGCACTCATGTGAATAAGTTCATTGTTAAGATGAATCTGATTAATAAAAAAGGATCCATTACAGAAAAAGGGAGGGGGAGGGAAACGCTTACTGTTGAGATGAGTTCCTGTCTGCATCCTGAAAAACTTGCCCATACCGGTATTGCCCTGGCCTCTTCTTTTGTCATTCAGTGTTGAACGCATTCTAAACCAATATGCATTTCCTCACCTTTTGGGGGCGAAGCCAGACTTTAAGGCACCTGCTCCCCTACATGGTGTTAACTTCGCTTGTGCCAATCAGAAACGAACACAAACAGGTTTTGGGCCCCGTCCCCTATGACACTTCTATGATGTCATAGTGGGTACTTTATGGCCTGCCTGCCATGTGCAGGCAGGGAGAGGAGAAAGAAAAACGAATCCTGTGTATACCCGTGTATCCTGTGTATACCCGTGTATCCTGTGTATTCCCGTAACCGAGCCTGATCACCTCGAAGCGGTTCTCTCAGCTCACGTGTTTCAAACAGAGCTTCTACGTTTGCCGGTCGTTATGCGTTGGTTTGTATTTGTAAGTATCAGTTATTACTAAATGCTGCATCTTTGTTTATAAATATTGTTTGTTAGTAGATATTTTAGTCACTGTGTGTTTTAAGTTTCATTAACTCTATTAGCTAATCATCCACTGCTCCCTTACCCCTTGTAATTATCCCCAATAAAACTTTTAAATTGATTAAGTTTAGTGTGTGTGTGTGTCTGCAGTTTGCATCGTAACCCACACTCTCCTTGCATCCCTTACCAATATACTCTGTTGCCACGTGCAGCCTGGTAAATAACAGGCCTGCATTTTCTTTCGCCCCTGCGAGTCCGTGGCAATCTACACAGAAAAAGGGAGGGGGAGGGAAACGCTTACCAAGTTCTCTTTGAAGTCCACCTAAATAATAATAATAGTAATAATAATTAAAAAATCAGAAATAAAGATGTTATGGAAGAGCTTTTCTCCCAAGATTAAATTAAGCCCAACCCCTTCATCAAAACCATCTCATGCCAAGACTTTTTAATCAGTCTTGGGGAATGATTCCCTTCCAAACCATGGATAAGGCACCTCTGAAATCTTCCAGTATCAATTATTCTAGCCCTAGGTGGGGTTAAAGGCCACATCCTATACACAACCACTACACAGGGTGGGACGGGGTTGTAGGCAGTGAATTTATGTAATGTGATGATCACTGTAGACAAACTCCTTACCAACAGATAGTCTTGTATTTTTATCTTACTGTTAAATTGTTGTCTCGTATGTTACTATATTGTTGTATCTGATCTGGGACCCTAGTACAAAGTCAAGCCCTGCGTGTGTGTCTTGGAGTTGTTATTCGCAGCGTTTCAGTACATTTCTGTGATTCCACAGGAAGTACTACAATACCCCAGACTAGAGCTTGTCAAAACTCAGACCGTCTGTCACACAGTTTCATTAGGTGGCTGAGAATGTGGACCAGCATATCTATTCAATACTCTCAGTTTTAATCACTATCTCACAATCTTTCTTGGTGACAAATCATTTGTTGTGTGTTCAGGGGCGGCTCTAGGATTTGCGCCGCCCCAAGCAGGGTGGCACGCCGCGGGGGGCGCTCTGGCGGTCGCCGGTCCCGCGGCTCCCGTGGACCTCCTGCAGATGTGCCTGCAGAGGGTCCACTGGTCCCGTGGCTCTGGTGGGCCTCCCGCAGGTATGCCTGCGGATGCTCGACTGGAGCCGTGGGACCAGCACACCTTCCGCGGGCACGTCTGCGGGAGGTCCTCCGGAGCCGCCTGCCGCCCTCCCCGCGGGACGTCGTCCCAAGCGCGCGCTTGGCGCGCTGGGGTCTGGAGCCGGCCCTGTGTGTGTTTGAATTCAGCCTGCAGTTCCTGTCTGGGGAGAACAGTAGATGGACAATGTCATGAGAAGATGCAATCCACACAGAAATGAGAAAATATAACTTACTAATTTTTTCATTCAGTTCACCTTAAATAAAAAGAAAGGGAAAAGGCAATTAAAAATTCTCTTAGCATATATGGAAATGTATAGATCACTTTTCATTATAGTCATTCAGCTCACGTACATGGGCCTTGATTTATTTCAGTGGAAGTAATCACATACTTAAAGTTAACCATTTGCAAGTGTGATGGCCGCCATCTTGGCTGATTCACCAGGGATTTAAGTGGGGACTTCCAGAGCTAAAAAAAAAGACCAAATTGCTGTAGATTTAGCAAGGGTCTGTAGCAGACTCATATTGTATGTAGAGCAGCATGCAGGCAGGCCTGTAACACATTCACCAGTGGGTTGTAAAGAGTGATGCTCGTACGCAATGTTAAGCATGCGAGTACTCCCATTGACTTCAGCAAGACCATCTGTGTGCTGAAAATGAAGCATAAGTTTAAGAATGTGTCGGCTCAGGGCTCCAATATAATTTTTTTAAGATTTGCAGTTTTGCAGCGCAAGGTGTCTTTAGGTCTGATTATTAATTGTTAGAGCTGGTGAGAAAATAGTCTGTGTTTGGGGGGGGAGGGCATGTGACAATTTGGTTGACATTTTCCCTGCCCCTTTTTGGTCATTGGAAATAAAAATGATGATGATGAAAAATCAAAATTCAGAATACTTTGATTACTGTTCCTCCCAGCCCATCACCCTTTGATTGCACTGGGAGTGGCATGTGTGCAAGGAATGAAAGGACAGACCGTAACATTATTATCAAAGTCTGTTTTTATTCTGACATACCATTTTATAGACAACGATTTGTTACAAACACCCCAATCCTGCAAATGACTGAGCTGCTGTGCCGTCTGAATAGCGGCCAAAGTTCGTGCATTTGATTTTCAAATTGACATTATTCCTTTAATTAAAAACAACAGCAATTTAACTGTGTACAACTTCAACGGAGAGGTTAGATTGGGATAGAAATTGAACTTACTAATATTTTCAAGATGTGCCCCTAAAATAAAGCAAACAGAAATAAATACAAACTATTTAAGAGTTTTTTCAATGAACAAAGATTTATATTCTCCATTTTATATTGTCTAGATAATCGTTAATTACATTTCTGTCCATATTGTGGATTTTCTGGCTACAAGTGAAAATAAAAATTCAAAGGTTTACAGGTTTGAACTGTTTCTAGAAGTGGGGCCCTGTTCTGCTTCTGGGAGTCTGAGGTGTGCAGAGATTGCAAGAGTAGGCCCTAGAATGGTAACCACTAACACCACTTGAACAGTTAATATTCATTCGGGTCTATAACTCAGTCTTTAGCCTTTCTACTTTCCTTATCCTTAATATGGATTGGTTTAACTTTCTTCTAAACTGGGACATCTCTCCATTATACCCTTTCCCCTTCTTCTGGCTCCAGTGTTGCCTCTCTCTCTTCCAAGTTGTAGCCACTTCTGCTACCACTGACAACAGCCGAGCTCCATCCTCTTTGGAACCCTGCTTCAGGTACTTGAAGGCTGCTATCAAATCCCACCTCACTCTTCTCTTCTGCAGACTAAACAAGCCCAGTTCCCTCAGCATCTCCTCATAGATCATGTGCCCCAGCCCTCGATCATTTTTGTTGCCCTCCGCTGGACTCTCTCCAATTTGTCCACATCCTTTCTATAGTGGGTCAGGGCAAAACTGGACACAGTACTCCAAATAACAATATCATAGCATCTGGAGGCTAATGCTGATATGGCTGAGGTAGGGGAGACATTTGTCATGCAATCTAGAGCCTTCATGTCATGTGAGTGGTTCAAAAGAGCCAGGAAGCAGCTGACGTCTTCCCCAGCACAGGCAAGTCTCTAGCAGGATTTGAACTAGCATGGCCAGCTTCTGCACAATCACTCTGCAGCCCACCGCAATGGGACCATGCAACAAATAAGGAGTGGGTGTGGCTAGAAAGCAGTGCCTGCTGGTAACCTCTGGCTGGTGGACAAGATTTATATTAGCTGCAGCCAGGTGGTATGGATTAGAATAGCCCATAGGCTGCTGTAATCTAAAGCTGGGTGAATAACATGTTTTTCTGATCTCAGCAATTCCAAATAATTGGCGGGGAGTGGTGCATTTCAGGTTGAACCAGAAAGATTTTTTACTGAGTTACTCTCAGTGAATAAAAAGCTCAGTAAAAAATTAGTTCCAGCTTGACCAAAATATTTTGTCTGACCTGAAATGAAATGTCTTGTTCTGATTTCAAGCATCTTCTTAAAAAAATAAAGGCATTTTCAAAACAAAAAGTCACTTTGAATCAAAAACTCAATGTTTCATTTTGAAAATGTGAAAACAAAACGTTTCAATTTCTTCAGATTTTTTACACCCAAACAATTTGGAAAATTCAAAACATTTTAATGTCACTGAATTTCCTTCCCCCCCCCCCCAAAATAAAATTGGTTGAAAAATTCCACCCCTCTACTCTACTCTACTCTTCAGTAAGACTGGGGTCTGTGTAGAACTGGCCAGGGAGCCATTACTGACTTCTCTGCCCAGGTGCTGCTGCAACTCTCAGTCAGCATTCTGAGTCAGTACCCCTGACTTCTAGTCACTTAAACATTTTCTCACATTGCTTCTTTACATCAAATGCAATTCACTGTATGTCTAATCTAAAGCTGCAGGAGTTTTGAGGGTAGAAAAATAAAATGATGTTATAATGGAAAGTAACACCCTCCAAAAAAAGTTTCGACTGGGGGAAATATAACTTACTAATTTCTTCATGGAGTTCACCTAAAAAGAGAGAGAAAGAAATCCACATAAATAATTAGACGCTTGTAATATTTTATCCGAGTGCATCCAGATTTAGGCCTGATCCTGCAAGCACTTATTCGTGTGTAGTAGTCCCACTGAATTGCGTAAAGTTACATATTGGCTTAAGTCTTTGCAATATCTGGGTTCAATTGTTATTACATGGGATTTTTCTTTACTGCCTAAAACTTAGATGTTTCATTAGAAGAAAAATAGAACTTACTGATATTGTCAAGGTGTTTCCCTAAAATAAAACAAAAACAAATACAAATTATATCATTCATTTAATATTTTCATTTAAATTATTTAAGAACTTTAAGTGAATAAAAATTTCAAGGATTTTTTTTTCATTTTTAAATTAATTCCCAGTATCAAGATCATCAGTACTAACATTTTCTTTCGTGTTGCATTACCCTTATGGATTCACTACACATACAGATCAATCCTTTCAAAGGTTGACAGCTCTGAATTATTTGTAGGATTCAGGCCAATCCTGCTTCACAGACCCTAATCTCCTCTTGGCTTCACTGGTAATCGAGAGTGCAAAGACAGCAGGATCAAATCCTAAAATGCGAATAGTTTGTTGATATGACTTGAGCCTCCAATATTTATTTGCTTTTCTAGCTAGGGAGGGTGTGAAATCTCCATTACTGGAGGTTTTTAAGAACAAGTCAGACAAACACTGTCAGGGACGGTCTAGGTATGCTTCACCTACATGTACCAAGGCAGGATGGGGGGAAATGGCAGGACTAGAAGACCTCTTGAGGTCCCTTCCAGTTCTGCATTTCTACAATTCTCTGGGTCTTTATCAGTGCTGTTGCTTTTACTATAAAGATTGATGGCAGTATTTTCCTAGCTCTGTTCCCACTGAAGTTAGTGGGAGTTTCACCACTGACTTCAGTAAGAGCAAATTTAGGCCAGTCCCAGGTGCTTTTGATAATGCCAATCTAATAGGTTTAGACTGTCCCTTGTATGCCACAACTCAATTACGTTATGGCCCAATTCAGGAAAGCACTTACATAAGAACATAAGAACGGCCGTACTGGGTCAGACCAAAGGTCCATCTAGCCCAGTATCCTGTCTACCGACAGTGGCCAATGCCAGGTGTCCCAGAGGGAGTGGAACCTAACAGGTAATGATCAAGTGATCTCTCTCCTGCCATCCATCTCCACCCTCTGACGAACAGAGGCTAGGGACACCATTCCTTACCTATCCTGGCTAATAGCCATTAATGGACTTAACCTCTATGAATTTATCCAGTTCTCTCTTACACCCTGTTATAGTCCTAGCCTCCTCAGGTAAGGAGTTCCACAGGTTGACTGTGCGCTGCGTGAAGAAGAACTTCCTTTTATTTGTTTTAAACCTGCTGCCTATTAATTTCATTTGGTGAACCCTAGTTCTTGTATTATAGGAATAAGTAAATAACTTTTCCTTATCCACTTTCTCCACATCACTCATGATTTTATATAACTCTATCATATCCCCCCTTAGTCTCCTCTTTTCCAAGCTGAAGAGTCCTAGCCTCTTTAATCTTTCCTCATATGGGACCCTCGCCAAACCCCTAATCATTTTAGTTGCCCTTTTCTGAACCTTTTCTAGCGCTAGAATATCTTTTTTGAGATGAGGTGACCACATCTGTACACAGTATTCGAGATGTGGGCGTACCATGGATTTATATAAGGGCAATAATATATTCTCAGTCCTATTCTCTATCCCCTTTTTAATGATTCCTAACATCCTGTTTGCTTTTTTGACCACCTCCGCACACTGCGTGGACATCCTCAGAGAACTATCCACGATGACTCCAAGATCTTTTTCCTGACTCGTTGTAGCTAAATTAGCCCCCATCATATTGTATGTATAGTTGGGGTTATTTTTTCCAATGTGCATTACTTTACATTTATCCACATTAAATTTCATTTGCCACTTTGTTGCCCAATCACTTAGTTTTGTGAGATCTTTTGGAAGTTCTTCACAGTCTGCTTTGGTCTTAACTGTCTTGAGCAGTTTAGTAAGCTTAAACACACTTAAGCATGTGTTTCAAGACTAAAGTTAAACACTTGCTTAGGTGCTATGCTGAATTGGGGCCTCGGCCTATAATCACTTGGATGCTACAGCGAACAATAAAACAGCATCAAAGTTTCTGTTGGAAACTTTATTTCTGTTCCCTTTCATGTTTCTTCCATTGCCTTTTGGTGACCTTAGTGCATAGTGAACCTTGGGGAGGGAGGGGGACTGCGCTGGAGAACAGAGTTAAAATCCTTAATGTGAGATGACTATTTACAGAAGGGAAAATGAGGAAAAAGCTAACTTACCCATTTCTGCCTGCAATCTCCCTACGGAAAGAAGAAAAAGCAAAACAGATACAAATAGCTATAATGCCCTGCTCCTGTCCAGGTGCCTACAGATACAGTTTTCATTATAAGCAAAAAATTATTCACGTGTATTATTGTATGTTTCCCCTAAGGTTACATGTCAGAAATGTGTTAGATATGCCCAATTTTGCAAATCTTTATGCACAGGAAGAGGATTATTCACATGTGTAATACTGTGTAGGGTCGGGCTCTTAAAATTATTTTAAAAGCATTACTCACTTGTTACTGAATTTTTTTCCATTTTTTTGTGCATTCCAAACTCCTAACAACTACTCTGGGAGTTATACATGTGGAAAGAATGAAAAACTAGACCTTAAAATCACTAATACTTTACTAACAATTTGAGGATATGGCTTGTTTTTCTATTTTTCTTGTTAACAGAATAAGAGCTGTTTGCAGCTGTGTAACTCAGTGAATTGTTGACTTTTCTGATCAGCGGCCAAACTGACCATTGCGCCCCCCCCCCCCACCCAACGTTTGTTGTTTCAGTTTGTTTTTTCCTTCACAAAATGAGGAATGAAAAAAACAAAACAGTTTGGTTGAACAAACTGTTTTGAATATCAATTTGAATTGCTATTTTGAAACAAAATATCAATTCAGATTGACACTTTTGAAATGAAACATTGATTTGAATTCACATTTTTTAAACAAACCATTTTACCATTTCTGAATTCTTAAGTGTTTTCCACTGAAATTATTCAGTGAATTCAGCCCAAATTTGCAAATAGTTTCAGGGCCCTGAAAAACATATTTCAGTGAATTTACACTCCCCCCTCAAAAAAAGAAAAGAAAAGAAAAGAAACCCCCCACCCCAGCCCAGCTGTACACCTTATGCCGAAGATTACAACTTGGGCAACACATTCTAGCATTTTTATAACAATAATTAATAATGATGTGGCTGAGGCAGAAGACTAGCAGAAAATCCACTCTGGGGGCCCCTTTGATGTCTAGACTAAAAAGCAATTGGATCTCCCAAGCTGCAGGCTTCCCTGGTGTGATGGAGTCCCTAGCAGGCCCGGACCTGGTGTACTCAACTTCTCAACATTGTGCTAGGTGCTGTGATCCGAGCTTGGATTTTCCAGGTTTGAAGGGACCCAAGTTTCATTGACATTCAGTGGCAAGTGAGTGCCTAACTGCCTTAGGTGCTTTTGAAAATCCCAGACTTTAAATGTATTCACAGATCCTGGGGTGTCCTGTCATATCCCTACAGGTGAATTAAGCCTACACAGCTCACTAGGGCTTTGTCTACACTACGCAGCTTTTAGCGACATGACTGTCGGCAAAGCCCTGTCGCTAAAAGTTGGGCAGCGTAGCTGCTGTTTGGTAGCTCTTTGGCTGACAAAATATTTCCACTCCCAATGAGCAGCGTTCGCTCTCTCCTGCCAACAATGTGCTGTTCACACTGGCACTTGTTGTGGCAAAACGTTTGTCTTTCGGGGGGGAAAGAGGGTTAACACCTCTGAACGACAACAGTTTTGTTGTTCAGTCGCCAGAGTAGACACAGCCTAGCATGCAACTCCACACAAACCATTGCATCAGAGGAAGTCATAACTTACTAATTTCTTCTTGGAGTTCACCTTGAAAACAAAGGGAAAGAACTAGATAAGTAAATGAAAGCCTATCCCGAGCTTTGTTTCATTGCATATGGCTCTCAAGCTCAGCGTTCATAAGCCCTCTAATTGATTACTTTGACCCCAATGCCTAACAGGCAGATTACTGTAACCCCGCTGAGCGCCACGACTTCAACGGGACAACACCTTGAGAAGGAAGCTCAGTGTGTGCCTAAGTCTCTGTAGCCTGGGCACCGGAATTACTGTTGATGTCCAGGGGACAATGCACAGCAGTGCAGATCGGTGTCTGCAGGGTCAGGGCCTCTGGTCATATTTTCTTTGTAGAACAGGAAGAGCAGATCTACAGAGGGGTGAGCTGGAGCCGGTTCGCACTGGTTCACACGAACCGGTTGTTAAATTTAGAAGCGGTTTTAGAACCGCTTGTTAAGTGGCTTCCCTGCGAGGGAAGCTTTGATGGGCTCTGGCTGGGAACGGTGTAATTCCTCCTCCCGGCCGCCAGGGAGCGCCATGCTGCGCTGCGGGAGGCATGTGAGCTGCCTCCTGGCCCTGTTGCTGCTGCTGCTCCTCGGACCTCTGGCCCTGGGGCTCCTGCTGCTGCTGCTGCCTGGTGGGTGCCCGGCTGCCTCCTGCTGCTCGGGCTGCTCCCCCTGTGTGAGTGTCTGCACCCCTCCCCCGCTCCCCCTGCCTGCACCCACCTGCCGCAGCCAGGCCCTGTCACCCTGCCCCCTGCCTGCAGCCCCTGCCCTGCCACCCCCCCATTGCACCCCCTGCCTGCACCCCCTGCCCTGCCACCCCCCATTGCACCCCCTGCCTGCCCCCCCTGCCCTGCCACCCTGCCATTGCACCCCCTGCCTGCACCCCCATTGCACCCCCTGCCTGCCCCCCCTGCCTCCCACCCCCCATTGCACCCCCTGCCTGCACCCCCTGCCCTGCCACCCCCCCATTGCACCCCCTGCCTGCAGCCCCTGCCCTGCCACCCCCCATAGCACCCCCTGCCCTGCCACCCCCCCTTGCACCCCCTGCCTGCACCCCCTGCCCTGCCACCCCCTGCCTGCACCCCCTGCCCTGCCACCCCTGCATTGCACCCCCTGCCTGCAACCCCCTGCCTGCACCCCCTGCCCTGCCACCCCCCCATTGCACCCCCTGCCTGCACCCCCTGCCCTGCCACCCCCCCATTGCACCCCCTCCCTGCACCTCCTGCCCTGCCACCCCCGCCTTGCACCCCCTGTCGGCACCTCCGGCCCTGCCACCCCTCATTGACCCCCCGCCTTGCCACCCCCGCATTGCACCCCCTGCCTGCACCCCCTGCCCTGCCACCCCCATTGCACCCTCTGCCTGCACCTCCTGCCCTGCCACCCCCATTGCCCCCCCGGCCGGCACCCCCCCCGTTGCCACCCCCATTGCACCCCCTGCCTGCACCCCCTGCCCTGCCACCCCCGCATTGCTCCCCCTGCCTGCACCCCCTGCCCCGCCACCCCCCATTGCACCCCCTGCCTGCACCCCCTGCCCTGCCACCCCCATTGCACCCCCTGCCCAGCCACCCCCGCATTGCACCCCCTGCCTGCACCCCCCTGCCTGCACCCCTCTGCCGCAGCCAGGGCCTGTCACCCTTCCCCCTGCCTGCACCCCCTGCCCTGCCACCCGTGCATTGCACCCCCTGCCTGCACCCCCTGCCCTGCCACCCCCGCATTGCACCCCCTGCCTGCACCCCCTGCCCTGCCACCCCCGCATTGCACCCCCTGCCTGCAGCCAGCCCCTGCCCACAGCCCCTGCCACCCCTCTGCCCCCTGCCCGCAGCCCCTGTCCACAGCCAGCCCCTGCCCACAGCCCCTGCCACCCCCCCCGACCCCTGCCACAGCCCCTTTCCCCGCCACAGCCTGTCTGCACCACCTGCCCACAGCCAGCCCGTCTGCACCACTTGCCCACAGCCAGCTCCTGTTGCAGCCAGCCCATGTCACACTCCCTGCCTCCAGCTAGCCCTGCCCCACGCCCCTGTCTGCAGCCAGCCCCATGTCCACTGGTGCCCTGCAGTTCTCAGGGCACTAACCCTGCACACCTGCTTCAAGGAGGTGGGGCAGGGAGCAGCTGGGACCCACACATGTGCACACTCTAAGGTGACCAGACAGCAAGTGTGAAAAATTGGGACGGGGTGAGGAGTAATAGGAGCCTATATAAGAAAAAGACCCAAAAATTGAGACTGTCCCTATAAAATTGGGACATCTGGTTACCCTAGCACACACCCAGGGAGTGGCGGGGACCCACACACGTGAAAAGGAGCTCATTTCTAGTTCAGGCCCATCTTTTTAAAAAAGAACTTAGGTCAGGTTAACATACATCCGTATTTTCCCAGAGATGTCAGGCATTTAGATTCTTAAATCACTGTCTGGGTGGTAAATTTTAAAAATTCCTCCCGGGAGAATACGGACGTATGGTAACCCTATTGGTACAATAAATACATACTGTGGCACATCCCTTAAATCAGAACTTTTTATAGAGAACCGGTTGTTAAGATTTTAGCAGCTCATCACTGGATCTACACCACAGGCGCCTGTTGGCATAGCTAGGTCAGCCAGGAGCGGGGGAGACGGAGGCGCCGACTTCCCAAATTCCCTGGGTTGCTGGACCCCTGCTCTGCCCCAGGCTCCCCCCCCTGCCCCAAATCCCCACTCCTGCCCTGCCTCGTCCCACCCCCACCCCACCCCACCCCATCTCTTCCCACCCCATTCTGCCCCCTCCCCCGCCTCTTCCTGTCTCTGCTCCACTCCCCCCACCCCAGCACCTCCTGCATGCCACTGAACAGCTGATTGCAGCACGTGGGAGGCACTGGGGGGAAGGGGAGGAGCTGACTGGCAGAGCTGCCGGTGGGTGCTGAGCACCCACTGGTTTTTTCCACGGGTGCTCCAGCCCCGGAGCACCCATGGAGTTGGCAGCTGTGTCGGGAGGTGGGGGCGGTAAGTGACTCCTACATTTGGGGAGGCTAAGCCTGAGCACTGGAAGCTCCCTACAAGTGGGAGGGGCCACCGGTGCACAGTACACTGTGGGGTTTCAGAAAACCCTACAGTGTGGAATTTTAAAAGCTTACATTAAAAATCATTTGCCTTTGAAACAACCACACAATGCCAGGCAAGTCAAAATCAAGAGAAGTAACCAGAAAACTTAGAACTAGGAAAGAATTGTCATGTGCTAGGGAACAGGCTTTCTTGGAACATTCTTTTGAAATTTCCACTCCTTATATTCAATATTTTAAAAATAATTATTAGTCTTCAAGGGCCAAAATCTTCCCATAGAACATGGATGCACACAACTATTTTAAAGAAGCCTTACTGAGGGTTGAGGAACAAATCATCCCAATGTGCAGAAATAGTAGCAAATATGGCAGGCGACCAGCTTGGCTTACCAGAGAAATCTTCAGTGAGCTTAAACACAAAAAAGAAGCTTACAAGAAGTGGAAACTTGGACAGATGACTAGGGAGGAGTATAAAAATATTGCTCGAGCATGCAGGGGTGTAATCAGGAAGGTCAAAGCACAGTTGGAGTGCAGCTAGCAAGGGACATGAAAGGTAACAAGAAGGGTTTCTACACATATATTAACGGCAAGAAGAAGGTAGGGGAAAGTCTGGGACCCTTACTGAATGGGGGAGGCAGCCTAGTGACAAATGATGTGAAAAGCTGAAGTACTCAATACTTTTTTTGCCTCGGTCTTCACAGACAAGGTCAGCTCCCAGATTTCTACACTGGGCAGCACAGTATGAGGAGGAGGTGAGCAGCCCTCAGTGGTGACAGAACAGGTTAAGGACTATTTAGAAAAGCTGGACGTGCACAAGTCCATGGGGCTGGATGCAATGCATCCAAGGGTGCTGAGAGAGTTGGCTGATGTGATTGCAGAGCTATTGGCCATTATCTTTGAAACTCATGGCAATCAGGGGAGATCCCAGACAACTGGAAAAAGGAAAATATAGTGCCCATCTTTTAAAAAGGGAGGAAGGAGAATCTGGGGAACTACATCTCAATCCCCACAAAAATCATGGAGCAGGTCCTCAAGGAATCCATTTTGAAGCACTTGGAGGAGAGGAAAGTGATCAGGAACAGTCAACTTGGATTCACCAAGGGCAAGTCATGCCTGACCAACCTGATTGCCTTCTATGATGAGATAACTGGCTCTGTGGAAATGGGGAAAGCAGTGGATGTGATATACCTTGATTTTAGCAAAGCTTTTGGTACGGTCTCCCACAGTATTCTTGCCAGCAAGTTAAAGAAGTATGGATTGGATGAATGGACTATAAGGTGGATAGAAAGCTGGCTAGATCATCAGGCTCAATGGGTAGTGATCAACGGCTCGATGTCTAGTTGGCAGCCAGTATCAAGCGGAGTGCCCCAGGGGTCTATCCTGGGGCCAGTTTTGTTCAACATCTTCATTAATGATCTGGATGATAGGATGGATGGCACCCTCAGCAAGTTCGCAGATGACACTAAAATGCGGGGAGAGGTAGATATGCTGGAGGATAGGTATAGGGTCCAGAGTGACCTAGACAAATTGGAGGATTGGGCCAAAAGAAACCTGATGAGGTTCAACAAGGACAAGTGCAGAGTCCTGTACTTAGGACAGAAAAATCGCATGCACTGCTACAGGCTGGGGGCCAACTGGCTAAGCAGCAGAAAAGGACCTGGGGATTACTATGGACAAGAATCCGGATATGAGTCAGCAGTGTGCCCTTGTTGCCAAGAAGGCCTGCGGCATATTGGGCTGCATTAGTAGGAGCTTTGCCAGCAGATCAAGGGAAGTGATTATTCACCTCTGCTCAGCACTGGTTAGGCCACATCTGGAGTATTGCGTCCAGTTTTGGGCCCCCCATTACAGAAAGGATGTGGACAAATTGGAGGGAGTCCAGCAGAGGGCAGCAAAACTGATTAGGGGGCTGAGGCACATGAGGAGAGGCTGAGGGAACTGGATTTATGTAATCTGCAGAAGAGAAGAGTGAGGGGGGATTTGATAGCAGCCTTCAACTACCTGAAGGGGGGTTCCAAAGAGGATGGAGCTCTGTTGTTCTCAGTGGTGGCAGCTGACAGAACAAGGAGCAATGGTCTCAAGTTGCAGTGGGGGAGGTTTAGGTTGGATATTAGGAAAAACTATTTCACTAGGAGGATGGCGAAGCACTGGAATGGGTTACCTAGGGATGCGGTGGAATCTCCGTCCTTAGAGGTTTTTAAGGCCCAGCTCGACAAAGCCCTGGCTGGGATGATTTAGTTGGAGTTGGTCCTGCTTTGAGCAGGGGGTTGGACTAGATGACCTCCTGAGGTCTCGTCCAACCCTAATCTTCTATGATTCTATGAAGTGCTACTCAGTGTGGAACTTGGACTTTAGTCAGTTATTTTAAACAACATATATTATGGCTCTGCGGACACACAATGTATTTGTTTAGCAGATCCTGCCCGAGGCTTTGCTTTATCAAACTTTCTGTCGTTGAGAGGCCAGACCCTAAATGCTTATTTTTGTTTAAGCTTTTAATTTCAAAGACAGTTTAAGGTTTCCAGGGAGAAAAATTCTATATTTCCAGTCTTCTCTACCAGTTAATTAAGGCTGCTTCTCTCCACTGCCCCTAGTCTTGAAAGCCCAGCCTGAGCCACAGTGTCCACACTGCTATTGTTAGTGTGCTAGCTCGAGCCCCGCTGGCTTGAATCTGTGTACCTGGATTTGGAGGCTCGCACCCAGCTGCAGTGTAGAAATAGCCATAAATACTAGTGGCTGTTCTGCTCCAATTTGAGCACCTCAAATGAAGTGCCCAGCAGCCTGGATGAAAACAATAAGCTGTCAAGGGCCGAGCACATTTGAAAATCTGACCCATGTGGATTAGGATAAAACACATTGCAGCAAGACAGCTAGAAAGAATCAGTGATTTAGTTGTAAGCATTTCAGTGAATGGATGCTACAAGCAGTTGTAAGTACAGTTTAAAACTAGCTTTTGTATTTAAAGAAGGGACCAGATTCAATGGAGCTGCATACACCAGCTGAGGATCTGGCCCACAAAGCTTAATTAGCATCATCAGAAGTGACCTTCCATATCTATCATGAGACCTATACAGGACTTAGAGATTTATCCACGCTGCTTTGATGCTATTTTGTTTATTTTTTGGCTACTAGCAGTTCCTGTAGGATTTCAGCTCCACAATGGCCCCATTTCTCAGCTGCTGCACCCAGCAATGATCTGGCTAGTGAAACGTGTCCCAGAACCACAACTGCTTCTTTGGCTTATTCCACTTGTAGGCAAAGCTGATTTTTCCCTCCTCTTCTCCCTCAAGCGTGATAAAAAACAAAGCTATTGTCTCTGTTTTGCTCTAGGTGGAAACCAAGAAAGAGACTGAAGTGCCTGTATGGGTTGTTTTTCAGATATGAAAACTCCTAATTAGTCACCCTGCAAACACACCTTAAAATACTATGGTAGCAAATACACTGTGTTCAGAGATAATGCTTAGAAGTGTACGGCTATTCGGTTTCCAGGATAAACACTTCCTGGTCCTTTTGATCACTTACATTCAATTTCTGTGCCAAACATTTAAAAGCATTTCATTTCTCTTTTATGTTTATCTGCTCAAGCTATTGATTAGAGGGACCAGTCTGATTTCCAGTACAAATCTAGCTGGCTTATCTGTGTTTGGTTGCTCTGAATAAGACCCAAATTATGATAACCGGCCTTCATATTGTAACAGGTATACACCATTGAATGTTAATAGAAAATCTTGTTTGTTTTATTCTATTGAATCAAATAAAATGGACTTTGTAACTAATGGGTATAGATGAAACAAACCTGCTTGCACAATCAGGAGAAGTGGTTCCCAATGTGTCTAGTCAAGGAACATGTTACAACAAGCCTCCAGCTATTGCCATTCTCTGAATCTGTTCTCTCTCCATTGAGAGACAAGGTGGGCAAGGTAATATCTTTTATTGGACCAACTTCTCTTGGTGGAAGAGACAGGCTTTTGAGTTTACACAGAGCTCTTCATCAGTTCTGGGAAATGTACTCAGAGTGACACAGCTACAGGGCCAGGGCAACCATTTAGCCAACCTAGGCGGTCGCTAGAATTTGTGGGGGCGGCATTTTCTTCAGCAGCGACCACGGCGGCCGGATCTTCGGCCACCCCGGTCGCCACCAGCATTTAGGCGGAGGGAGCTGGGGCAGGGGAGCGCGGGGAGGGTCGCCTGCAGCAAGTAAGGGGAGGGGTGCGACACGCAGGGGAAGTCCCCGCCCCAGCTCACGCCTGCTCTGCCTCCGCCCCGAGCACGCTGTCGCTACTTCACTTCTCCTGCCTCCCAGGCTTGTAGTGCCAATCAGCTTAGGCGCCGCAAGCCTGGGAGGCGGGAGAAGTGAAGCAGCCACGGCGTGCTCGGGGAGGAGGCGGGGCAGGGGTGAGCTGCCGCGGAGGGGGCGCCTCAGGGCGGAGGGGAGGAGCTGCCACAGGGGGGCCGCCTCAGAGCGGGGGCTCAGGGACGGGGGAGGGCGCAAAGTGGAAGTTTCGCCTAGGGCATGAAACATCCTTGCACCGACCCTGCACAGCTAAATACAAGGTGGAAAAGATTGTTAAGCATAAGGAGCTAACACATGTTGCAAGAGACCATTCAAGCTGACGTAAGCAGTTAATGCCTCTGCAGTCACAGGACAAAGGAGGGTTAGTGGGTTACAGATTGTTGTAATGAACCATAAATCCGGTGTCTTTACTAAGTTGATTATTTTTAGTGTCCTGCCAAGTTATAAATTCAAGTTCCTTGGCTCATCTTTTGAAGATGTTGTGCAGGTTTCCTTTGAGGAATGAGGATTAAAAAGTCAGATATGGAGTGATCGCTTTGTGAAAAGTGTTCACCCATGGGTAGTATAGTGTTTTTGTCTTTCATCATTTTTCTGTGTGAGTTCATTCGAGAGCATAGTGACTGTCTGGTTTCACCCACGTAATTGTTATTGGGGCGTTTAGTGCACTGGATGAGGTACACCACATGCCTTTTGAAACCATGAATGGTCTCTTGCAACATGTGTTAACTCTTTATGCTTTACAATCTGTCCCACCTTGTGTTTAGCTGTGACACTCTGAGTACCATCTCTAGACCTGAAGAGCTCTGTGTAGCTCAAAAGCATGTCTCTTTCACCAACAGAATTTGGTTCAATAAAAGATATTCCTTCACCCACCTTCCCATACCCTGGGACCAACACGGCTACAACAACACTGCAAACTCTCTCTCTTGAGGTGAAGTAGCTGAAATTGGACACAATAATCTACCTAAGAGTTGGCATTTGCTCTAGTGTAATTCAATTCTTTGGATTGTTTATTCCATTTTTACCATTCATCTTCTGGCTCAACTCCTCCAAGATGTTTAAAAATCCAGTGGGAATTTCACCTTCATTTTTCCTAATTGTTTTAAAGAACAAGGCTATAATCCCCTGTGGGGGGTTGGAAGACTCCCTTGGCCATGGTTTATGACAGGCATGGCCAAACTGCAGCTTGTGAGCAACATGTGGCTCTTTTACAGTTAAAATGTGCCTTGCGGACCCCCCCGCTTCTCTCCCACCAGACTGGGCCTGCAAGTGGGGGGAGAAGCTCGGGGCTTCTGCCCTGCAGCAGGGTGGTGGGATTAGGGTTTTCTGCCCTGCAGGACAGGTCTGTGTCTTGCAGCTCTCAAACTTCTGAAGATTAAAGTATGCGGTTCAGAGGGTCAGTAAGTTTAGCCACCCCTCGTTTATGACGTTACAGAGCCCCCGGTTTGTATTGTAACACTAATCTTCATGCTACCACCTAGATTATCCCATTTATTTACTGCTCTTCCCCAGGATCAGCTCTTGTATTAGACTGCTGTTTTCTATGGCTTCAACATGGTTCAGTTCACAACAGGATTTTGCCCTTTACATTGTGGTCGTTTATCTTCCTTACTATTTAATCTCTTCTAAAGCACCTTAACCTAAAGCCTTTTGTAAACGCAAGTACATTGTGGGCATGGACAGCTGGTCTAATGGGTTACACTGGATGTCAAAAGTGAGGCCAGATGCTTTCCACGCACTATCCTTACAATCTACAGTAGTTGTGAGAGTTTACTGACACAGCCAACCAGGCTGATGCAGGGAGTTAGCCATTCTACTGTAATTCAGTCCTGCGTAGCTGAAGCTATAGTAATATGCAAAAATGAAAAAAGAATTGATTACATTGTCAGGCCCCTTTGAGATGCTGCAGAATGCTAACAAACAATATCCATTGAAAAAATTCTTCAAGTGGTTTTGAACAGAAATGACACTAACTCTTTTGAAGAATTTAAGAAACAAAAAAAAATTACATATATGATTTCCTCTTAATAAACTTTTCATATGCATTTAGACCAAAATCTTAGACCAGCTCGTGGCTTAGAGACACTTAGTCCATGCTTAGGGAAGCATATATGATAGAAGAAGGTGTGTCCAGTATAAACACTATAGTGAATACTTTCATTAATCCCTATCCCATGATTAAAACCAAGCACACAGGCTGTGTCGATTAAAAGAAAGCTATTATAGGAAGGTTGTTCTGCACTTTGCCAGGATCAGGATATCCTGGAATTTCAGTTGACATTCATCCTCACTAACTAAGCAAATACAGGGGTATAAATAACTGTTAGCTTACTTATTCCTACCATAGATGAGTAACTGGAAGAGGTGCATTTTCACAGTCTGCTCAGAGACCTCAGCCTAAGGTTCCAGGTGAGAAAATCATTCTAAGAAAATGCATTTTTATAGGACTGTCTTTTTCCTGAAAAGGATACGCATTTCCTTTCCAAGATGTACGCTTGCTCCTTGCTGCAGTTCCTACAGCTCTCATTGTTATTCTGTAGGTTAAAAACTGTAACAAAGAAATTAAAATAAGTAAAAATCTGTAAAAAAATTATTTCAAGAGCTGTAAAGGATTGTTGCTGGTGTATTTGACATCACACACTGATCCATGAAGCAATGTCAAACCAACATTGTCAAACATAGCTGATTCATTTTTGGCTACAAGCATATAAATATAAAGTCTCATCTTCAGAGCTGCCGAGCAACCCCAGCTCCCACTGAAGCACACCTTTGAAAATCAAGCTACTTTGATTAAAGGGGATTTGGAAACCTATTTTTAGGCAATTAGGTTGAAAACTTTTGACCTCAGAGTTAAAGAAAAAATTCAGAGGTGCAGTTGTAATAAGATACATAGAAATGTTTGTCAATGCAGGAAAGCTCCTCTACTTTTCTTGAGGAGCGGATCACTAAAGTCCAAGATCCAGTGGCTCAGTATAGATGGAGACCCAAGATCCTGTTGGGTTATTCATAATCATTTGCTCCAACAATAAGCAGACAAGGTGCTTTGACCAGAAACAATGCTTCCTGAGTAACTTCTGCTGAAGTGAGGTGTCCATGAGACATGGCTTATAGGCATTTCACAGTTGTATCGTCTTATGCGGAAGCTGTCTAAAGATTTTCTCTCTTAACTCTAGACACGTCTGAATTTACTTTCCAGAAAACATGCACTCCTTTCAGTTACTGTGTTCTCTCCTCCTCTGCAATGCCCTGGTGGTAGCTGCCCAGAGAAAACTACAGAAGGATCCTGAGCAGGAGGAGGAGGAGAACGTCACGCGGATAAGGATGCCTCAAACTCTCTCCCGAGGTGAGATGGTGAAGTCTCTGAGCAAAGCATTTATCTGTATTAGCATTTCCATGTGAGGCCCATCCACATAACTTCTGGGCATCTTACCTTCGCAAAAATAATGTATAAACATGAATAGCACCCATGCACCCTGGTAGTCAAATGACTTCTGTTGCTTCCCAATAGTTACAGTCAGTGGCTGGGAGACCTTCCCTCACTGCCATTCAGAAATATAGTCCCAAGCCATTACTTAAAGAGGTGCACTTTGATTGGGCCCTGAAGGCCAGTAAATCCTGCCTCTGGCGCTCGGGGAGGTTGGGACATCTTCCACAGCTTTCAGCTTGTACGGGACTACAATGCTTCCAGACCCAAATTTGGATGGGCTGTGAAGGGGAGGAAGCGGAGTCTGAAGTTGCTCACCCTGTCCCAAGTTGCTGGCTGCCATTCAGCTACTTAGAGGTTAAGCAAAGTGTAAGCAGGAAGCAGCCGCAAACGTAGCCTTCTGCCAGCAGATTCAGCTGTGCCATCCCCTCCTACCCATCTTGGCAGGCAGATGTCCGCAGCTATGGCTCCTGATTGCAGCCAGCTCCATTCTTCCTTCGGAGCTGCTCCTCTGCCAAGAGTCAGGGCAGCATCTTTCCTTCCTAGGGGCCAGGCACAAGGCCAGGGACCAGGAGGAGGAGGAGAGCAATATTTGTAGAATGAAAATCATGAGTTTTAGTTCCAGCCCCCAACTGTTTATGGGTTTGATCCTCAGCTGTCCTAAACTGATGTAGCTCTATTGACTCCAGGTGGGCTAACTTGTTTTGCATTAGCTGTGGGTCTGGGCCTACATATAGAATGTGGAAAATCCCAAGTTTTGAAAAGAATTGTGTAGATTTTTGATAACCTGCTTCTGTTGTTAGATTTCCTTAAATGTTCTTCAAAGTTGGGTGTGTATCTAATCACTAAAGCACAACTGTCCTGTAAAATGTAGATGTTTGGAATATTGAAATAATGTATATATGGGTAATTGTCATATAATTGATCATAGGAATATACCTGATTAGTCTTATCAAGAAAATGAGTAAATCTAGTAAGACTACAAAGGTCCCAGTCTTCACATAGACACACATAGAGGGGGGAAAAGGATTATTACAAAAAGGGAGACAAGGATGAGATTGGAAGGCATTTATGAATTGTGGCAACTCTTGTTCCAATGCCCATTGTATGCTAAGTAAATGAGTTAATTATTGTAGTGTGGATAAAGATAGACCATAGAAGAAAAAGTTGTATGGAATGGGGCCATCCTCCATGAAAGGAGGTGTTTTAAATGAAGGGATAATGGGTAGTTTAGTGCTTGTGAAAAGGGGGTACAGATTCCTGGGGGGTATCATCTAGTAGAACAAAAGCATGTGTGTTACTGAACCGTGTGAGTGGCTGCATCTGTAGTAGAGTGCAATAATGTGACATTCCTATCCTGTAGTCTACCAGGTGTCTAGTGGAAATTGTTCAATACTTTGCAGGTGAGACATGGATTGGGCAGAGCTTAAATGCATTTTATGTGGTTCCAATTTTTTTCCCAAACTTCCTCCCCCAGAGATATTCCAAGTTCTTCATTCCCTTTTGTCCTGGATAAAAGGAGTGATGAGTAGTAGACAACATTTAACCTTTGGCAACATTGGTCAGCAAAGTCTGGACATCCACCTGCTCCAGAGATCAACTGTGCCATTTGTACACAAATGAAATTAATCAATCTATCTTCTTCTCTATAGGATGGGGTGATGAAATTGAATGGGTTCAGACATATGAAGAAGCTTTAACTAGATCAAGAAACAGGTAATCTTTAGTTATTCTTATTTTGCTGCATCATAAAAGGATTTTCATAGGGACATTGGTGGTAATTCTACAAGAAGCTATTGTTTAAATAGGCAAAATGTGCTAATATGATGCTAAAACCATGGACTATGATTGTGTTATGCTTGATTTGTATTCCAGCAGTGAGCGAGGCCCTACTCAGATCTGATACTTCATTGAAGCTAGGCACTGTACCAATATACTGTAAAAAGCAACCCCTGCCACAATGGCTTTGAAAAAACTAAAGCTCATGAACATTCTAGGAACTACAGTTCCACTTACGTCATTTGACACCCTGACAGAGACTCATCTTCGTTTTCCTTGTACAAGCCTGATTTTCCAAGATGACAAGTGCCTTTCAATCCTGTTGATTTAAAGAGCAGCTGAATAGAACTTTGGTGGGAGGTGACCGCCCAGGAGATGAGCAGCTTGTAGGATTGGGTCCACAGTATTTATCAGATTAATTTCGAATGCAGTTGCTGCTGTAACTGAAAGCTTTCACACTTCAAAAGTCTTGGACTTCTATATTATAAAATCAATCAGATTCAAGAGAGTTATAGAAATGTAGTTTCATCAAACTTCATTTGCGTGTTACGGTTTCACTAGAATCTTTGTACATGATCCTTTCTTTGTATATCACCATCTCCATATGATCAAATAGCCATAGGCTTGGAATATGAAGGGACATTCCACTTATAACAGCTAAACAATGCAGAAGACCATAGTATGGGAAGTATACTTGGAAGATCCACTGACAAACTAATCAAGCTCTTCTCATAGTTCCTGGATGTGGATTTTAGCAGCATCAGAACCCCATTGCAGTTATAACCCGGTAACAACATAGTTGCTTATATGTTAGTGTTTTCTAAAAATGACCTGACATGCCACCTTTTTCATGTCCTTTTAGCAAGAAACCTCTGATGGTCATCCACCACTTAGAAGAATGCCCTTATAGCCAAGGTGAGAAAAAAGGAAACCCTTCTAAATCAAACTGAACCCCTTCTAAGACCTCCTGAATCATGCTCCAAAACAGGAGCAATAAAGCATGCTTGGGTTATAGATAAGAGTGTGGAATAAAAGGTCCATAACATCTTTTTGCATAGCAGCCTGCTTTAGGTCAAAACTTCAGTGGCTGAGGCACTGTCTATGGAGGGTAAACCTGTTTGCTTTTTGGATCAGTGTCCAAAATAGCCTTGGCACCTAGACTTCCTCGGAGGACACTGACAAGGGACATGAAGTCATTGCATCTTCCTTCACCCAGACCCAGCCAGGGTAAAGCTCAATTTATATTAATCGGGGGTTATAATTTTATCAGAAAGAGGGCTCAGATATTCTGTTATTCTTTTATAGTTATGTAGTATATACAAAATTACAAAACAGTATGTGATCATGTCATTAAAGACTGCATCAGCAGACATATGGGACAAGGGGGCAAAAATATTAATTTGAGCATTTTCTAACTTTGGAGTGCTTGACGTTGCAACCTTGATGTTGTTAGTTGGCTTGAGTGTTTGCGTGTTCTTCCCTGGGCTTTCCCAGCTCTGCACAGATAGCTGGTCCAGCAGAGCTCTGGGCTTCACAATTCACTTCACAATGAAGTTTGAAAAAAATAAGTACAAAATAGGGTCAGAATGGCAAGTGTCACGCAACCTTAATTACGGGCATCGCTAGCTGTGCCACTGCTAATTATTTTTATTATTTATAAAGGGACCTTCATGCTTATGGTATTCTGAAAATGGGATGAGTTAGATACTGGTAAAGAAGTGACTTGCCAATGGCATGCAGCAGCCATTCTCTGATCAACGTGGTCTAAAACATCTAGAACAAAGGTTCTCAAACTGTGGTCAGTGGACCACCAGGGTTCCACAGGCTCCATTCAGGTGCTCTGCGGATAGTTCCCTCTAAGGTGCGCACCTGGACAGCTGCACACGGGAGAATGAAGGGCCATCCACCTAATTAGTGGAGTTGCGCAGGCGTGGCTCCACTAATTAGGTGCCTGGAACCTGGAGAAGATGCACATGTAAGGTGAGGTGGTGGCTTTGGGGGGAATAGCGGGTAGATAGGAGGGGGCAGTGGGGTGAGAAGAGGGGGTGGGGAATTTGGGATGTGCAGGGCTACAGCGGCCAGAGAAAGAGGTGACTTTCCCCAGCTTCAGGGCTGCGGCTGCTGGGGAGATACGGCCCTCCTTCCCAGCCTCAGCCCTGTGGCTGCTGTGGCAGGGAGAGACACCCCCCCTTCCTAGCCCCAGCTCAGGGACTGCGGCAGCGGGGGAGAGAGGGAGAGACCCCCCCCCCCGCCCCAGCCCCAGCTCGGGGGCTGCCACAGCGGGAGACAGATCCATCACATCTGAAAGGTAAAACTACTGATACGAAAATATAAGTTGTGTGCTTTTATTTGTAGAACAAAAAAAGTTAACGTTTTTTTTTAATATATGGCGCTTTTGTATAGCGCTTTTATCTAACAGTTAGCTAACGGTACAAACAACATTTGGAAAGATCATTAAGTGGTCTGCCGAGACCTTCAGCAATTTTCAAGTGGTCCGCAGAAAAAAAAAGTTTGAGAATCACTGATCTAGAATAACTTTAGATAAGACTTCTCTCCAAATGTAACATCTCATCTCCAGGATGGCATCTCTTAGAAGGGCAGTGACTTCTAATTGCTCTATAATGCCACCACGAGGCCTGAGATCTCAGTCTGGTGTGGCATTTTAAGACAGGATCTTCAAGCCTTCAAGAGCATATGCCACCATCTATATCACGGGTGGGAAAACTTTTCGGCCTGAGGGCTGCATCGGGTTTTGGAAATTGTATGGAGGGCCGGTTAGGGGAGGCTTTGCCTCCTCAAACAGCCAGGTGTGGCCCAGCCTTCCCCATCCGCCCCCCCTCCCCGCTTCTTGCCCCCTGATGCCCCCCCCAGGACTCCTGTGACGGCCCGCCCGGGACTCCCGCCCCCTAATGACCACCCTGAACTCCCCTGCTCTCTATCCAATCCTCCCCTGCTCCCTGCCCCCTTACCATGCTGCCTGGAGCACCAGGGGCTGGCGGTGCTACAGCTGCACCGCCTGGCTGGAGCCAGCCATGCCACCACGCAGCACAGAGCACTGGGTCATGCCAGGCTGTGCAGCCCTGCCGCCCCAGGAGCTCGCAGCCCCGTCGCCCAGAGCATTGCGCTGGCGGCACAGTGAGCTGAGGCTGCAGGGGAGGGGCCAGGCAGGAGGGTCCTGCGGCCTGGATGTGGCCCGCAGGCCATAGTTTGCCCACCTCTGATCTATATTTATAAGCCAGTCAATCATTCCAAGAGGGAATATTGGTACCTTTCCATTACCTAGGAAGAGTCTTTTTTGCCAAAGAAAAGCTGATAAGATATACTGCGCTATTAACTTTTCATCCCACTGTAGGTCATTCAGAACAAATTGAGGATCGCATGTAAATTCTGACCTCAGTATTTCCTGCAACATTTTAAGTACTTGTTATTATAGTGGTTTTAGTTCTATGCAGCATAAAACATGCACACCTGCATGATTCCTGTTCTGTCTTGTAATGCCAACGACTATTGGAGGAAGTCAAGTTAGATTTATGATTGAGTCCCACAAAGGGAATGAACTATTTTACATTACATCAAGCAGCAACGAGCTTCACAGGCAAACAACAGATTTTTCTACTGCTTAGTTTATTAGACCTGAATTATCCAAGCCTTATCTAACATGTGCATGTGATAGTCTGAAGATGTTAACCATAAATTTATGGTTTTAGGAACACGATAAGCTGATATGAAACAGTGAGCTGCAGATCAAATTCCCCACCTAAATTATTATTATTTTTTTTAGCTTTAAAGAAAGCTTTTGTTTCCAGCCCAGAGATCCAAAAGATGGCTCAAGAGGATTTTATTATGCTTAATCTGGTGGTAAGATCATAATTTAAAAGTCATAATTATCAAAATATATGATGGGAAGCAGAATAAAGAGTCTTAATAGCAAATCAGAAATTGACTTCTTTGGGGTTTTTTATTAATTCTTTTATTTTCATTCAAATATCTGGTTTCCAAGCTGCTGGAAACCCACAACAGGGTTTGCTAAAAATTCTGTTTTTTAGGAGGAGGAAGAGACAGAGACATTACTACGCTCAAATCCAGATATATTTATGTAATCCAGTCTCAAATAATTTTCTTGGGACCTCTATCGGCAGGCCACGGTCAGTAACAGGATACTGAATTGAGTGGGACGTTGTTCTGATCCAACACAGCAAGCCCTACATAACTAACTATTGGTGCTGTGTTAGATGCAGGGGGAGGAGAGCGACTCCATAGCACCACCCCACCAATTGTACTTGAAGCAAAATAAAGACTGATTAGTTTGTTCCAGTTCTAGTGCTTTGACTGATGTGACAGCTGTTCTGATAACGACCCATCACAAAAACGTTATTTAACTTTCTTTCAGCATTCGAGCACAGATGACAACATGGCCCCCGATGGCCACTATGTCCCTAGGATCCTCTTTGTTGGTGAGCTTCCTATTTCTTTGTGATAATCAAAGAACAGTTGCCTTGTGTGATGTGTAGCACAGATTCCTTGCTTGGGCAGCAGGGTTTGTTTTTTAAAGCTGCAGGACATTATGACCAAGCTTTTCAAAAGTGGCTAGTGATTTTTCTTGCCTAACCTGAGATATTTTAAAGAGATTTGCTTTTCAGAGATTGGCTGCTCAGCACTATCTGAAAACTGGGCTCCTTTAAGGTGTAAAGTCGAGCACCAATCAGTAGTCACCTTATTTAAATGTGGGCCACCATGGGCCAAATCCTCAGTTGGTATAAATCAGTGTAGCGCCACTGACACCAACATACCAATTTATACTAATCAAGGAGCTAGTCCTGTATATACACACACGATACAGACCCAACATGCCATCAGCTGTAGTGTGTGAAAATAGGTAAGAATTAGATTCTCTGCCTATATCTGAATATTTATTAAGGATTCATTGGGCTTCCCAGGGGCAGGGTCTAGCTCAGGGGTGGGCAAACTTTTTGGCCTGAAGGCCACATCAGGTTTTGGAAATTGCGTGGAGGCCGGTTAGGGGAGCCTGTGCCTCCTCAAACAGCCAGGTGTGGCCCAGCCCTCCCCCCATCAATCCCCCCCATTTCCTACCCCCCTGATGGCCCCCCCGGGACTCCTGCCCCATCCAACCCCCCCAATGACCCCCCCAGGATCCTGGCCACATCCACCCCCCACTCCCTGTTCCCTGATGGCCCCCCCGGGACCACCACCCCAACTGCCCCCCGCTGCCCCATCCAACCCCTCCTCTCCTTCCTGACTGCCCCATCCAACCACCCCTTCTCCCTGTCCCCTGACCACCCCCAGAACCCCTGCCCCTGACTGCCCCACCCAACCCTTCCTCTCCTTCCTGACTGCCCCCCGGGACCCCTGCCCCTATTCAACCCCATCCTATGAATGCCCCGACCCCTATCCACACCCCCACTCCCTGACTACCACCCCAAACTCCTCTGCCCCCTGCTCCCTACCCCCTTACCGCGCTGCCTGGAGCACCGGTGGCTGGCGGCACTACAGCCGCACCGCCTGGCTGGAGCCGGGCTGCGCTGCCGTCACTGCTGCACAGCTCAGAGCACCGGGTCAGGCCGGGCTCTGCCGCTGCGCTGCCCCAGGAGCTCGCAGCCCCACGGCCCAGAGCATTGCGCCGGCAGCGGAGCGAGCGAGCTGAGGCTGTGGGGGAGGGGGAACAGCAGGGGAGGGGCCAGGAGCTCAGGGGCCAGGCAGGAGGGTCCTGTGGGCCAGATGTGGCCCATGGGTTGTAGTTTGGCCCCCTCTGGTCTAGCCTCATAAGCAATAGTTCCAGGGGAAACCCAATGTAAGATTGTTGGGCATGAACGGGACAAAGACTGACCCTTTCTAATGGCCACACCTACTTGGCGCCATTACCAATTTCAGAAGGGCAGTTCAGATGCATCTAACCAGCCTATTGAACGTTCAAGAGCCACTCTAAGGCAGATACTGAGCTCTGAGATCCACAGGGCTGTGGATGCGGCTACCAGGGGCTTTACTTGCAGCCACAGCTTCCTGGGCTGTGACGGGAGGGGAGGTAGGGCAAAATACAGCCCCTCCCCCTCGCTCCTGGATGTACCACCCTGGTGTTGGTTGCTGGGGCCAGCAGCAGGGTTGGGCCCTGCCCCCCTGTGGAGTCACCTGGAGCACAAGGTTGTAGGAGCAGGCAGCCAGTGAGTTCCCCACCTTCCCTGGCTTTGGGTTTCAGCCCTTAGGTGGCAGGGCAGCAAGCTCTGGCTGGAAGGCTTCAGGCTCCAGCCCCACACTGCCTCCCCGCAACCCTCCATCCAGGGCTTAATTTGTCCCCAGGCTTGCCAGGGCTAATTAAGTCTGCTGTGAAAGGTGATACATGTATGGTTTGTTAATATCACTTTTCACAACAGACTTACTAGCTAGCAATACATAAATGACAATCATTTGGACATCAATGTGTGCATATTTTTTTGGTTTTCCTAAAGCTAATTAAGTATTTTAGGAAAAAGTGTGAGAGCGGTCACCAACAAGCGTTGGTGGTCGCAGACTGAGACCACCAAAATTTTTGTCCTGAAAACCCCTGGCATAAACACAGTGTCAGAGTGCTATGCTAATGAACACCATTTTTAAAGGCTTGAATCTCTCCCCACCCCTCCCCTCCCCCCATCCCCACTCCCACCCTCCAAAATTAAGCAGCACTGCTCCTTCCGAAAGACCTCCATTGCTAACATTTTGGACTTTTCCCCTCCTAAAGATCCCTCTATGACAGTTCGAGCCGATCTGACAGGAAAGTATAAGAACAGAATGTATGCATATGAACCAGAAGATATTTCAAACTGTGAGTGAAATAAGCAACATTTTACATAAAACAGTGTTAGTTTCATCTCAAGCTTATAACAAGACATGGTATTTATAAAGAAATAAGGATTTGAAAGTTTAATTTTTGAAAAGGGACCGATTTTAGTGGAACATCCTCTCAAACAGCTTGTTTTTGAAATGTTACATTTGCTTTGTTCATTAGAGCTCAATGGAAATAAGTGCCTTTGAGTATTGCTGGAAAGTTGAGCTTTTTATTTCTGACAACTTCCCTGACAATATCTGAACTTCTCAAAACTTCCTCAGGAAGCTGGTTGTAGAGGTGTGATAGACTGTGTGGGCCACGGCAGCTGACCTGCTTGCATTCAAGGTTTTTGCAAACTTCAGTATTAGTTTGAAATTGACTCAGTTTGAAATTTCCATCAGTTAAGTCAGTGAAGTGGATAACGATTCCCACTTGCAATATTACCAATCATGAGTGTTAATATAATGAGACTCCCCCTTAAAAAAGCCACAAGGTCTTTAAAGCTGTATTTTGGGTTCTCTCTCTCTGCCTTCTGGTTTTAGAACCTTTACGGTACCTGGCAGATCATTTTCAAGCTTTTCTCTGAAACCATGAGGGCTAGAAACTTATTTTGTAAAATTAAAGGTGAGATTGTCACAGTCACATGACTCAAGGAGCTGGGACTTTAAGAAAAAAACCAAACATTTTAAAACCTCTGATTAAAAAATCACAAGCATTGGCAACAGTGCACTTGTGCAGGTCAGTAATATGTTAACTGAATTGCTCTGTTTCAAGGTTACAAACTCTGTTACTGAAATACTGATTAAAACAGAAGTATGTGTTGCTCTAAATGTGAGTTCACACTAAATCCATAGTTAAAATACAGTCCCATCAGAAAAAGTAAAAAATCTACAACCAGTTTACAAATTGGTGTTTTCAAATATTTTCTGCAAAAAAAAATCCCTATGCAAAAAAGCTTTGCTAAGATACAGTTATGGTTGTGAACAGTTATCAATTTAAAAATTGCTGGAAATATGTAATTATTTAAAAAAACATTTAAAAAAGTCAAGAGATTCAAAGCATAGTATAGTTTTATTTCCCACATAATTTAGCTATATGGTCTGTACTGTACATTAACAAATGCACACAGCATCACCATATCAGTGCTTTCAGTAACTCAAGTGTTTTCTACAGTGATTGAAAACATGAGACGAGCAAAGACACTTCTCCATACAGAACTATGAACAATGGGCCTGACCAGATCTACACATGCCAGGGAAGTGGACGGACTGTACAGCAAAAGGGCTCGACAACCCTGATAGTGCAGAAAACATGAAAATATAAATCTGGAAGTTTAGTGGCATTAGTGCATTTTCAAAATGTTCTGTACATGGTGGCTGAGGGATTAGACTAGAATACATTCAGTCTTCTCTGAAATAACTCTATGCCAAAGTCATACTTATGTGAACCCTGTGTGCTATATGGGGAACATCTTAACAGTCCACTTCTTTCTTGTAAGTAACTGTTTATTTAGGAAGTTAGCAGGTTTACAAATCACTAGACAAGCATCAGGATTCTGTTTTTACTCATGTTTACAAGCTAATGTCTTTCAAACTTAATATTTAAAAAAGTGTCAAATGCAATGTTTTTGGGGGGCCAGTTTACTTTAATTATTGAATAAATGGTAACAACTATCTAAGTATCCATTTCTGCTCTGTATTTTGCAGGGTATATATTTCCATAATTTTTTCTCAAACAAACCTATATTTTAACCATTTATCTCTAATTATGGGCTATTGGTTTTTTCTTCCCATGACAAGCTGCTAACAAATCTTGCAAATTCTTCACTTCTTTGCACGTGACCATTTCTGCTAGAAAGGCCCAAGAGAAGATTAACCAGTGTTTTCTTTGGTAATAAACATCCAACAGTCTAATAGTTAGCTATGAATCACACCCCAGTACTCTGAGTGGACACATCCACCATGTGAGTCTTTTATAAGCTGTTAGTCTGCTTTACCTTTTTCCTGTCATCTTGTTTAAGTCCTCGACACAGAAGGCAGCCATGGTTAAATATACTCACAGTCATGTAGCAAAAATTAAGATGTGTAATTCTAAACAGATTAAAATGCACACAAGGGCAAGCTGTATACATTTTCCAAATTTTGTACTTACCCCTTACCTACTAGCCTACTGGGTGACCTTGGGCAAAATCACTTGCTGTGCCTTCGTTTCTCCCTCCATTAAATGGCAATAATGATGCTGACCTCCTCTGTAAAGTGCTTTGAGATCTACTGATGAAAAGCACGAGGTAAGAGCAAGGTATCACATTACATTGTGAATTGCCACCATGACTAATGTAGGGCTCAGAAACGTTACCTGTTTTTAAAAACACAAAGTCTTTACTATCATTCAAAGAACATAAAAGCATCTTCAATTTATTTTCTTCCAGTCCAATTTTTTTAACCCTTTACATGGTTATTTGTTTGATATAAGCATGGCTACACTCAGAAAAGTGACTTGGAATAAGTGTGTAGTGCCATGCCTGTGATTCCCATCGAAATTGCTCCATTCATAACGATTTAATTGAACTGCCAGTCCTGCAACCTGAGTTTAGGATCTGAAAATCAGAGATTATTTTTGGGTCACACATGACCAAGTTCTGATTGCTGAAACTTTAATGACTTTATTCATCATCCCGGAGGCAGAATAGATTCCAAATGTCTCAAACCATCACAGTAATGTTTACATGATCACTTTTCAGACCAAACCCACACTTGTGCTTAAGGAGAAAAACAGAACCTGATCCTGCGATAAGCATGAGAGGAAAACACAAGGCCTATGAAATCTCTTTAGAAATTAAACTTTTTCCCCCCCTTTTTTTGGCATTAAGAACCTTCTCTAAATTACATTAGCATTCCTAGGGAGCTGTGGGATGAGAATAAAGAACTAGGTTTATTCAAGTATTTTTTACAGCATCCACACAAACAGAGATGGTGCCCCTGTGCTGGAGAGTTGACAATCTACATTTAGATGCGACGTGATGAGTGAGTGTAAACTTCTAAGGAAGGTCAACATTTCAGCAGCACAATCATATGGTAACTTGCTGGCTTAGACTAGCCACATTTAGGTTTTTTTTTTTTTTTTTTTTTACTAAATGCATTTAACACACTTGGTTACACCCTGTGACCACTGACACATCCTTTGGGTATCACGGAGGATGTGAATTAAGGAGGGATTGGAAGACAAAAGGGTGGAGGCTGTGTGGGCCATGCATGGCTGCTAATGGGGGAAAACCACCTGGAGACAGTTGCAGAAGGGGACATCAAAGATGGCATAATTGCTGGAGGGGGCGGGGGGGGTCCAAAGCAATACTCAGATTATAGGTTGAATACAAAGATGGAGGTGGAGTTATAGAGGGCAAAGAGAAGATGTTACCTCCATGCAGCGGAGGATTCAAAGAGGTGGATAACAGTCAGATTGATGGGTAAGGAAGAGGATTTCAGCTGGAAGGAAGACAGGAAATGATCAGGGCATGGATGTCACATCTAGCTGCAGTTATAGAAAGGAAGGGTTGGAACTTCACAACAGCTGGGAGAAAGAATGGCCAAGATTTGGCTACTGTAGCAGAATAAAAGCAGACAGAAAATGGTTAATCAGTGGAATAACCAATGTTCACTTATTTCAAACAAACTTCTTTCTCTGTCAGTGATGAAGCAAGCATGATGGCTGGAGGCCAATTTTTATTCTCACTTGATATAAATTCTCCTAGATGATCAGAAAGGGAATTTTAGCAAAGCCAGGTATTTAACCCCTAATGATCACCAAAATCAGGTTTTTTGAGGGGGTCAGTTAAAACTTACAACAAGAGCTATATGGTGTAAAGGTTTATAGATTTGCTAGTGATGAGAGCATGAGATTGTCTTCCCAGCAACTCTTCCTTTCTGAGATGTTCAGAACTCCTTAAGAAAGGCACACAGAAAAAGATGGAACTCCTCTTGGGTAGAGCTCTGTTTGTGGGTGGAGCTCGTGAGTACCACTACTTTTTTCTGCACTGGATCCACAGATTAAGTAACATGAAATTAAAGTTACCTAATCCCTGGGTCAAATGCAGGGGGAAAAAAAAGTAGTGGTTTGCATAAGCTCCACCCACAAACAAAGCTTCACCCAAGAGATACCAGAACAAGATACCACTTTGTGTGCTGCAAATCTTCATACGAATCATTATCATTATTCCTTTTCTTTCATGTGTATTCTGATGGTGGATTGCCATCCTTCTTTCTTGCCTGCTTTGATCAGAGGGAAAGTGAATGTTATCCCGTTAGTGTTCTGGTTCAGCATCAACTTTCCACTGGAGATAAATGGGAGCAGTTTACATCTCTGAGCTTCTTTATGGTTGTCTGCAGACTCAGGACAGACATCATTACGTTAAAGAATCTTCAGATTGTGAACTGTGTATTTCATAGAATCTCAGGGTTGGAAGGGACCTCAGGAAGTCATCTAGTCCAACCCCCTGCTCAAAGCAGGACCAAACCCAACTAAATCATCCCAGCCAGAGCTTTGTCAAGCCTGACCTTAAAAAACAATTTGCTACAATAAAGACTGGAATAAATTTTAATTGAAAGCCTAGAGGCTCGGGGCGGGGGAGAGTTTGCAGGAGGGGAGTATTATGATGGCAGCCTCCAAAAATTACTGGCTCACCAAGCCCACTGGAAGCCAAACCCATTCAATCCTTGTTCTAAAATCCATTCACACCCCCTATTCAGGACTTCATTGCCACATTGTCTATAGTGTCAAGAAGTTTCTTCTGAATCAAGCCCGAATTTGTTCTCTCAATGTTGCCACACATTTGTCCCTGTGCTACCCTAGTTCCTTCTCCCCTCTTGGAGTTTACCTCCTTCAGATATGTGTAGAATCTAATGTCTTTTTAGTCATTACTTAGAAATAATTAAAGCTCAGAAAGCTAGTTATTTAACAAGCGAGTTCCACCAGCTCCCTAATCACTTAGGCAAACTGTAGGAAGTTATAAGAAAAACCAACATTTTTCCCATAATGAGGTGTCCAGAGCTGAACACAATACTCCAGAAGCAGTCTCGCCAGGGCTGCACTGAGATCAGGCAGATAAAAGATTAAAAAACTGATTCTTTAAAAAGCCTTTTTTTTTTTTTAAATTGTTCAAGGGTTCACTGACCTCTAGAAGGTTTGGGATATTTCTTTTGAGAGAGAGAGAATGAACAGATTAACATAAATATACCAGGGAAATTAGATTTATGGGGTCATAAGTTAGCAGTCTCTTTTGAAGATGGGGAAAATCTAACAGTTTCAGTTACCAGTACACACAAAGCTTCAATCATTCAATGGAATGTGCCTAGGAATACTCAGTGGAGAGAAGCCAATGGAGCTCCACCCAGATCTGCCAGTGTGGAGCAGACTGTTCTACTAGGAAGTAAGTCTGTTTGAAAATTGGGATGAATATAAAATAGCCAGGCCTAGATACTATACATCTCAGAGCATTAAGAAAACTAGCAAAATCAATAGTTCTTTTCACAGGATCTCACCTCCTGTTCAGCCAAGGTATTTATTTTACTTGTTGAAAATACATTAAAATAGGAGCTCAGTGTTTCAGACATTTTGGATAGCCATTCATTTATTCCTTCTCCATGTTCATTAGTTAGTAACCAATCTAAACTGTATGATAGTTACAAAGACAGCATGAGTGAAACATTTGTTATATACATATATAAACAATTCTTTATTCAGTTTCTGAAGCAGACTTGGATAATAAAGAGGAAAGCTTCTCCTCACATTGGAACATAACTGTGACAAATTGTGGAATCATGAAAACTCAAATTTTAAAAAGGTATTTTTCCCTTTAACAAAAATCCTCATTGTGGACTGATCCTCCATGGACTTTTCTTAAAGTCTTTCAAGCCAACATTTAAAACAATAACTCAATATTGGTTCAGTGCAGTCACTGCTACACTGCACTTCAATAAAGGCACATACTACAATACTCACTTAAGTACTTAATCTATATCTAAATTTCTCTGAGCTTCATGTCTTTGAAAAGTATACTTATTAAAGGAAGATGGAAAGAGAAGGGATAGCAGAACTTTCCAACATAGAAACAGAATAATAATAAAAAAAAGTCAGCAAATTAAATGTAATGCAATGAAATAGCTTGCAAGCACACAAATTCTTTCCTTATTTACCAAATTTGAATCTTGGTACTCATTATGTGAAGTGTCTTCTGACAAATGTGCGGCTTAACAAAATGTATGGAAAATGGAAAAAGGCTGTGCAAAACAAGGTCAGTTTGAGGGAGAGACACCTTTGCTGGCCTCTGTCAAGTTTTACAAGAGAATTCTTCCATAAATACAGCATTACATAATTCAACTGCACTTGGCTCAAATAAAGAGTAGAACCAAATAACTAGAGATTAAAATATCCCCTTACCTCCCGACTAAAGCCCCAATTCAAGAAAGGACCTAAGCACCTACTTAACTTGAAGCACATATGCAGCCGCAGTGAATTAGGACTGTTCACATGCTGAAAGTCAAACATATGCTGAAATGTTTTGCTGAATCAGATCCTGAAGGCGGGGGACTCAGTCACTCTGAAGCTCTGTCCAAAACAGTAGAATTCTGCTCACCTTAATAGCAGGGTCTTCCCACTTTTTTCCCAAAGTTTTAATAGTCACCATAATGAAGTCTTCTACTACTAAGACTACTATACTTACAAAATAAACAATACAAGATTTAGTAACGTACTCTAAATCAATACAGGTACTGTATCCAGTCACTTTGGCAGCAGCAATTTAATTATAATGAAAACATTTCACTTTCTTTTTCAGAAATTGTGTTTGAACACTTCCTTTTAACCGTTTACAGGGGTTTTTCCAGCCATGACTGCAAGGTTTTGTAGTGTATCTGATCAGATAATTAGTTTTCCCAGCCTTATAACAGAGAAAGGCAAACTTGAAGTATGTGATGAACACTTAATTGTAGTTCAGTTAAGGATATGTGGTTATTTTAAATTTATATATATCCCATTCTCATCCTATAATCTAATACATGTTTAAAAAGTACAGTTTATTACAAACGAGATATGCTCCAGTGTTTGGTTAATTCAATGTATTAACACCAATACTCTTTCTGAAGAAACCACTGAACCTGACTGCAAATGAAATTATGATCCATGTACTATAAGGGAACATATAAAAAAAAGAGTTTAGTAATTGTAAGCACTGAAAAATATTTTACAGAAAGATACTGAGAATTAAATTATTAATTGTAATGATCCCAGTTACCACACACATTGGTAGAAAGATATAGTCTCATCATTGAGCAAGAACTAGTCTTACAATAATACAGTAAATGTTTTATTTACCATAATCCATAACAGCCTTGGACAGCACAGTGTTTAGCTGGTATTAGAACCAACCCTGTATTCTGTTTCAGTTATACATACCCCTTTTATTATTGGGGATGTACAACCAGCTGTACAACACCCAAAGGAGAAACATTTTTCTGTTTTTTTTTCTTTTAACCTATTGAGGGCTATCAAGTCAGTCAAGCAAAATTACAAAGGTCCATTTAATTTGATTACCTTAAAATAAACATAACCTTTTCCTGAGTAAAAACAAAAGTTCACTATTCCATCAAACGCTCTCCTTCTCTCCTAAACTTTTTAATAACTTAGTGTATAATAAAAAAGGAACAGGCATCTAGAGAAGAAAAACAGCACAGTGACAATATATTTCTAATTTACAGACACCGCTCTCCAGACCTTTTTAGACTTTGAACACATTTGCTCCTTACTTTGGCCAGTTTAGTGTATTTGTTCCGGAGATTAAGGAAATGCTGAAATCAGTTTCTGCTCATGTTCCTGATTAACAGAGAGAGCTTCATTATATGGCGAGGAGTAGAGTTTGGACTTGCTGCACAATGGAAAGATTTAACATAACAGAGGAGGCAAGTACTGAAATGTCACATACACTGTTTAGATAAGTCACCTCTACAGGGCTCAGATGGAAAACTATTAGTTTGCTGTTGGGCTGCAAACAGTTTGCTGTTGGGCTGGAATTACTAGTGCTGCAGAAAAAAAATATATCGACAAAATGGCTGCAGAGAGAGAGAGAGGGGGGAGCATGAACCCAATTTTGATTTAAACTATTATAAAACTCAGATTTATCAACCAGGCATGTAAACAAAACCTAACATCTAATAATTTCAGAAGTCAAAAGAGTCAAACAATTCCTTTTAGAAGTTACATGCCTGCATGAAAAAAAGCTTTGTAGTAATGGTATAGGATAGCAATGTCAGATAAAAATACATATATGATTATTACAAAATAGTCACTGAAAGATTATGTACTATAGTAATCCATTTTCTCATTGATAAAGTGCATTTATCTAGCCTGAGAGTAAGTTCCACATTGATAAAGGAATGCTAAAGCACTTCACCAGTATAGATTACAGGAAATCCAGAGCTGTCCTGAATCCTATAGCCAGTTGTCTCAGCAGAGAGTCAGGAGGACATTTCTGAGAAGACCATCCCTCTGCCGGTCCAGTTGAGGTACTCCATTCTAATTCAGTACATCATTGGCAAGGGTCACTCAGCAAGTCACCTGTCCAATGCTATCTGAAGATTCCCACATTGATGGAAAGAGCCACTTCTGGTTTACGATGCTTAGTAGCCACCTTTCCCTCAGACAAAACATCGTTCTGTAAACGCTGCGCTTGTCGGCTATAAGAAAACCAGACAATGATATTTCACTACAGCTTAATGCTAAGATCAGTGTACTTCTAGGAAGCTGTAAATCAATTTGGAACCTGATTATTACTTTGGCAAAGATGACATTGCGCTTCCACACTTGCTAATTGTGTATTTAAGCATGCCCCAGGTGACCAAAGGGCTGATTTTCCACTGCTCTGTATCTTGGGAGGTCAACGTATAACATGCTACAAAATCAGAATGGTCACACAAAATGCAAGCTAGGGGAGAAGGGAAGGTTACTTACATGTAACTGGAGATTCGTCAAGCTGTGTGGTCCCTATCTGTATTCCACTGAGGGTAATGCACATGTGCCATGCACCCGGAACTGGATCTTTTCACAGTGGTAGTGTCTGTTGTTCTGTGTACGCACCCCTGCAATGCCTCGTGATTTCGCCCGAGGCGATAAAGGACAGGGTAGACCGGCCACATCTTTCATTCCTTCTCCACCTACCATATCCACAGCAGAGGGGGAGGAGGATGGATTGGAATACAGATAGGGGCCACACATCTTGAATAACCTTCAGTTACAGGTAAGAAACCTCCCCTTCAAGTGATGGCTCCTATTGTATTCCACTGAGGGTGATTAACAAGCAGTACCTAGTTTCAAGGAGGGTCCCAGGAAGACTGGTCTCTGTGAAGTGGAAGACCGCTGCACCGAACAAGGTGTCCATCGCAGAATCATGCACTAGAGCATGAGAAGAAAAGGTGTGTACCGAACTCCACCTGGTTGCCTACATAGGTCCGCAAGGGGTACATCATGAAGCGCGACTGTAGATGATGCCTGTGCTCTTCTGGAATGGGCCCAGATCCACCTGGTGGGGACCATCCTGATAGTTGATTGCAGAGTGTAATGCATCCTGAGACCCACTTCAAGGTTCTCTGGATGGAGATGGCCTGCCCTTTAGTTCTCTCTGCTCCAGCAACAAACAGTCTGGGAGACTTCCAGAATGGTTTTGTCCTTTGTTGGTAAAAGGCCAGGGCCTTACGGACATTGAGGGAATGAAGCCGCCATTCCTCTGAGGTGTGCGGTTTGGGAAAGTGGGTAGGTGTAAGGGTTGGTTGACGTGGAAGCGGGAAACCACTTTTGGCAGAAACCTGGGATGTAGGTGCATAAGGAGACCTTGTCTTTATAGAATGTGGGTCTGACACACAGTGCGTGCAGGTTGCAGAATGTCCTCATTGATCAGTAGGGCCACTCTGGACAGTATCGAAGAATGCAAAATGTCTAATAGGTAGCACGGCTTGTTCTGCATCTCTTCCCATGGTATTTTGAGGGCATGAGCTATCCTATGTAGCAGGCTCTTGAAATTGATGGTAGCTGTCTGGGGGAGAGAAGGAGATTGATAACAGTCTCATCCAGCAATACTGAGGATATTGGATACGGAGATGGGCTCCTTTTAGGAGGTGAGAGTACTGGGGCAGAGAGTGCATCTCTCCCATTGTCAACAGTTCATGAGGCCCGGGAGTGGTTGCGAGTCTCCCTGGAGTCAACAGCACCTGATCGATGGACGGAACCAAGGCCAGTAATGCATCCGACAAAGTGAGTATTCACCCACGAAAGCTCACGCTCCAATACGTCTGTTAGTCTATAAGGTGCCACAGGACTCTTTGCTGCAAGGCCAGTAAGATTCACTGGTTCCGAGACAGGCATTCACTGGACGCCGGTGGAGTTGGTGCCTGGGTGTGCTGGTCCATAACCAGGACTGGCGGATCTGACAAGCAATGCAGGCTTTTGTCACTCTTGTGTGTCTTAGAGCATGGTACCCCTCCTTGGCCAGAGCTCATGGACAGCAGGGCACCTTTGTTAGCCCTGGGCGAAGAGCTACTGCCATGTTTATGCATGTGCTTCTGTGACTCATGGCTAGGCTCTGGTGTGGGTGCATAGCACTGGTACCGGGGGAGCCGGTCTGGGGTTCCACAGCAGGAGGTGTATTCTTGGAGTGTTCAGGGCGATGTATGGGGGGGTGTTCCCCAGCTAGGGTCTGACTGTGGCCCCATAGTGACCTCCAGGAGGTACTTCTTAAAGTGGAGGGCTCTGCCTTCCCTTG
The DNA here is from genome assembly GCF_020497125.1 of Mauremys mutica. NCBI lineage: Eukaryota > Metazoa > Chordata > Testudines > Geoemydidae > Mauremys > Mauremys mutica. The sequence goes on along the minus strand of NC_059081.1, from coordinate 75,772,734 downwards.
TATGGGCAGAGAAGGAGAGAGATGCTATACCTGGACATAGTGTGGGCTTCCCCCAAGCACTAAAGACAGCACTGGTTTTCGGTGTTGAGGGAGAACAAACAAGGGCAAGAATCCTGGCCTATCTGTCATGCTCCAGTACCCAGAGCAGGTTGCTGGAGGCAGGGGATTTTTGGCGGGAAACCAAGGTGATGTCCAGAGTCTGGAGACTTGCAGGACTTTCAAAAAACAAGAAAACTACAACAAAATCCTGAATAAAGAAAGAATAGAAACAGTGTTGGGGGGTTTTTCGAGAAAAGTTTGGAAAATGTGTCACCAAGAATGAGAAGACAGTTGAAGCTCCGACTTGGACCATGCGGTGGGGAAAAGTAACTAAAGATGCACTCAGTTCACCCTGCCTTTTATCGCTTCGGACAAATCCACGGGGCAATGCAGGGGCGCATGCACGGACTAACAGACACTACTACTTTGAAAAGCTCTGGGCACATGCCCATTACCCTCAGTGGAATACAATAGGGACCATCACTCGAAGAAGAACTGAGACCCACAAGTTGAATGGGTTCATGGTGCAGAAATAGTATTAAAAACAAGAAGGTTTTGAATTACTTTTATTCAATGCACCTCCTTTGGTACTGTCAGGACTGAAGACTGTTACTGGGCGTTGACTATCTTTAGTTACATCTTCTGCCTCAAAGTATCACAGCACTAAAAATCTGTGAAACCTGGTAAACCCCTTTGCATATCTGAGAACACAAAAATACTGTAATAAATACCTTTTCTTTTTTTCCATTGCAAGCTGCCTCTGTGTCTCCTTTCCAATATCATCTCTCACAGTACTGAAGTCCTTACCCTCCTCAAGTAGAAGATTCTGTTGCCAGAAAGTATTGAGTGCATTAGTTTATTGTTTTTAGTTCTCATAATATATTACATCAGCCTCTTAGCAGTTTAATACATTTGGCTGCACATATTTTTAAAACTTAAAATCTTTGCACCAAACCACTTGGATTACTGAATCTGAAATAATACAGAGTGGTGGGATCCCCACAGTATCCGCAGCACTCTTCCATTAGGCTGGTAAAGAGCATCGGGAGAGGCAGCAACAGGAACAGTGCCCTGTCCCCACTCTCACGCAAAGTGATGACAGATGTTTATACGCAATCACTGTCATACCCATGCAAAGGAATACAGAAGAATGAGGCAGAAATCAGGACACAGCGGATATTATTACTGTTGAAACTACGTGCTTGTTCACGGATACGACTGGCTGTTAAATCCCAGCTATTTTCACAACTGTGTTAATTCTTAAGTTTACCTTTACACCGATAATGTCTCCATCTTTCAGGTGAAAGGGTGCTGACTGCAAACTCTCCTGTTTTTTCTTCCGTTTCCTCTTCGAAATTTGCTGGGTCTGAATAAAGCCAAAGTATTAAAGTGTTCACATGTCCTAAGCCTAGAGATTTCAGAGACTCTTAAACTGATTTTTGTTGGTTTCACCTTCTAAGGTATAAAACTCCTGTGAGCAGCTGCTCTTCAGCAACTGAAGAGTCTTATTTATTCTTAGAATTGTATATGCACCTATGTCAACCAGTTTTCCTCCACGTAGGCCCCTTACCCTCATTCACCATGAGGTTTCCCACTAATCCTTCCTCTCCTCCATACACATACTTTAAATCTCCCACATCCCTCTGACAAAGGAGGTCTAGATTATACTGCATTTATAATCAATTAACTATGGTCCTTAATCAGAGGATCTGCTTACTTCAGCAGAACTCTCAGTGTTATTTCCATAAACTCATTCCGGCACCTATGGGATTAGAAAAAACCCAAAAAGAAAAAACAAAAAAGCACACACAAAAATCTAAACCTGCATTTATGGTACATAATCACATACTAAAATGGTTTCTGGTTTTATATTTATCTCTGGCCTGCAACCTTAGCAAGCTTTTCAATCTACATAAGCAATTTCTAAAGTACAGTAAAAGAAGCTGAGTGGAGCATTTCATCATGTGATCAATGCCACTTCCATCCACCCCAGAGGGCTTTTACCTCATTAACATTGCAGAACTTTCAAGTTCTACTGCAGGGGGGCCATTTCAGATTGTGGGGGCGGGGGGAGGAGGGGAGACCAACTGTGATTCCAGGAGCTACTTAGACACTTGAAAACTCTAGGTTTTTGACAGATAACTTAGCAGTTAGCTGACAGGAGCACTGTATCTATTTCCTATCTAAAAGAAAGAAAATTAAATAATCATTAGACCCACTCAGCTCTAATACTAACATGTTCTGACATCTTCTGGCAAGTCACTTAAGGGAAACTGGTTAGGTTTAAAATTTTAATGTATATTCTTATTTTGTTACTAACTCTGCAGAGAGCGACTGACCCCACGAGGACTCCTGGGTTCTATCTCAGCTCTGGGAGGGGAGTGGGGTCTACTGGTTTACAGCAGGGGGCATATGTAAGGTTATATACAAGAACATCAGAATGGCCATACTGGGTCAGACCAAAGATCCATCTAACTCAGTATCCTGTCTTCCCACAGCGGTCAATACCAGGTACTACAGAGGGAATGAACGAACAGAACAAGCAATCATTGAGTGATCCATCCCCTGTCGCCCACTCCCAGATTCTGGCAAACAGAGGCTAGGGACACCATCCCTGCCCACTCTGGCTAATAGCCATTGATGGACCTTTCCTTCATAAATGCATCTAGTTCTTATTGGAACACTGTTATAGTTTTGGCCTTCACAACATCCCTGGCAACAAATTCCACAGTTTGACTGTGAAGGAATACTTCCTTTTCTTTCTGTTAAATCTCCTGCCTATTAATTTCATAGGGTGACCCCAGTTCTCGTGTTATGTGAAGGGGTAAATAACATTAATTTCCCCACACCAGTCATGATTTTATAGACTTCTATCATATCCCCCCTTAATCATCTCCTTTCCAAGCTGAAAAGTCTCAGTCTTATTAATCTCTCCTCATATGGAAGCCATTCCATACCCCTAATCATTTCTGTTGCCCATATCTGTACCTTTTCCAATTCCAATATATCTTTTTTGAGATGGAGTGACCAAATCTGCCTACAGTATTCAATATGTGGATGTACCATGGATTTATATAGAAGCAACGTGGTATTTTCTGCCTTATTATCTATCCCTTTCCTAATGATTCCCTACTTTGTTTGTTTTTATTGCCATTGCACATTGAGCAGATGTTTTCAGAGAACTATCCACAATGACTCCAAGATCTCTTTCTCAAGCAGCTAATTTAGACCCCATCATTTGTATGTATAAGTTGGGATTATGTTTTCCAATGTGCATTACTTTGCATTTGTTAACATGAATTTCATTTTCATTGGGTTGCCCAGTTACAAAGGGATGTCACAAAACTGGGTAACTCTTTGCAGTCAGCTTTGGACTTGAGTAACTATCTTGAGTAATTTTGTATCATCTGCAAATTTTGCCACCTCACTGTTTACCCCCTTTTCCAGATCATTTATGAATGTGTCGAACAGTACTGGTCCCTGGAGGACACCACTGTTTACTTCTCTCCATTTCATCATTTATTCATTCCTACCCTTTGTTTCCTATCTTTTAACTGGAGTGCCTGGCAATGCTTTCAGGATCATCTAACAATCCTTAATTTAATTTAATGACCAGCCTTTTGTTATCTTAATCACCCTGCCTCTGTTTATAGACAAACTTCCCGCCCCAAAAGTGGAAACTGTGAGCAGCACAGAACTCATAATATATATTACACTCAAGCTGTGTTGCAGTTCAGAGCTCTGTCTGGGGTTAGGGCATGCGCTGTGAGCAGACCTCAGGTATGAAATGGGGTGGGGGCTCCTTAATGGCGCCCCAGTTCTACTGGCTTAGGATGCAACTGAACTCTCACTGTCCTTCCACTGACTTCAGTAAGAGTTGGATCAGGCCCTTAAAGAATAACCAGCACCATTCACTTCCAAATCCACCTGATGGATAACACTGAATGAAACGTGTGTTCAAATGTATTTAAACTTTCCTACTTTACTTTTTTATTAACAGTCTCTGCACAAAGTAAAATCATTGGCATCTGTCATTCCAGTCCCAAATTAGTTCCTCTGCCATTTCAGATCTTACCCAGCTGGAGATTGTCATCCACTCAAACTTCTCTGGGAAGTATTTTGCAATTTCGATTTTCTCCACAGGGAGAGAATAGTGAGCAGCAAGTCTATGCCTCAGTGCCCATGCTGTGCATTCTTTGGAGATATCCCACACCAAATCCACAGAGTGGTAGTAATCCCTCTCCCCGGGTATGCCCATCTGCACCCGAAGCAGCAAGTCACTGGGGCTGTGATCAGAAAAAAAATAAAATAAGGGGTAACAAAGTTCTTGTGAATCAAGCTTCCAGGAGCCACACACATTCCTGATCAATTCTTCTCCTTCTAAGGAATAGTTCTGCTGGGAAATAAGAAGTAAAATAATCTGGGTTTGAAATAAAGTATCCTAGAACAAAGCACTGGCTGGAACCTTGACAGAAAGTTTTAAGTTAAGAACTGCTAGATTAAATCTCATCTAGTAATGTACGTCAATGAAATACTAATAGGTATTTGTAGTACTTACCCCAGATTCTCTTCCTTCTGTAAAGGCTCTATACAGATTTCTGTTCTGCCTCCCAGTTTATATTCACTAATAAAGAAAGATAGATGAGTTTTATTAAGATTACACCTTGGTTTTGTTTTTTTAATATTTAAAAATCATGTGTTATAATTTGACAAGTTACAGTTTAAAGTGCTGGAAAAACTATCTTATGTTGAGTTGGAAAACTAAAGTCATAGCCTGTTTGAAAGCAACAAGAGAAAAAAAATCCAGTAAGGTGCATACTGCATTTCAAAACTTCTTTAAAAAAAATAAAGTTAGCATAACCAATAAACTTAGCCTGATTAAAAAAATAAAAACAAAAACATGATATTCCAGATGAAAAACATCTAATTTATAACAGTTACTCAACTCACAACATTGAAATTACCAGGAATGGGTTTTCTGTTAATATTGACTGAACTGGTATATTTCTCCACCAATCCATCTCACAATCCAGTCATGTAGCGTTGCAACAGACTGAAGGTTGAGTGTTCAATTAGAAACCTACTTGAGTTGTTGCTGGTTGTTTCGTAAAAGCTTGCCTGGGCGCTTACTTTCCAATGTCCAGGCTCTGAGAAACTCAGGTGATGGGACACTGAGCTCCTGGAAGAATGGCAAGGTCATGGCCTGAAAAAAAACCAAACATCTCTTCAATAATTGTAGTTGCCAGTCTAGTTGCAAAGATGTAGTAATGCCACACAATGTAACCCATCTGACTGATCCTCTGCAGTATTTAAGCAATTATAAATATAGAGAATGACTTTACACAGATCTACTGCTCTATTGTCCACTTAACTACTGTCCGGTGAGGACTACAAGCGGTGGATTTCCTTTTCAGCCCCAAAACAAATCTGAGCGAACTCCCTCCCCAACATTCCTCAGTTTAACAAACAGTTTCTGAGATTCTTTGAAAACACTTACAGACTCTTGTTTATATTTTGGTTTTAAAAGTGAATGAGATGAAACATGATCATTCCAGCCAGGTGCCGAGTAAGCTTTCCCTACTCTTTTGCTGAAGGTATATCAAATGCACACTGCTGTTTTCATTCTGAGTTGGTTTCTTTGATATGCATAAAGGATGTAAATGTTCAACATGGCCTTTCATATTAGTTGGCCACAAAAAAAGAAGTGTTTGGCTGAAACCAAGCTGTTCCAGTCTAACCTAAAAGTGACATGTAATGTGGAGCATAGTTAAGAAGATAGTAACCCATGCAGTGAAAATGGAACAACCAATTGGGTGAATAATGTGCCCTTTGCAGTGGAATTTATAAAAATCAATTCAGTTAGATACGTTTCTTGTCTAAAAGCTTGCTACAATTGCTAAGGCATCAGGAATAATTACTAAAATGTATCTTAGATTCCACCCAACAGGGCCAAATCCACATCTTACAAAATGACATAACCAGGTCTTCTTAGCACCAAAAGCATTTATTGAATCATTAAATTAAACATATGAAACAAAAAAAATAATACAGGAACAATGTAGAAATGGAAAGTGGTTCTTTTGATAGTGTTTGTAGAGGTGTGTGTTTCTCTTACTTATCACTTTTACAATAACAAGACAAAAGTAGGCCTGCAAACCATAAAAGGTAAAGTTTCAGATGAAGTGCAGCATGACTCTAGCAGCTGGGAACATGTGAAAGGTAGAATGGCAATTGCAGGAAACAGATACTAGGAAAATGTCTGAGCTACATGCTCATATTGCCTGTTGGTACTTACCACTGAACATGGCATATAAGCAAATGCCATATCAGAACATACTGGAGATGAGGGGAAAAGGAAATAAAAAATATATATTAATATAGCTCACTTATGGAATCACAGTAGCATGGTGACATATAAAGGATAATATCTAACCTGAATTTTCAAATCCTCCAGAAAAGCTTCTCCAGAGATTTCCACATCGCCTGCATAACAAAGCCTGATGTCTGACTGGACATATGCTGGGGAATCTTTAAAGAGATCAGTAGATACAGTTAAAGAAAACTGACATTATATAACCACATGTATTGATCTACACTGGGGTGGGCAAACTTTTTGGCCTGAGGGCCACATCGGGGTTGTGAAACTGTATGGAGGGCCGGTTAGGGAAGGCTGTGCCTCCCCAAAGAGCCTGGCCCCCACCCCCTATCTGCCCCCTCCCATTTCCAGCCCCCGACTGCCCCCCTCAGAACCTCCAACCCATCCAATCTCCCCTGCTCCTTGTCCCCCTACCACACCCCTCCCCCAGGACCCCACTCCCTATCCAACTCCCCCTGCTTCCTATCCCCTGACTGCCCTCCGACCCCTATCCACACCCCCGCTCCCTGACAGGCCCCTTGGGACTCTCACCTATCCAACCCCCCCTGTTCCCAGTCCCCTGACCAATCCCCCCCGTTCCTTCCCCCCTTCCCCCAAGAACCTTCACTCCATCAAACTGCCCCCTGCTCCCTGTCCCCTGAGTACCCCCCAGGACTCCCTACCCCTTATCCAATCCCCGCTTCCTTACCATGCCGCTCAAAGCAGCAGGAGCTCGCAGCCCCGCCGCCTGGCCGGAGCCAGCCACGCCACCACGCTGTCTGACAGGAGCAGTGGGCCAGAGCGCTGGCAGCGCAGCAAACTGAGGCTGCAGGGGAGGGAGGACAGCAGGGGAGGGGCTGGGGGCTAGCCTCCCCGGCCGGGAGCTCAGGGGCCGGGCAGGATGGTCCGGCAGGCCGGATGTGGCCCGTGGGCCGTAGTTTGCCCACCTCTGTTCTATACAATACCTTGCTAAAAATCCTAACAGTTAATGAACAGTCAATACAGTGTTCAAGAAATGTAAGATTTCACTTTCATTTGTTTAATTAACCATCCTCTCGCTAACATTATTATATAATTTGATAAAACCTCTAATCCTTTAGATGCAAAACTGGAAAGAATTCAACCTGTCTTAATACTGCAAATTTCAGCTTATGACTGATTACTGTCAACCACAAATGAAGAAATTCTTAAAATCCCAAAGGCAATATTGAACCAATTACACTGCTACCTCGATATAACGCCACCCAACACAACACAAATTTGGATATAATGCGGTAAAGCAGTGCTCTGGGAGTGGGGGGGAGGAGAGGGCTGCACACTCCGGTGAATCAAAGCAAGTTCAATATAACATGGTTTCACCTATAACGTGGTAAGATTTTTTGGCTCCCAAGGACAGTGTTATATTGAGGTAGAGGTGTACCTCAAAATGAGTAGTGTGTCAGATTTGCCAACTAATAACTTCTTGATTAGAAAGAACGTATGTGCTTACTAAGTAGATCAGAAACCAAGGCAGAGTGTAAAATAACATGATTTTCTCCTCTGCCAATAGATGTTAAAATGGTGTTCAACACCACAGGTACCAGGAATTTGACAAGGTAGCCCCAATGAAAGCGATTATCTGAACAGCATTCCAAGACGTTTGGTACAGCTCTACATCTTACATAGCAAGAGTGGGAGATACTAATTAGTGAACAGTTATGCTAATTTGGAAGTGGGTAACAAAGTAACAAGAAAAGATAGATAATGCCGAGTTCTTCTGTAATGCAACAGAAATCTGTACTGAAGAGGAGGGTTTTTTTCTTCGCTTGGCAGCAGCAGGAGGTGAAAAGTACCTTAATTGGTTTTGTTTGATTTTATAAATTTTAAAAGAGCAAACATTTCTAGAAGAAAGCAATGTATGCATCACCCTTAGCAGCTATGCCTTATTTACTCACCCATCATTTTACAGCTTATGAAAAGTTACATATCTACACTATCCCACAGTTCAGATTACAGAGGTGTGAACAGCAACAAGCACTGAAGTGCTGTGCTGTAACTAACCAGTGTGGATGCTGTGGGTGCAAATTATAAGGTTCCTAGTTCGCATTAATGTAATTCTCTTCAAATAGGACTACATTAATGTAATGTAACATTCACATGGAGGACTTACAGCCCAGCATGTTGCTGCACACTGCTATTCACACCCCCGTAATCCAAACTGTGGGGCAGTGTACACAGCCTAAGGATTGTGGTTAGATGTTCAGCTGCATGTGTGTGTTTTTTTTGTGTGCTGCCCCAGCTGTGCGCAAACAGCCGTCACAGCAGAACTGGAGCGATCCATCCAATAACCACAAGATCCGTTGAGCTACGAAGGCACCCAGCCAGGTTTATTGTCAACAAAGCACGGTAATCGCACCTGGCAGACTCTAGGAGGATACTAAGACATGTATGCCCGTGACAATGGACGCAGCTCAGTGAATGGCAGGACTTTCCATTCCCCCCTCGGCTGGACAAAGATACTCCCTCTGAAATACATTTTTATACCCTAATACAAACAAGGTAGTAGTGTCTCTGACATAGTTAGTTACGGCACTCTGCTGTGGCTAATTATTACCCATCACCTTATCATAGAATCACAGGGTTGGAAGGGACCTCAGGAGGTCATCTAGTCCAACCCCCTGCTCAAAGCAGGACCAAACCCAACTAAATCATCCCAGCCAGGGCTTTGTCAAGCCTGACCTTAAAAACCTCTAAGGAAGGAGATTCCACCACCTCCCTAGGTAACCCATTCCAGTGCTTCACCACCCTACTAGTGAAAAAGTTTTTCCTAATGTCCAACCTAAACCTCCCCCTCTGCAACTTGAGACCATTACTCCTTGTTCTGTCATCTTCTACCACTGAGAACAGTCTAGATCCATCCTCTTTGGAACCCCCTTTCAGGTAGTTGAAAGCAGCTATCAAATCCCCCCTCATTCTTCTCTTCTGCAGGCTAAAAAGACGGTTACTCACCGTAGTAACTGGTGTTCTTCGAGATGTGTTGCTCCTATCCATTCCAATGTAGGTGTGCGCGCCGCGCGTGCACGGTTCTTCGGAACATTTTTACCCTAGCAACTCCGGTGGGCCGGCTGGGCGCCCCCTGGAGTGGCGCCGCTATGGCGCTGGATATATACCCCAGCCGGCCCGCCCGCTCCTCAGTTCCTTCTTTCCGCCCGTGACGGCTAGTAGGAACAGTGGAGTGCTCCCATTACCTCCACAGCCCTAGCGTTCTCAATAGTTTAGTGTATATAGTTGTTAATAGTTTGTTAAGTTTCTTGTTAAAATTGTATAGTTAGTTGTATAGTATAGTAGTTAGGGAATTAGAGGGGTTAGCCCTCTTCTTCCGCCCCGGTGCAGGCTTATGCCCGGAGCACCGGGATTCAAGCCCTGCGTGGCTTGCCAGCAGTGCAGGGTGCCGAGACGTGTCGGCACCGGAGCGGCTCGGTGCTGCCGGTGCGCTGCTCACGGAGGCCGGCTTCGGCGCCGACGGAGCTGGTGCCGGAGGTTGGAGAGCCGACTCCATAAGGAGTTGTTTTAAACGAGAGTCCCGCTCCTTCCTCGTACGAGGCTTGAAAGCCACACAAATGGGGCACTTATCTGACCTGTGTGACTCTCCGAGGCAGCGTAGGCAAGAGTCGTGCGGGTCACTCACCGGCATGGGCCGCTGGCAAGCCACGCAGGGCTTGAATCCCGGTGCTCCGGGCATAAGCTCGCACCGGGGCGGAAGAAGAGGGCTAACCCCTCTAATTCCCTAACTACTATACTATACAACTAACTATACAATTTTAACAAGAAACTTAACAAACTATTAACAACTATATACACTAAACTATTGAGAACGCTAGGGCTGTGGAGGTAATGGGAGCACTCCACTGTTCCTACTAGCCGTCACGGGCGGAAAGAAGGAACTGAGGAGCGGGCGGGCCGGCTGGGGTATATATCCAGCGCCATAGCGGCGCCACTCCAGGGGGCGCCCAGCCGGCCCACCGGAGTTGCTAGGGTAAAAATGTTCCGAAGAACCGTGCACGCGCGGCGCGTACACCTACATTGGAATGCATAGGAGCAATCACTCGAAGAACAATCTCAGTTCCCTCAGCCTCTCCTCGTAAGTCATGTGCTCCAGCCCCCTAATCATTTTTGTTGCCCTCTGCTGGACTCTCTCCAATTTATCCACATCCTTCTTGTAGTGTGGGGCCCAAAACTGGACACAGTACTCCAAATGAGGCCTCACCAGTGCTGAATAGAGGGGAATGATCACATCCCTCGATCTGCTGGAAATGCCCCTACTTATACAACTCAAAATGCCATTAGCTTTCTTGGCAACAAGGGCACACTGTTGACTCATATTCAGCTTTTTGTCCACCGTAACCCCTAGGTCCCTTTCTGCAGAACTGCTGCCCAGCCATTCGGTCCCTAGTCTGTAGCAGTGCATGGGATTCTTCCGTCCTAAGTGCAGGACTCTGCACTTGTCCTTGTTGAACCTCATCATATTTCTTTTGGCCCAATCCTCTAATTTGTCTAGGTTCCTCTGTATCCTATCCCTACCCTCCAGCGTATCAACCACTCCTCCCAGTTTAGTGTCATCTGCAAACTTGCTAAGGGTGCAGTCCACACCATCCTCCAGATCGTTAATGAAGATATTGAACAAAACCGGCCTTGTACATATTGGTTCAATTAAACCATTTTTATTACATACTGTCATCCTGACCTTATCTTTTAGGAGGGGTCAGTGCATTCCTGTTATTCTTGGGAAATGTTTATGTACCATCCTTAATATTGGAATGTTCTGGTACCACTTAATATCAGAATGTGTTTCCGTAAGAACTTTGTGCTTAGCACTTCTTAGGAAAGTGTATTTTTGCATTATTAGCCCTGTTCTTGCCAGATTCTGTGAAGAGGTCCTGTCTCATACCGAGCCTCTGATACAAGGGCTTATGTCTTAGGCTCTCTTCCTACTACAAGGATCAGAAGAAGATTGTACAACCCATAAAACATCAGGCCCTTCAAGAAGATATTCTACAAATATTGTTGCCTAATTGGTAAATATGGGCTGGCCATTTGGTTTCGCAAAAGGCAACTCTCTGCTCAAGAAGTTCTTGGAAACCTTTATTTCTGAACACCTACAACTCACCTCCTGCTGGAGATACTCGCAATGCCCCCATCATGCAGTTCACTTGATTCTGCATGCTCTCTTGCTGTTCAAAGTGTATCAAAGGCTTGTACCACCAGATGGGCACCTTCAGGAATCCCTGTACAGTGAATGAAATATACTTGATTACTCACTTTCTGTACTATTACAAGTAAGTTAAGTTTGATTTTTGCATCAACAGAGAAGAAGAGTATTAATCTGCAATGTTAATTTTCCACCTTCGTTTTTTTTCTAATCTTGTTTTGTGTAAAGGACTCCTGCGTGGGCCTCAGATTCCTGATTGTTCTACCTGTATAGGGCCCACGGAGAGGGTTAGGTGACAAAACTTGTTACAGCATAATGATGTCACCCATACTCAGAGTCTTGTAGAAACTGAGACATGGTAAAGAACTAGCTGACTGAGGCTTAATTAACATAAGACCTAAGTGACATTGCTAGTTTGGGGAAAAGCATCAGGCTGTATGACAAAGATTACATCTGCCCCTCTGACAGGGGTGTTTGTCCACCTTAGGTGACACTGCTTCACATTATGGGGCTCTGTTAGATTCCCAACTGCTCTTAGATGATCCGGAAGTGGAAATGACCAGGATGACTCTCTCTGTCCACATCTGATCAGGAGGTTGCAACCATTTTTTTCTGAGGCAGACATATCATCACACACTTCTTTGTCACTTCACTTCAAGCCTATTGCAATGTGCTCTAAACATTTTAAAACCATTTGCGAACAACCTGATACAAAATGTGGTGGCCTGCTAAGTAGCGTCTCTCACCATGCACACTTTACTGTACAGATATCTAGACTGGCTGCCTGTTGGTTACCAGGTGGAGTTTCAGGCTTTGTTTTTGACGTATAAAGTTCTAAATGGCTTAGAATCTGCCAAACTGTAGCATGACACAAAGTGACAATGTTACCTTGGGCGGCAGTTTCCCTTCAGTTATGACCAAAGTATCTCCACTGCAGACATTAAGCTCCTTCAGTCTGGCACCCTGCGGGAGCAGAAAGCATACTGTATTTTGTTAAGTGAATGAGTTTTTTCACTTGTAAAAAGTATTCTGGGTGTGCAGGCCTTAAAGCCACAGGGGCTTGTTTTTCCAAACAAGAGCATTTTATGCAAAAAAAAATAATCAAACTTTACTCACTTTCTGTACTATTAGCCAGGATGGGTAAGGAATGGTGTCCCTAGCCTCTGTTTGTCAGAGGGTGGAGACTGATGGCAGGAGAGAGATCACTTGATCATTACCTGTTAGGTTCACTCTCTCTGCGGTACCTGGCATTGGCCACTGTCGGTAGACAGGATACTGGGCTGGATGGACCTTTGCTCTAACCCAGTATGGCCATACTTATGTTCTTAAACTTCATCTGGCTGTTGATTACTTGATGGAGACTCAACAACTGTTCAGATGCACTAGACGGAGCAGGAATTTGGAGTATCGTGTTGTGTCACCACCTGACCAAATGTCGACACCAATGTACAAGTCTTCCCTTTATATGGGTCTGTGTTGCAAGTATAATAGATGCCCTATTGCTCTCTGGTTCCCATTTCCTCTGAAGCTCCCTAAGTTATCAATAAATAATAATACCTAGCATTTATCAGTAGGTCTCAAAGCTCCTAACACACCAAATCCTAGGCTTCAGGAAACAATTTTATGGAAAATCTTTAACGGTAGCCACAGCAAATCACTACAAGGCAAATACTTTGTGTGTTACATATTCTGTGTGTGTGTACATTCTCACTCTTGCCAAATCACCAACAACATAAAATAGGATGTGGCCTGCAATATACCACAGACCCAGGAGCCCTTAACATATTTGCTTTTTAATGTAAAACATAGGGTTCTCTTACTTCCTCACTTAATGCTTCTCCAGCTTCATAGCACCAATCGATTCTTCTCAAATGCCAGTTGTCACCTGCAAAAAGCAGAACACTGCGAACATTCAGAAAAATATCACTATTACAAAAGAATATGTGAACGCACTCTTCCCAAGAGTAAGTAATTCATACATTTCTCAACTTTGACAAATGTTAGAGATTAAATGGATGCCATATTTGAGAATTAAAACGAGTTATAAATATCACACATGCTCAACTCCCTAAAACAACTGGTTGTTTTGCAACCACATTTTCCTATTTTATAAATGTTTCTCTCTCTCACTCTCTCTCTCTTCCCCTAACCCAGGGATGCGCAACCTGAGCCTGAGAAGGAGCCAGAATTTACCAAGGTACATTGCTAAAGAGCCACAGTATTATGTAATGATTATATACATTATGTGTGTATACACACACACACACACACACACAATTTGATAACGTATATTTATTATGCATTTGTAAGGTATAGTTAACAATAACAACAACTTGTCAACGTTTTACTTAGTAGGACTTCTGGCAATCTTTGCTTTCAACAGTTCCCTTGACGTTTGGTTTGTGTTCAGTTGTGCTCACGAGCAGCAGTTATCTTACTGATCAGCACTTGGATTTCACATATTTGAGCATTGAGAAAACAGACTCACAAAGATAGGTCGAGGCAAACATCGAGATTAATTTTAGGGCCCCACCTCTGATGTTGGGGTATTTATCCTTTGGTACAGATTTCCAGAAAGTAAGGATCCCCTCTGTCTTCAGAACAGATTTCAATCTGTCATCTTCCAAAAGTTCTATTATTTCCATCTGGGATGTTGCTTCGTCAGTGACTAAAGGGGGCTTCAGACAATTGGCTTCAGCACTAAAAGGGTCAATCAGAAATCTGATTTGAGGTCTTTTCTGCTGCAAATCTTGGAATCTTTCCTCAAAACTGTCCTTAAGATCTTTAATCATGCTCGCATATCTAGTTGTGCTCCGTTTTAGGGGTTCTGCTGCATCTTCTTTTGATCTGTCTGGAAGTTGTGACATTGAGGGAAAGTACGTCAGCTCTCCCTCAAGCATTTGTCTGTGAAACACCTGCAGTTTGTTCATGAACGCAAATACACTTTGCACTAGATCAGACAGCAACCAGAATTTTCCTTGTAAGTCCATGTTAAGTTTATCCAAATGCAGCAGCATGTCTGCAAGAAATGCCAAGTCTAGAACCCACCCAGCATCTGTAAAGTCAGGATGTATTCTTTGCTTCTCCTCCATAAACAATTTTACTGGTTCCAGGAGCTCAAAAACAAAAAAAACAAACAAAAAAAACCACGGGAAATAACGTTGCCTCTCGAGAGCCACCGAATTGCACAGTGAAATGGCAAATCAGCATGGAAGTTGTCTTCATCCAGTTCTTCGATTAGATTTTGAAATTGTTTGTGATTGAGTGCATTTGAGTGAATGAAATTCATAATCTGCAAGACTGGTTTCATGACGTGATCAAATTTGAGATTTTTAGATACCAGTTGCTCCCGATGAATAATATAGTGAAATGTCCAAAATTCGGGAAAGCTCTTGTCAGATTTACAAATCCCCGCTAATCCATTCACAGATTCCCCACATGGATGGAGCCCTGTCTGTTGCAATAGCAGTGAGCTTCTGTAAAGGGAACCTCAATGCCCCCTTTAGATCTCTTCCACAAGTTCTGTCCTTTAATGGCACGATATCCAGGAGTTCTTCCATTATAACACAGTCGTCAGGCACAGTGCGGACAAATACCGATAACTGAGGTTTATCCTGTACATTGCATGACTCATCCAAAGCGATGCTCAAATACTCACACCGCTGAAGTTGCAACTGCAGTTGCAATGCAATGTCACTGTTTAGGTCGGCAATTCTGCGTTCTATTGTGTAGCATGAAAGCTGCAGGCCAGAAATTTTTTTCTGTAGATTCTCATTCTCCAGTGACAGGATTGAAATCACATCAGTGAGGCACGTTTTTATAAACTTGTCTTCAGAGTAAGGCTTTTTTGCATGGGCTATGTACCTGGCCACATAATAGGAGGCTAACGTTACAGTCTGCGATCAGTTGGCAAATCTGGTGAAGAACTGGGCTTCTACATCTGTTTGTTTTTTCAAAGTTTTCAGTTTTAAAGTGCGGAGTTCAGAACCTTGTGGGAATTCTTGATCCACATGTGCATGGCTAGAAGTGAAATAATGCTGCAAGTTGGCAGATTTGAACTGAAAGACACACATCTGGCAAAGACGACACATGGCCTTACCATTACATTCAACAAAAAAGTACTTATTCTCCACCTCCTATTGGAAGCCTCGATTTTCATCTGTGTATTTTCTTTTCCATTTGAACTTGCCTTCCATTGTTAGATGGTGTAAGAAAAATTTTGATTAAACATTTCCCCACCAGCTAGTAGTCACTGTGTACTTTATTGAAGGAGACACAGGCTCCAGCCAGGGGTTGCTGGACACCTCGCTCTGCCACAGGCCCACCTTTGACTCCATCCCTTTCACCAAGTCCCCATCCCCACCCTGCCCCACCCTGCCCCACCTCTTCCTGCCCCATTCCAGTGGGCTGTGTCCTTGCTCCTCCCCACCTCCCTTCCAGAGCCTCCTGGCGCAAAACACGGGCAGCAGGCAAGGGGACGGAGGAAGAGGCAAGGGAGGAGAGGCTGTGCAGCGGGTCCCTTGCTCCTCCCTCCCTCAGCGCCTCCCGCCTCGCGGCGCTGCGGTGGCTCTGGGGAGGTGGGGGAGGAGTGAGGACACAGCACTCAGCCCCTCCCCCCCCCCCCGAGCTGCCTCAACGCCGCAAAACAGCTGATCATGGCGGAAGGTGCTGGGGGAGGGAGGGGGGCTGGGCACTGCGTCCTCGCTCCTCCCCATCCCTCCCAGAGCTGCAATGCCCTGAAACAGCCGATCATGGTAGGCAGGAGGGGCAGGCGCTGATGGGGGGGGGGGGGGGGCGCGCGGGCAGGCAGGAGGTGCTGAGGGGGATGAGGACTGATAGGGCTGCCAGTGGTTGCTGAGCACCCACCATTTTTTCCCCAGAGTTGACTTCTGGCAGGAACCACAGATTTTCTTTTGAAGAGCTGCATGCGGCTCTGGAGCCACCAGTTGGCCACCCCTGCCCTAACCAGAGGAAACTAATAAGATATAGAGGGGAAGTGAATTGTCAGCTTCAAAAAATGCTGACAAATACAAAGAAAACAAAATGAAAAAAATTGAGAAAAATTAATTTTCAGTTATAAAAAGGTTAAGCGTTACTTGTAGGCATATTTTCAAAACAGATATACGATTTAAGTTGATGATAGCCTCTTAAAAATGAACACAACTGTTGCTGTAAGAAAAGGGTATTTTTACTACCTCCAAAATTTCAGGGCTGATTTGCACTAGTTCTGGGATTATAATATGTTAATTACTGCCATAGAAAGAGCAGAGTGAATACAAAGCATTTTGGAAGAGCAGTTATGTTTGTTCTTGAATTTTTCCTCTGAGGAAAGCATTATAAAAATGTTATATATATATTTGCATTTTAAGGTCTAAAATTTGACCTTCCTAAACTAAAATCCCTAAATCCAGGCAGAATTATCTTCTTAAAGTACAGGAAAAAAGCATGTCCAACAGTCTTTTTAGTGGGGAAAAAAAGTATCCAAGTGATCTGAAACACAAATTTTATTAGAAAGAGAGCACCTAGTTCCACATGAAGTTCAAATTAAGGCCTAATTCAGCTTTTCAGGGTTGGTGATATAAAATAAGAACACGTAAGGAGCACAGTACTATTGCTTTCATGGCAGGGAAATCTATACACCTCTACCCCGATATAACGCGACCTGATATAACAAAGTAAAGTAGCAGGGGGGCAGGGCTGTGCGCTCCAGTGGATCAAAGCAAGTTCGATATAACGTGGTTTCACCTATAATGTGGTAAGATTTTTTGGCTCCAGAGGACAGTTTTATATCGGGGTAGAGGTATACTTACAGAAATTAATGAGGTTAATGTTTTTCAAACATGAATTTACCTACTGGGTGGTGCACACACATACAGAGAAGTTTTAGTTTTTAGCTTGGCTGCTAAACAAGTATCCTAATACTAGTAAATGAATGTAGATGAAAATGTTTTTTGAACATGAACTTTCCTATTATCTGACTTGTTTAAATTTGCAACCTTTACACTAACATAGAATGTTGTATTTAATACTTATTAATTTCAGTGATCAAGATAGAGGAAACGATGGCATGCTCCTTTTTCTCTTATTTCAACCAGCAGCAATGAGAAATGCTGTACTGACAAAACCACCAATATAGACAGTCAATCACTGAATAGCTTCTGCATGCTCATTTCATTTAGCACCTTTAATAATGGAATGGTCCAAAGCACATGCTCACATTAATTTCACTTTTACAGCTTTGCTTTGGTAAAGTGATTTAAAGATCTCTTTTTATTTATTGTGATCACTGAAGTCAAGGGTGAGTTTTTGCCCAATTTAGACTGGCAAAGTACAAAGCATGAACTTTATTGGGCTGAGATTCCAGACCTTCATTCATTTTCTCCAGGTTCAATAAATCCTCTCTCTTTCACTGCATCTCACAATAACGCAAATGAGCTTAATTTAAACAATTACTTTTTAAGCTTGTAGGGTGTGCAAAAGGAATCTGGAAAACACTGAACACATTAGACAAACTATCTTGTACAACTAACCTGGTAACCCAGATTTCTCCAGCATTAAGTTTAGACACTGAAAGAAAAGAAAAATACATGGTGATATTTAATCCCAGTACATAATTTGAAAAATAATTTCATTTACAAAACTAGATTTTCCAATGTGTAACCAAGTCACAGTCTGGTTCCTGATCTGCTACTATCTTAATGAATAGAACTGCACTCAAACCCTTACTTGATGCTTGTTGGAAAGCCACATCTGAGCCCTTAGAACAGAGGTGGGCAAACTATGGCCCACGAACCACATCCCGCCCGTGGGACCATCCTGCCTGGCCCTTGAGCTCCTGGCTGGGGAGACTAGCTCGCTGTGCCGTCAGCACTCTGAGTGGCGGGGCTGTGAGCTCCTGCCGGGCAGCATGGCTGGAAGAGCCGCCGGTGTAGTCTATTAAATTGCTCCTCGTAGGAATGTGCTACTTATGGTGTACTACTTACGGCTGCCAGTCCCGGTGCTCTGATTGGCATGGTAAGGGGGCGGGGAGTGGGGAGATTGGATAAGGGGCAGGCGGTCCCGGGGGGCAGTCAGGGGACAGGGAGTGGTTGGATAGGCATGGGAGTCCCAGGGGGGCTGTCAGGGGTGAGGGTGTGGCTAGGGGTCAGAGCAGTCAGGGGACAGGGAGCGAGGGGGTTGGATAAGGGGCAGGGAACCAGAGGGGTGTTTGGGAGGGGGCGGGGATCCAGGGGCATGGTTGGGGTGGGGGATCCTGGAAGGGGGCAGTCAGGGGACAAGGAGCAGGGGGTTGGATGGGTCGGGGTTCTGAGGGGGGCAGTCAGAGAGCGGGAAGTGGGAGGGGGCGGATAGGCTGTTTGGGGAGGCACAGCCTTCCCTACCTGGCCCTCCATACAGTTTCAGAACCCCAATGTGGCCCTCAGGCCAAAAAGTTTGCTCACCCCTGCCTTAGAATATAAAATTGTTTTCATGTATAAATGTATGAATATACAATTTTAATATTCTAAAGGAAGCAGCTTTCACAGCCTGTCAGAAAATAGACTTGTGCTATCAATTTATCACTTCTATAATAGGACTTCTGTTGTGTAGGAGTTTGACACAACTTCCTCCCACAGGTTTCCTTTACTAAAATAAAGCCAGAATCTTAAAAAAGCCCAACTCCCTCTGATTACTTTTAGTCTAACTATGTGCGTGGTAGATACTACGAGTTTATGCTAGTTGCAGGGCATCTGCTATTAGGGCAGGCAGATATTTCTTATATTTGCATTAATTTGTGGGAGAAAACGTCTTGACTTCTATACACCCATGGGATGGAGGTTAAAAACTATATATAAAGTAGAAGCAGCAAAGAATCCTGTGGCACCTTATAGACTAACAGACGTTTTGCAGCATGAGCTTTCGTGGGTGAATACCCACTTCTTCGGATGCACGAAAGCTCATGCTGCAAAACGTCTGTTAGTCTATAAGGTGCCACAGGATTCTTTGCTGCTTCTACAGAACCAGACTAACACGGCTACCCCTCTGATACTTGATATATATAAAGTGTCTTCCAAAAGATTCTGAACCCACATAATATGTGTCCTTATGTTCAGCACCAACACATTGCCTTAAAAGTCCACAGGACCAGCATATGCGTGTTATAAAGACACAATGACTCCAAAACACAGACCTCCCTTCAGTTTTCAAAAAGACTAATTCTACAACAAAACTGCAGATCCAACCACTTACACCCCACTTAATCGTGATCAGCCCTGTCATAGTGCCATATGACTAATAAAGTGACACTACTTGTAAAGATGATCACATGACCAGGTCTAAGTCAGCTGGATTCTGATCAGTCCACAGGCAGACTCCTCTCCCCACCATCTTTAGGGAACTCAAGACATTTCTTTCCCTTTTCGTACTTCTGAAGTTTTCCCCAATAAATCAATTTCCTCAGGGCATCAGCTGTAACATGGATGCTATTTTGAAGCAATACACAGTAGCAAGCAAGAAGTACCCAGGTGCAGAGGAGCTGGCATTGGAGTGCTAAAATATCCATGCAAAATGAAAGATTTCTGTAGAACTCCTGTAATTACCTCTCTCACAGATGCAGTCTCTTCCACTACTATCTCCATCTCTGGGGCTCCCTGCAGATCACTCCCAACAACAAAATACAAGAAGAGCTAAGAAAAGGATAGCATGTCAAATTAAAGCTCAGGGATCATGCAGCATGATTTTATATATACACATATAATAGATTTACTTGATTTTTAATTCTAGAATAAAGCTAAAACAGACTACTTCAGATGCAGTACAAATATGCGGGAGTCCATCATAATTACTTATCTAAACTCGCAGAAGATATAGATAAGAATGAAAACAGGGTTAAGTTTTCTTTGTATTCACTGCATGTGCATGTTGGTTAATTACGGCAGGATGGTCTCTCTAAAGCCTGGTCTACACTACGCGTTTAAACCGGTTTTAGGAGCGTAAAACCGATTTAACGCCACACCCGTCCACACTAAGAGGCCCTTTATATCGGTATAAAGGGCTCTTTAAACCGGTTTCTGTACTCCTCCCTAACGAGAGGAGTAGCGCTAATATCGGTATTACCATATCGGATTGGGGTTAGTGTGGCCGCAGATCGACGGTATTGGTCTCCGGGCGGTATCCCACAGTGCACCACTGACCGCTCTGGACAGCAATCTGAACTCGGATGCAGTGGCCAGGTAGACAGGAAAAGCCCCGCGAACTTTTGAATATTTCCTGTTTGCCCAGCGTGGAGCTCCGATCAGCACGGGTGGTGATGCAGTTAAAAATCAAAAGAAAGAAAGAGCTCCCGCATGGACGATGCGGACGTGATCGCTGTAAGGGCAGGCAAATCTGTTCTATCAGCGCTCAAAATCATTTTTTAAATATCTCCAGACAGATGCCATAGCAGGGACTCAGCGCACTGCTGCGTGACAAGCGTAACGGAAAGGCAAAGAATCAAATGGACGCTCATGGACTGGAGGACTCAAGCTATCCCACAGTTCCTGCAGTCTCTGAAAAGCATTTGCATTCTTGGCTGAGCTCCAAATGCTTCTAGGGTCAAAAACAGTGTCCGCGGTGGGTCAGGGCATAGCTAGGCAATTTACGCACCCCCCCACCCACCCCCAGAAGTGAAAGGGAAAACAATCCTCTCTTGACTCTTTTACATGTCACCCTATCTTTACTGAATGCTGCAGATAGACGCGATGGTGCAGCACTCAACACCAACATCCTTGCTCCCCCCACGCTATGGATGGCTGATGGTACAAAACGACTGGTAGCCGTCCTCATCATCAGCCTATTGGCACATGGGGCAGTGCAAAAGGACTGGTAACCATGCTGACTAGCATCAGTAAGGTCAATCAAGGGTGCCTGGCCCTAATTTTTCCTGGTAGATGGTACAATATGGCTGATAACCATCGTCATCATAGCAACAGGGGGCTGAGCTCCATCAGCCCCCACCCTTCATGTGTAAAGAAAAGATTCAATTGCCCCTGAACTAGCAGAGGGATGCTGGGCTCCTCTCCTACACACTCCTTACTGTCCTGTCTGGACTATCATAGCAGCTGGAGGCTGCCTTCCACTCATATCTCACTAACAAGTCACTGTGTCTTATTCCTGCATTCTTTATTACTTCATCACACAAGTGGGGGGACAATGCTACGGTAGCCCAGGAAGGCTGAGGGAAGAACGGAATCAACAGGTGGGGTTGTTGCAGGAGCACCCCCTGTGAATAGAATACAGCTCATAATTTCTGCAGGATCTGACACAGAGCAGCTGTGCTCTCTGGTTCTCTGATACAGTGGTTCTCTAGTACACTTGCCCATATTCTAGGCAGGACTGATTCTATTTTTAGATACCAAAAAGGAGGGATTGACTCAGGGAGTCATTCCCAATTTTGGCTTTTGCGCCCCTGGCTAAGAGCAGCCAGGGGCACTTATGACAGCAGCAAATGGCACAGTGCAAAAGGACTGGTAGCCACGATCATCTTATTACCAATTTATGGTATGGTAGATGGTACAATATGGCTGATAACCATCTCTGCTATCATGCAAAAGCAAAAGCATGCTGCTGTGTAGCGCTGCTGAATCGCCTCTGTGAGCGGCATCTATTACACATACGGTGACAGTCACAAAAGGCAAAACAGGCTCAATGATTGCCATGATATGGCATCTGCCAGGGCAATCCAGGGAAAAAAGCCGCGAAATGCTTGTCTGCCGTTGCTTTCCCAGAGGAAGGAGTGACTGACGACATTTACCCAGAACCACCCGCGACAATGATTTTTGCCCCATCAGGCACTGGGATCTCAACCCGGAAGTTCCAAGGGGCGGGGGAGGCTGCGGGAACTATGGGATAGCTACGGAATAGCTACCCACAGTGCAACGCTCCAGAAATCGACACTAGCCTCGAACCGTGGACGCACACCACCGATTTAATGTGTTTAGTGTGGCCGCGCGCACTCGATTTAATAAAATCTGTTTTACAAAACCGGTTTATGCAAATTCGGAATAGTCCCGTAGTGTAGACGTACCCTAACAAAACAAACAGCACTGAAATCCTCTTCTGGCAAAACATACAATAGTCCAGGTTCATCTTACAGTTAAAAATGAAATAAGGTGCTGAGTCTAATAAATTACAATGTTCCTGCTACCCCTAAGTCTCCAAAGTGAGTAAGCCCATTAGCATATTTCGTAAGAGGAATGAGCATTTCTCCTATACTGCAATTAATTCTACAAAGTGTTATGACAAGAAAATACAAATCAGGAATATTGGAAAATGTAAACATGATCAAAGCTCTTTTGTGCCAAGTCCTCTTTTTGTGTATCCCTACTCTTTTACCTGAGTGGAAGTTGGAGCTTTTCCATGACACAGTCCCAACAGGCTTCCCATCTTTAGCTCTGCTTCTTTGACAGTATAATCCTCAGGCACTTTAAAGAGGAGAAAAACATGGAGAAAACAATAAAAGTTTGCTTCCAAAAAATATTAGTGCTACCAGTGTGGTCAGTAAAGTGATGATGCAAACACTTAACTGTTAATATATTTATTCATGCTTAGTTATCTGATCCATTCTAAAATCCTGCTATTGTGTATCAACTTTAATTATTTAACAATTGTGACAACGTTCCTCCTCTACCTTGGTGGGTCCTGCGCTTATTGGCTGATTTGCTCGCCTCACAGATTCACCATGTGGGTTGGGAAACAGCCCAGAGACCTTCCCCTCTGGTAGAAGGCCACAGTCCAGGTCAATTCCTCCTGTGTCTGATCAGGAGTTGGGAGGTTTGGGGAGAACCCGGGCCTGCCCACTACTCCGGGTTCCAACCCAGGGCCCTGTGGACTACAGCTGTCTAGAGTGCCTCCTGGTACAGCTGCGCGACAGCTACAACTCCCTGGGCTACTTCCCCATGGCCTCCTCCCAACACCTTCTTTATCCTCACCACAGGACCTTCCTCCTGGTGCCTCATAATGCTTGTACTCTTCAGTCTTCCAGCAATATGTCTTCTCACTCTCAGCTCCTCATGCCTCTTGCTCCCAGCTCCTCGCATGCATGCCACAAACTGAAGTGAGGTCCTGATTAGCTAGCCTGTCCTGATTCTAGCAGTTTCTTAATTGGCTCCAGGTGTCTTAATTATCCTGCCAGTCTTAATTGGTTCTAGCAGGTTCCTGATTACTCTAGTGCAGCCCCTGCTCTGGTCACTCAGGGAACAGAAAACTACTCACCCAGTGACCAGTATATTTGCCCTCTACCAGACTCCTGTACCCCACTGGTCTGGGTCTGTCACACAATATTAACATTTATTTTGTAATGTTTATAGGAATAGATGTTGTAAATCCACAAAGAGGGATTCTACTTTTCCTGAAACAGTTAGCAAGCAGCCTTAAAAATGAAAGGAGCAATGGGCTCATTTTTAGCAAGATTCAAATTACTCTATTTTCTTTATACATTTATTTACATGGCTTACTTACTGAATACTAATATTTCTTTTCATCTACATACAGTATATTGTATTGGGTAGCTGTTCACCTTTTGTGCATTTCTGCAGTGATCCAGCACCCAGTTCCTAATTAATACATGATTGGTAATAAAGTATTTAATATTAGTGAATTTAGATGCAAGTAATAAAAAAAGACAATTAAATGGTTTATTTGTCTGATAGTGGAATGCTAATAGACAAGTATTA
This sequence comes from Mauremys mutica, assembly GCF_020497125.1. Lineage (NCBI taxonomy): Eukaryota > Metazoa > Chordata > Testudines > Geoemydidae > Mauremys > Mauremys mutica. The sequence goes on along the minus strand of NC_059081.1, from coordinate 75,748,463 downwards.
CTATTGGAAAAAGTCTCCTGTTTTGATTAAGTATAGAAACACCATGAAATGCTGATTCATCACTTTAATGTGATATTAGACTTGTATATACGAGTTGGGTGAAATTGTTACAATGAATAGTTTATTTGGTCAACCTGAAACTATTTGGCAAACACAATAAGAATTCATGAATAGATTCGACATTACTGAAAAACTGAAATATTTCAGTAATAGAAGAACAAAACAGTTTCATTTCAACATCACCAAAATATTTCGAGTTTTTGGGCTGGAGTCACAAAGCAGCCTGAGGCAGCAGCGGTGGCAAGACCACAGCCCTCCTTTTAGCTTTTAGCCTCGTGGCAAGGGTCCAATTCTGTCTCTTCTTGACAGGGAGAAGTGATTTGAACATTGGTGTCCCACACTGCAGGCGTATGCCCATGTCCTATGGGGGTATTCTAGGGTGGGTCTCTGTCCATCTCTTCTCTCAAGTTGCTCCAGTTTGTACCAACAATTAGTCAGAGAAGAAACTGGAACTTGGGTCTCCCATGTCTCAAGGGAGCGGCGAAGCCATCACGCTACAGAACAACTCTTACTTTCTCCCTGGCCCAATGACTAGTCATTATAATTATGAATGACTATGAACTGCCACTATGAATGACAGTGAATCCATTATTCACCCAGCTATTCTTGTATGTTCTATTAAATGAGGAAAAAAAAGCAACTATGCATTTTCTCCTTAATTTTATTTTAAAGATTACTAGAGTGGCTTACCTGGACAGAGAAGCTTCCCATTTCTGTTAATGGGTCTGAGACAGCTATCATCCACTACAATGGAGGAAAAAGAAGGACAAGATGGACTAAATAGATTTAAATCAAATTAAATTTGGCTCAGCTGTTTGGAGTGATAGAGGACTGAAAATTAACAAACTAACAGGTTTAGCTAATTAGAGGCATCACATAGTTGAAAAATTGTCGTCCCCAAGGTGCAACACCAAAATCACAACTTGGTAGCACTTCCCAGAGGTCCAGAAAACACTGCTAGCCTTGTCTCCTCGGCTGGACGTTACTTTCCCTTTATAAAGTCAGCCACCCTAGCAATAGTGGCTTGAATATTGCGGTTGGCCAAAGTTTCCAACTTAGGACACACATTTTTAAAAATGCATTGAAATAAGTCTTATAGGGAGGGATAGAAAGTATCAGTCTTACAGGAAGGCAATTTACCGGTCTCAGAATTGCTTTCACGTGCAATATGTTTGGTTTGGTTTTTAAAACAAGATGACAAAGTTATTTGACCTGCAAAAATGGCTTCTAGGAAAAGTAGTGGGTGGATATAAATAAGGTACTCCTAGAATATGTATTTTTTCAACTGCAGTCAGTGTGGTACATTGCAGTATTTTTAGCCAGGAAGATTTGTCATTTTATTCACAACTAGAGGAGTCTCAAATCCCTTATATCCTGCAGCAGAAAAAAATTATTAAAAGTCTTAGTAAAGATTAACTCCCATGTCTCAAGTAATCTCCCTTTTGTAAACTATAAAAGCCATCCAGCAAACTGCAATAACCATATTACCAACTAAATAATTATTGAACAGTTATTTACCTAGCTCCTCCCCTAATTGCAGCTCCTGTATTGCTTTAATTTTGATATCTGACATCACCTAAGAGAGAAATATTAGTGACTATGTAATATAATGGACTATGCAAAAACAGAATGCAAGCTGTGTGTATATATATGGCATTCAAGCACTAAGAAAGACTATTACTCTTCATTTAAAGTGCATTAATTTCTCTTTCATTTTGCTGTAGCATTTTGCAAATCTGAGAAAAGATCTCCTTAATATATTACCAATTTTCATGGTCACATTTTGGGATTTTTAAAACCATCAGCGCTCCCTCCCGCCCCCCCCCCCCCAAAAAAAGGCAAATACAGTATCATCAGACTACAGAGCAAAAGAATATGCACCAAAAAGGAACGAGAAACTGATGCACTATGCTGCACATAATGTTTAATATTCTTTCTATAGAATTAAACAACAATGGGAGAAAGAGCAAGAGAAGCCTCAGAGGATTTATATTTTATGACAAGTTTAGGAAAGTGAAGTTGTATTTAATGTAGAAGGAGATTAAGAAGACAACTTAGGTGTATAAATAACATGGGTGATGAAATCAGATAAAAAGGTTTGAGGAGATGGGAATAAGATTCAGAAGATAGAAGAGTTTGAGATTTTGTACATGAAAAGAAGCAATAAAGGATGCAGACGTGAATATGTTAAAAAAAGAGGAATTACACAGAAACCAAAATCTAAGTTGAATAATTAAAATAGCTTTAGATGAAATGCACAAATTCCTTCTGTTCTTTGACTGTTAAAATCTTGCCAAAAACACAATAAAACACACAGTCCACCATTTTTCCCCATCGTACCCTTGTAACAAGGAGAACTATTTTCTTCATAAAGAGATATTTAAAGTTCTGTTCTCCAGCACAGTCTCATGCAACACATAGTTTTCATGATGGCCCCATAGAAAAGCTGTTGCAGACGTTTACTACAGTCTACCTCAGTGAATTTCAGTCTTCTTTAGGTTGTGATGTAATTTAAAAAGTTTCTTCAAAGCAGAGGTGCATGTGCTTGTCTCAATGACACAAACAATGTAGCTTATTTTGGCTCTTGTGGGTGGCAACACCAAGCCTGCCACCCATACCTCTTTGCTGACATAAGCTACTGTACTTAACTGAAAATTCCCAAGATGAAATCCTGGTCTCACCGAAGTCAATGGGAATTTTGCCATTGATTTCAATAGGGCCAGGATTTTACCCTCTATGATTAGCTCAACTGAACTGAAGAAGTTGTGCAGAGTAAGAGAAGAATTCTGTTATATCCCTGAACAGTTGTAACTCCTTTACTTACTGTTTCAACGGTTGCAGTAATTTTAACTTGCTTCTCTTCAGCTTCCAAGCGGCAGAAATTTTTAACTTGTAGCCAGCTGATATCATGCATAAAAGCAGTCAAATTGCCACTTGCCACGTTCACCAAGCTGCAAACAAGATATACTTAGAGCACAGATTTATGTACTATATGTAAGCAAAGAATACAGGGAAAATGTACATTACCTATGCTGAGGAAGACTGCTAAATGCCACAGTGTCTTATTGTTTATATATGAACTAGGTCTTATTACTACTGCTTATAACATGGTGACACCCAAAGGCCCCAGTCAGTATCAGGGTCCTTCTGTATTGTTAAAACAGAAATAGTTATAGGGTAAATTTTTCAAAAATGCCTTAGGGACTTAAGGAGCCTAAATTTCAATTTTCAAAAGGTATGTCTACACTACAAAATTATGTTAACCTAAATTACAACAACGTGCAGCCACCGCAGTAATTAAATCGCTGTTGCATGTCCACACCATGCTACTCATGTCAGTGGTGCATGTCCTAACCAGGAGCACTTGCACCGATTTAACTGGCATTGTGGGATGGATTCTGAAAGGCAACAACAGTCAATATAAATCAACGCAGTGTCTACACTGACACTGCGTCAACCTAACTAAATCAATGCTGATTTTACGCCTCTCGGGGGGGTGGAGTTATTAAGTTGATGTAGTGGACAAGTTACATTGGCAGGAGTGACATTTTAGTGTAGTCGCTTACAGAGTTAGGTAGATGTAAACTGCCGTACGTCGACCTAACTCTGCAGTGTAGACCAAGGCTAAGTCTCATCAAAAGCCAATGTTATTTTAAAAAATGGGACTTCAGCCCAGAAACTCCTGTCTACACTAGAAAGTTAGGTCAACCTAGCTATGTCGCTTACAGGTATGAAAAATTCACATGCCTGAGAAATGTAGTTAAGCCAACCTAAGCTCCAGTGTAGACTGTTCGGGAAGAACACTTTCCATCGCTGTAGTACACGTTTATGCTACAGCGGCACAGGTGCAACAGCACCGTTTCTAATGTAAACATACCCTGCGTCAGTCATTCGGAAAATTTTACCCATAGCCCCTGCACTAAAAAGCTACTTCGATCTCCAGAGGCCAGGTTTCTATTTTTTTTTTTTATACACAAAGGCAATTAATTTGGTGGGCTTAAGGCAACATGATCTTACTAGACAGCAATCATACAATTTTTCCACAATCAGAACTTCTTGCTCAGCAAAATGGCAAGTGTTGGAATATCAATAGCATTCCATCTAAGAGGAATGATTAATGAACCAATCTGCTGGTGGAAATGTACTCTGCTCCTGACAGAACTTTTGTTAGATCTTGCCATTTGTTTTTATTCTTGTGGTTTAAGGCACTGGCGTAGGTCTCAGGATATCTGTGTTCAATTCCTGGGTCTCTCCAAAGACTTCCTATATGACCATGGGCAAAGTCACTATTCACTTCAGCTCCCCGTCTGTATGATGAGGAGAATATTCTGTTTTCCAACCCTTTGCCAGTCTTGTTTATTAAGATTTAAGTTCTTCAGGGCAAAGACTGTCTCGTATTCTTCCACACAGTGTCCAACACAAAAGGGCAGGCCCCTAGGCACTACCATAACATTGACAATAATGAGTACAATACAGCCGGTATTACACACACACACACACACACACACACACATTGTAATTAACCCAGTAAATATTTGAAACTGAGGGGTATATTACTATGTATATACTAAATGCAAGTTTGGACACATGCATTAGGATTAATTGCACTTCCCTCCTAAGAGGAAAACCATTTTGTGCTTACAACTGAATTTTTACTTTTTGCCCTTTAATAAGTGCTAGTCAAGTAGTAGTGTTTCACAGCAAATCACCAGGCGTCACTACTCATAACTGTTCTAGTTATGGGCGCGAAGCAGTTTCCATTGCAACCTTGTTCTCACATCTCCATAACTAACACTAGTTTGGTTGATGTTTTCTATACCTGGTCTTTGACCAAAATGTGAAATTTGTTTGCTTGACAAAACTCTGTACAGTTTAAGTGATGTATTTTGTGGGGAAATATGCTTTTCTGCATTGTAAAAATATTCTAATCATGCTGAAATTTAAGTCTTGGCATGAATATAGTCCCCAATGAAGAACCTGTTGCTTCACTTTTTATATTTAAAATGTTTTAAAACTTTAATGTAACCGATAAGTCAAAATTTACATCAAGAGCTCTTGCAGTTGAAAGTTTCCTTAGGTTAACTAATTGCATTTTCATGCACAGAGCCTTCCATTTAAGTGCACATTTGGCTGTTTCAGAGAATTGAAAAGATCAACTGGCAAATCCAACACAGCTGTATGCTGCCCAGGACAACTGTTACAATTCTCCTCTCCCACCACCACATACAAGCCCCTTAAAGATATCCTATGAAGTTAAATGCAAATTAATCTCCCATTCCTGATGTTGCATTAAGTACTTAACACCATGAAATTCCAGAAACATTAACTCAGCCATGCTACATACATAAAGAGCTTCTTATTGCTCTTTACCTTGTTAAAATGTAAACCTCTGTTCTTCACATACACCATAAATGCACAAAGGATGTTCAGCAGGGCAAAGTTAATGTTGCTCTAGCAATCATAACTTTTTGGAATTTCCCCGACTTCTAAGTGCTTCATTTCACAACCCTGAGATCATCGCATTAGTGGTGGTGGCAAAATGACTAACAAGAATAGCAACGAGAACATGTAACAATGTAATTCTAGTCAAAGGAATTCTGCTTGGTCTCCTAACTTTGAAACATGTGCTTAATAGGAAAGAAACACAATTATGACATTTACCTTTGGTCATGGCTATCTAAAACTAATATTGAGCTTCCATCTGTCAGGCCAACAATTCTGACTGTCTTCTTCATATCCTCTTCAGGAACGACTTTCCAATTCTCCACCTCTTTGTCAGATCCCGAACTGTTCATTAAGATGATTCCTCCTGGCGATGCTAAGGCTTTCCACAGGGTGCTCAGTTCTGCACTGCATGGAACAACATGCTGGGATTCGATGAAATGCTGACCTTTCCCTCCTTCATTATAGCCCGCCAACCGAAGAACATTTAGAAGCACGGGTTCATGGTCAAGACCTGGTAACACCTCCATACCACCAACCTGTAGGAAGCGTGTAATATCTGCAGATGAAGGGTAATCAACAATAGCAAGAGGCCTACGAAGTGCTGATGGTTCTAGTTGCTCAGTCATTCAGGACAAGGAAGTCTTGCTTTTTTCCCCCTCCTCATTAGAATTAAGCCTCCCCTGACTGAATTCCACCTGAACAGCTTGCTAAAGAATATCAGAGGTGTCAAGAAGGGATATAATGTTGGGAGCCCAGGGATTGCTGTAACTCTGCATCCATTCTGAAAATACTGGTGGTAAAGGAAAAAAAAATTGGGACAAAAATGGAGCCATTTAATGTTTTAGCACAGAAATCCAGAGAATATCTGCAGCAATATTACCTGCATCTGACCACTAACACACTGAATCTAAGCTTCAGTCAGATGAATAATCATTGTCAATCCTCATTGATTTACCCCTTCAAGATATTTATGAACTATACACTTTTATTCAATACAAAATTATATACAAAGAAGACCAAAGCAGCCCAAAAAATTAAAGTAATTTGAAAATAAAGTTGGGCTATTCTGAAGTTTAGCAAAGAAACAAAAATAAATGTGCATGTCAAGAACAAAAGCTGAGACTGTTAACATTACATTTGCTTTAATTAGTTATTGGATAAATCCTTACAATACAGAGACCTTTAAGTTCAAAAGAAGAGAACGATCCAAAGAGAGTGTGCTGTGTTCAGTGAATTATTCTTTTATATATGGTGCCAATCACTGATGCAGATTTAGCTGTCTGCTGGATGTTGTGCAGCCGAGCAAATTTTTGTTATTGCATCATAAACTGACCTAACAGACAGCAAATTTAAGAATCTGCTTTAGTTTAATTGGTATGGAATTAAAAAAAAATACACATCTATATAGTAATCATCTGGGAATCTGATTGACAATTACACACTGTATGTGGTACAGTCTGTTTACAACTCCATATCCTACCAGGAAAATAATGTACCTTGAGGTATATGAAGGGTATAGTCACAAACAGCATAGAGAGAGCCATCTGTGAAGGAGGCTGGAGCAGCATCACTGATGCCAAATATCACTTGCACGCCTCAAGAAAGTATTATAAGGGATTTAAAATGACCAGAAACTTTTTTGAAGATTAAAAATCAGATCCTCAGGAATTGTAGAATATGATTTATTTTCTTGTTGTCTTACCTCCTTGCCATTCCACACAAAGACATCTGCCCCATCTGCAAGTCCAATGTCACCCAATGTCATCTCATCTCCTGAAAAGATCAAATCATCAAGATTTTCGCAACAGGTAACCCATCTCAGCTGGCAAACTGGACACAGAATAGATTTCATTAATATTTGGATGTTCTATCTAAATGTAAAGTTGCTATGAAGAACAGATACAGAAGCCCAGAGCCCAGTTGTGTAAAGTGATCCATGCCCATATGCCTCTGAGGAGTCCCACTAAGTCAACAGGACTACTGGTAGACATAAGGGTCCACCTAGGCAAATCCTTTTGCAGGACTATGACATTAAACTCTATTTGACAAATCTGTCAATAACTTCCTACATGAGATTTAAAAGTACATTTTATATTTAATTTATAATGCTAAATGCTGAAGCAGTCATGTACTGTATCCATACAGCCAGTATTTAACGTCGATGTGCTTAATTTTTGCATGCAACTAGTTTCATCTTCTTACCATAATACAGATTAAATGGCAATTACTTTAACTCTACAAGGATTACATTAAAATTTGCAAGAACACTTAATGACAGTTTTTTGTTTAGCTTCTGTTTCTGACATTTATGCTATACAAATTACTTGACTATTTCTGGAAAAAAACTAATTTTCTGAGGCAGACAGACCAAGGCCTATCATAAGAACACAAGAATGGCCACACTGGGTCATACCAAACGTCCATTTAGCCCAGTATCCTGTCTTCCAACAGTGGCCAATGCCAGGTGCCCCAGAAGGAAAGAACAAAACAGGTCATCATCAAGTGATCCATCCCCTGTGGATATTCCCAGCTTCTGGCAAATAGAGGCTGGTAACACCATCCCTGCCCATCCTGGCTAATAGCCACTGATAGACCTAGGCTTCAGGAATTTATTTAGTTTTCTTGAATCCTATTATATTCTTGGCCTTCACAACATTCTCTGGCAAAGAGTTCCACAGGTTGACTGTGCACTGTGTGAAGAAATACTTCCTTTTGTTTGTTTTTACCCTGCTGCCTATTAATTTCATTTGATGACCCCTAGTTCTTGTGTTATGAGGAGTAAATAACACTTCCTTATTTACTTTCTCCACACCAGTCATGATATGATAGAGGCCTATAAATCATATCCTCTTAGTCATCTCTTTTCCAAGCTGAAAAGTCCCAGTCTTATTAATCTTTCCTCATATGGAAGCTGTTCCATACCCCAAATAACTTTTGTTGCCCTTCTCTATATCTTTTCCAATTCCAATATATCTTTTTTGAGATGGGGTGACCACATATGCACGCAGTGTTCAGGTTGTGGGCATATCATGGATTTATATCCAATTAAAAACTGAAGCAATAGATATTGTATTTCACTCAACTCAGATTTTTAAAAAAATCTGTCCTAATATCCAGAATGATAAAGCCATATTAAGTTATAAGTGTCAAGACTAATGAAAGTCAAATTGATATCTTAACTGAGCTGTGTATTGTGATTATATATATATATATATATATATATATATATATATATAAAAACTTTCCCCTTCAAGTTTTCACTTCCACTAAGAAATTCAGTTTAAAATGTCCAGTCCACTCGTTTGCTACTATCCTGCCTCTGAGATCCTCTACTTTTTAACTATTAGATAAATGCTAATAAGACATCATAAACATTCAAACGGATATCACAGTAAAATCTTACATGTCTGCAAATCTGATTAATTCTCAGAGACTTACACTTTCATCCTGCTTCCCACCAAAGGTTTCACAGAAGAGCCACTGTAAGGATCATAAAACTTTATTCTGTTTTAATATTATATTATTTATTATGTGTATTATCATAGGTCCTAGGAGTCTGAGTCATGGACCAGGTCCCCCATCGTAGGCACTGAACAAACACAGATTAAAAAACAGCCTCTGTCCCACACAGCTTCCAGCTAAGTTAAGTTTGCCATAAATAAGATCAAGACTGAAGAGACTGCAGTGGATTTGCAAATAGGTCAAACTGAACACTGAAGTTAATAAAATGTAGTAATCTATTTCTCCAATAAATTAATAAATGGAACATCTTCAAAATGCCCTAAACAAAGTATAGCGCATGCAAATAAACAATGAAGCCTTGTTTTATGCAGATCTTACCATCAAGTGTTTGGTAAAGATGAAGTCCTGCTGGTAGAGACTTTGCAGTACTGAGAATCATGTCTCCTTCCCAAAATTCCAACAGCTAATGGGTATAAATAAAACAACCAATTGTGAAAAAAAGCAAAAGTTGTAACCCCTCAGCAAAGTTTCAAACTGGTTGTAAAGGGTGAAATCCTGGCCCCCAAAATGAAGTTGAACAGAGTTTTGCTAATGACTTCAGTGAGGACAGGGTTTCATGAATTATATTTATATTCTCTCTGTAAAGCAGATAAGCAGTATGCTAGAGCACTTTTTAGTTTTTCACTCAAATATTTTTAGCCAACTGTCATAAATGATTACCTAGCCAATAAAGTGTAGATCAAGCACTTGTGCCAAAGTTTGAAAATATTTTGTCTTTGTTTGCACTCTACAATGAGAAATAAAAAGCGACTTGAGTTCTAAAACAAAGCTATTTCTAACTCCTGTGCTATCTGTCAAACTGAACCTGACCACTCTCTGGGAATTGTGATGTTTCTTTGGTGTACTGGGGGAAAAAAAAGTTAGATTTTACAGTTTGATAGTTTCAAAAAAATTCTAGGACTTCATTTCAGTATATGCTAACTCTAATTGCTGGTATTTTCTTGACTCTTTTTCCAGTCCAGGTCAGCAAGCTCCCTCCTAGTATGTAGTTGAAACAGCAATACCCAGATTGCAGACACAAAGTGTACAAGTCTGTATGTCAACTTGAAGGTATATTTTCATTACAACGTGAAGGGCTTGTTTCATCATTTCTGTGGCTTCAGACAGAAAAATATCAAATACTACAGAAAATTTCTTCTTGTCATACAGAGCACAGTCATGTCCACAATTTTAAAATTGTCTTTGTAACTCAGGTAAAGATAAAATGTTTGGGTTAACACTCTTTAAAAAAGTAAATACCTGAAATATCGATTGTCGCAGATCTCCTAGGGTTTTTCTTTTATCAATAGTCAGATCCAGCACACTTTCTTTCCAAGAAAGCGATGGGTGTAGGGCCCCATTGTAAAGTTTATACTGAGAGCCCAAATGGAGGCGCAAATCAATATTATTGTCTGCAGAGTCAGAATCCATCCTGTTTAAAAAAAACAAAACAAAACAAAACAAACTACACATCATAAATACGTATCAATACCAATAGGCTAAAATGAAAGGTGATTTACTGCTGACTGTTCTAGAGTTGCCTCTGTACGTTTACGGGATTGGCACACTGTGGTGCTGAGCTCACAGATTAGCTTTATATCAGCACCAGAGCCACATAACAAAATTCATTGAGCACATGTGTAGGAAAAATTAGAGGGAACATTGCTTGTGAGGTATTATTTGAAAACTCAACCTGCTGAATATTATTATCCTGTTGAAATGTGTGCAACACTGCACATGAAATTATGATTTTACTATATGTTTGTTACTGAAATATGCTGTAATTCTGGGCAACACCCTCAGACCATCTTCACAACGCGAAAAGCATGCCAGCTTCATGCTAAAAGGCCATTATCTGATTAATCGGAGATTCACCAGCAGGAAAGTTGTAAACAAGAAATTTACAACTCTCCTGATGGTTGGCAGCTCACATATACCATGGAACTGCCTGACCCCATGACCCAGCAAAGACTTTTCCATTACAGAGGGTCAGCGTATAAAAAGGAGAGACAGTGACTGCCTCATCATCTCTCCTTCCCCCTCTCTACTCACAGCAGCAAGATCACTTGAAAGACAATAGGAGCATCACTGAACTGTGGGGAGTAGTCCTAGCTGGAAGGCTTTCCAGTTAGTATGGACTGCTGAGAGTTTTGGGGTGAGAGAAACCTTTTTGCTTTCAAATCTTATTTAGCTTGGTAAAGTTTAGGAATTAGCTTGCATGTTTATCTTTTTATTTCTTTCGTAACCAACTATAAACTTATATGCCTTATCACTTAAAACATATCTTTCTCTAGTTAATAAACTTCTTTAGTGTTTCTTCCAAACCAGGTTGTTTGATTGAAGTGTTTGGAAAGCCTCTGCTTGAGACAACAAGGCTGGCTGTGCATTTTCGTTACCCTTTGCTGGAATGACAAACTAATTTATAAGCTTGTACAGTCCAGTGGGATACTGAACAGTACAAGACTTGCATTTCTGGAGGGTCAAGGCTGGGTCTGAGGTCACCCTGCAAAAGTACTTGGCCAGTAGAAGCTAGAGCAGGAGTTGGCAAACTCGGGCATGCAGCTCGCCAGGGTAAGCACCCTGGCGGGCCGGGCCAGTTTGTTTATCTGCTGCATCAGCAGGTTCGGCGGACCGCAGCTCCCACTAGCTGTGGTTTGCAGTCCCAGGCCAATGGGGGCGGCAGAAAGTGCCGAGGGATGTGCTGGCTGTGGCTTCCTGCCTCCCGCATTGGCCTGGAACGGCCGGTGGGAGCTGCGGTCCGCCGCACCTGCCAACGTGCTTACCCTGGCGAGCCGCATGCCAGAGGTTGCTGACCCCTGAGCTAGAGTATGACCTGGATGCTTGGCTGCTGGCGTCAGAACAGTGAGCTGCAGCACCTCAGCATTTAAGGCACCCAAAGTTTACAGGACAGGCGATGACAAAACTCCTTACTGATCTGGGTTGAATCTCAAAGTGTCAAAGGCCCTCAAAGAAACAAATTATCTATGCATTGTGCAGTGCAGAATAAAGAAGCCCTCCAAAAAATGCTAAAATATTTGTTAAATAGTGCTGATTTCTTCCAGGCCCTTCAAAGATCCATTTGTAATATAATTAATTTGTTTTATGGAAGATTAGGGTTATCTTAGTTTTTCTACCCAACTTGCAAATCAATACTCTAACACAACTGCACAATGGAAACAAATATGCAGAAGCTGCTCAGAGCCCCAAGATCTACAGCTAAGACCAAAAAGGCACATCAGCCCTGATTTCTGCTACTTGCATCCACTTTTAATCTGCAAGATACCAAATAAGGCAAAACAAGGTTTTTATAAAAAATAAAATTCATCCCGTGCAAAGGGGCCACACAAAGCCTATACATCACTTCAGGCTTCATTTGGAGTACTTTGGGTTTAAAGACGGCAGAGAGTGAATTCCAATAGCACAGTTTAAGTAAAAGTTTCTGTTCTGCTACACACCTGCTATTTTATTGTAGGATGGTTCCTTTCTCTCCCCATATCTCTATAAAGATAGCGCTAAGAAAATTCCTTCCATTCTATCCCAGGAGCTACATTAATTTACTTAAGTCTAGCACAATTTTTCATTTTTTTTTAAGTGAACTTGTTCTACAATTATATTAGTCTGACTGAGAAAGTAGGCCAGTAAAGGAATGTAACAGGGAGGTAGAGGAGAAGGCAGCGGACTAGAGTCAGGAATCCTCAATTCTAATTCCTGGATTCACCAATGACCTGCAATGTGACCTTGGGTTAGTCATTTTGTCTACATGACTCAGTGTTTCTCATCTGCAAAATTAGGATAATAATACTTTCCTTCCTTTGTAAAGCACTTTGAGATCTACAAATGAAAAAGTATGATGATGATGATGATGATATTACATACCTTCTCTTCCGCAGTTCAATGTTCGCAGCATCCATTTCATTCAAGAGATGGCCAGGAACCCGATATCTTGGATTTGCTTGTGCTGTGACCAAAGCAAACTGGTTAGTTTGGATTTAGTTGTGTAAAGCCATACTGACATGCTTAGAAGTGGCTCAAGGCCAGGCCTCCCGATATGGTAATCTTTTAAAGTCTTTAATGAAGAATGTGGTGGCTTCTTTTATAATACAGCCTTAAGTTACAGGTAGATACAACATGCAAATTTTGTTTCTGTTTATATTCCTATTAAGTGTTACTTAATGATATACTAGGCATAACTGTTACAGTATAAAAACTGTTGCTTGTATTTTCATTATAATAGTGAGTTAATTTGTCAGTTTGTGGAAGAGGCTGGAAAATCTTGGCATCTGGAGACCATTAGCTGCCTAATTTATCACTACCATTCACACCACCCCATTACATCTCCTGCTAACTCTTTCCTCCATTATGTAGTGGGAGGATTTTTCTATTCCTTCTAAACAGAAAATATATATAAGAACTCCACTGCTGGGTTGTTGGGGTTTTTTTTGTTTGTTTGAAGTAAAAATAATTTTGTGGTGGTAAGAAGAGTATGGTGAGTATTTTTTGTACCTTCAGATGGTCTTTTCAACTGGGATTTTCGATAAAACAGCATGTAGGCACTCTCTTTACCCTGAAATTGTTTCTCAATATCCTTCTCCTTAATGGGCTGGACTTTTGTATCATTCAAGTCAAACCAATGGGAACCAGAGGCGCTGTCCTTTAGCACTGTACATAGACTTTCTGAAGTCCACTGGACATCACTGTTCTGAGAAGGGCTTTGCAGAACTTGTCCTTGGCAATCTGACCCAAACTGGAGCTGATGGTACATCTCCTTTAGACTAACCTTATTATCATCAGGACTAAGTCGAAATATCTGAGAATGATTCTGCAAATACTAAAAAGGAAGAAAAACAAAGAAAAACAGTAGTGTCATAATGAAGGAAAACATCTATTAAATGTGCAAAGCTGCATTTGCCACCTCCAAGCCTTCTTTGCATGGCTTGACCTCCCTGAAGTAACAACCACTTTTAGGTATCTCCAAAAAATCTGTTTCTGCCATGCTTCCTATAGTGATTCAGCTTGATTTGTATAGAACACCCCTTTTGTTGCTCCCCTCTCCCTCATGAGTCAATCCTTAGGCTGCAACCGCCTCAGGGCAGGAACCTTCCCTTCTTGTCTGTAAAGTGCCAGCCGCACTGTAAGCACTACCACGAACAAAGAAAAAAATACAGCATCAAGAGTGAGATCAGATTAAAGTCACGAATTTTAAAGTTACTGGCCTAAATTCATTTGGTACTCAACTTAACACCATATAAGGACCCCAGTTTTCCAAAAGTGCTTTGCTCCTGCTTTCTGAAGAAGAATGTAGAAAGTGTCCCTCACCTAAACAGAATACAGCTTGGTCCATTAGCACACTGTAGCTTTCACAGAATTTGAACCCTGGTCTCTCCCAGCTTTTGCCATAACCCCACTTACCTGACACTCCCCCCAAAAAGTCTACAATGAGAACTACAGGGGAAAAAAAACCTTCAGTAAATTAAAGTGAAATAATAAAGATAGGTTAGGGACTGACAGCCCAAACAGGCTCCCAAAGTGAATACAGAAAACTAAGAACAGCTACTTGGCAAACAGACATAGTAAACACCTTTGATAAAGCAGACCTGCACATAAGTGACCAAAGGACGGGGTTGTTTCCTAAACTCCCAGAGTTATCCTATTTAGTTTTTATTTACTGTATGTCAATTTGTTTTCTTCTTGTATATGCTTCTCAGCAAGTCTCCAAAATAAAACCCGTGTTGCAAGATTTTTGTTGAACTAATATCATTCTTTAATTCAAGAGACCAAGTTCCAGTGGCCTACCTCTGCAGATGAACAGGACAAATAAGTAACATGGCACGGAGTTAACAAACAGCACTGATATCAAGCCCAGCAAACAGACAAATTCAAGTGGAATGTTGGGTGAGGAGTAGGGCAGCAGCGGGGATAAGAAAGATGATAAACCAGAACAAGGATTTTCCATGGATGAAAATTAATACTTTATACCACTGTACCATACCAATCAGAGCTTACGGACTTCAAATTGGTCATTCGTCCATAAGACTAGTGGTTTTGGCACAGATCAGGGCCTTTATATTTCAGAAGCATCCAGAGGTCCCAATCTTGATTGTGCCAGTGAAGTACAAATACACATAAAGACGCTCCCTACCCCAGACAGCTTACAATCTAAGCACTGTATATAGTAAATCCAAACCTCAGATAAGGTAATTTCTGATCACTAACAAAAGCACATTCTTGAAGTATCAAATGAGTTGATTTCAGTGTATGTTCATATAGTCTCATTCAAATAAGCACACACACACACGCACACACACTAATCAGAACATGCCAGACAGATCTGTTCACTGAATGTACTGACATCACGAAAACCCACACATGTGCATGCACATTATAGTTGTTGATAACAGACATTCAATCATGACAGAAGATATTGTGTATGTTCAGTATGCTTTTTTGCTCATAGGTTATTTCTCAGTTTACTTTCAATCTCAGCAAAGCAGCTACTCCTCTAAGACAGCTCTGTTTGAATTTCACAATTTAAACTATTTTTGAATTATTCAAAATGTGAAAATAGTTTTGCATTTCAGTGAAGCTTTCTTGGGAGTGCTCAGGATTGTAAGTCACATTGTTACCTGATAGCTCAGAGAGAGAGAGAAAGAAACTTCTAGTGCTAAACTGGGTGTCAGCTCCCTGTCACTCTAATCTGTTAGCCATCAAAACAATCTCATCAGAAGCTCTGCCAACCTTTACTTTGCCTTGCAGATTAACTTTAGGTGCACCCCAATCCTTGAGCCCCTTTGAACAGCATTCCCCTGTAGTATCCAACTCCTGACACCGGACACTCTCAGAAATTACCAAGTTCGCTGTCTCCAAAGAGACAGCGTACATACCAGCCTGTTTAGTTCAGCTAAGGAGTCGCACTCTATAATAAAACCAACAATAAGTGTATTAAGAACAGAGGTTCATGAATTCAAGTGACTGTTCAGTAAAAATAATAAAAACAAAAGATAATATGCTTCTACAAGACTAGAACTTAGCTCTAGCAAGTTAATCTTATCTAAAGCAGTTTCTCACCTGAAACCTTTTCTACAGAACTTGCTAGTTTTCAGTCTTAACCTGGATCCAGATTTTTCATGAACCACCCCCTCCACCAGGGGTGTTCCTCATTGAAATGGATAACAAAATGTCTTTTTTGCTTCTCCTTATATTTCCCCAAAATTCATAGTTTTGATGCCAGAAACAAGACAACTTCCCTATGGTTTTAGTTTCTGGCGTCTTCCCATGTTGATTTCACATCCCCACGCTGGTCAACCTGACTTTTCCTGTTGGACTTTCTCAAATGCAGCTTCCTTTGTGTTTAATTTACAATAGAGACAGCGTAGATAGGTGATTTCACACCCCTTTGTCTGGCAAATAGCTGCTCATCAACCCTGCCAAGAACACCGATTCTAAACATATTTTCAGTACATGCACACGACTTCTTAAATAACATGCATACATATATCTGGCAATACTTATGACCAGCATGATATAAGCTTTAATTTGATACCTCACACAACATCCTTTATAAATACTATGACAGCAAAGTGGTAGGTGTAGTGAATTTGTCTGGTCTGACAAGAGTTACACAGAGTGATGACCCACCAACGGGCCTGTGTGTCTCAACTCTTAAGAAGAAGAATTCAAAAGGTTAAAAATGAGTTCAAACTCAAAATTCAAATGCAGCAGTTTCCTTTACTATTGCAATGCAATTCTTGAGCTGGCAAGCTTGAGAATTTAACCAAAGTGATAATTTTTTAGATGTGTTCAAAACTACCAATGAGTAGGATTCAGAATAAGAGTTTCATTACAATCATGACTACTGAGTTGCTAATTCAAGTGTACTGTATTTTTTAAATCATTAATATTTCTATATGTAGACACTTCTAAATACATTGCTATATGCATTTTCATTCATAAATTAGACTTACATTACAGACTGTCTGCTGGGAAAGGAGAGCCATTGTTTCTACTACTGTTCTTAACGTTTGAAATTTTAGACGAACACAAGTTTAAAACATTTTCTTAAACTGAAAATTGTGAAGTGATTTGTTAGTAATAGGTTTAGCTAAAATTTAACTAATGTACCTATTAGAGTTTTACTGTTTTTGTTACCTTTCGTATTGGTCCATATTGTTTCCTGTATTTTTTGTTCCAGGACATTCCTTTTTTCTCCAATAGTTTCTGCCCTAACTGATCCACAGGAATTTGTTTGGATTCTTCCTAAAGGAACACAGTTAACAGACTTTGAAATGATGAAGTGGTGGGCAAAACGTCAAAACACACCAACCAAGAAGTATGCAACAAACAGGAATGGTAATAAACGAATGGGTTTTGCTAACCTTTGCAATAGCTTGGGTAAATTACTTAAGGCTACTAATGGATTGGCCAAACAAGTATTCAGAGAGATCCAGTGGATGACTACTTTTATATTAAAAATCAACTTCATACTTTCAGTCTCATGCTCCCTGCTGAATTACTAGGCCAAGTTTAGATTCTTTTCACTTACCCCACCCCTCTCCCAGATCAGTAATTAACAGGGAGCAGTAAAGATCTGTTTACATACCATACCTCTGATAAGATCCCTTTCAGGATTGTCAGTGGATTCTCCATTTCTTTGATATTTTCAGTATCTTTCTGAACCTTCTCTTCAGTCATCAGTTTGCGTTCCTCCTCCTGAAAAAGATCATTGATGGGATCCTTACTACAAGGCTATGGAAATAAAGACTAGTAAATACTATTATTTCAAACAGAGATGTGTATTTTTCCTTTTGCTTTCTAGCACAGATTCTTTTATTTTACAGAATTATGGATACCCATGTGTAACTGCAGCAGTTAAATGTGGAGAAAATGTCATTGAAGAAGTCATATCACACCACACACACTTACTCACCAACAGGGTTGGCCACAGAGGCAGGCATCATATTGCTTGGCTGCTCCACTCCCCCCCATCTCCTTTTTTAAAATAAATTTGGATGCTCAGAGGCATCAAATACAGTTTCCACGCTGGATGGCAAAACACTTTGGTATGCAAGGCTGGCCCCATTACTGTTGTCTATAGAAGGCTCCTGATCACTCAGTTACTGCCCCTCCCAATTTCCACCCTTCTCCCACTCTCATGATGCAGCCTGTCAGATGAGATGACCAATATTAGATTCAAAGACTGCCAGTGCTGACAAGGTTCAGTGAACAGAAATTCCATGAGCTTTTACAGTGTAACAAAATAATGTTTGAAGAGGACTATCAAAATCTCTTACTGTATAGGACACTGACTTCTATAGACGCTGAAGTCATTGGAAATTTTTTATATGGGCTGGCCAGCCTCACAGACAAAGCTGAAAGTTTAGCATTCTAAACTTGGTAGGCCCCTTAGAGCCTAAATCCCTCTCTAAATCATATACTGTGACTTAACTCAGCAGGATAGCAAATAGACAACCAAATCTAGTCACAAGGTTTGATAGAGTTTCCAGTCTCTGATTAGAAGAAATCATTCCTTGACTGAATAAAGGGTCTCTTCACACGAAATGAGGTGCATGACAAAGGCCATGAAGGACAGCGTGAGTGAATGCCTCACTAGACTATTTTTGTTGATACAAAGTGTACTTAATGCTTTAATACAGTCTACATTAATACATCTCAAGGAATCGAAACTCGCCAAGCAGGAGAAAAGCCATACAAAATGAGTGTTCTAGACTTACTTGCAATTGCCAATTTCCTAATGCATCAACATCTTTGATATAAACATGGTAGTGTCCTCCATAGCAGCCACCTTTGTGTATAATAACAGAGAAGAGCTCATACATGTACTCCGAATCCTCCAACTGAGTCTAAAACAAGAGGAAATTAATAAACCCTATAAGTCTTTTACACAACTACAAGAAGATTTTACACTATGGACAAAATTTCAGGTGTTTTAGTGGGGAAAAAGAGCAATCAATGCAGTTCTCTGTTATCCACCATTATTCCAGAGTTAGAGATACATTTGAACCAAGCCAAAGATGCATTTAACTACTTTAGAAGTAAAATATTTTCAGTAACAGTGGTCAACATAAAAGTATGTTTTATTCAAATACTGAAACATGCCAACTCTGCTGTCCTTGAAATTACTATTCATACTTAGTGAAGTATAGTTAGCAGCTCCATTAGCTAGTATTGTATTGAATATTTCAATTGAATGCTGTTGAAATCTTTTTGTTTGGAAACAAAAATATTTATCATATAACAAGTTTACACCACTTACTCCTAGGCATAGTTGCAATTTTCTGGAAAGTTACAAGTAAATAGTTTAGGAGGGTGTCTAATTTCACTGGCCCCTCTAAAAGGCTTTGTTAACTCTGGAAACTTTGCAGCGCTTAACAAAAAAAACCCCTCACATGTAGCTTAACTTTTACAAAAATTAAATAAAATCAAAATAATAATATGCTCCTCCACCAAAGCTAATGTTGAAAAATTCTTCCTCAACTGCCAATTTGCAGAACTTTAAAGACCAAAACCATGGTGATTAAGAGACTTTAAAACGTGTCTGCAGTAAGTATATTATTTACATCGTTTAAGGACTAAAGTTAATTACGTAAAGGCTTTGTTTTGTTAACAACTATGTTTTGGTTATATGAATGTCTAATATGACTATTCATCCGTATAGATTTCTAAGAGAATGCATAAACTATAAGGGTATGGCAATATACAACTGAGTTTCTATATAATGCTATTAGATAATCCCAACATAAAAACTAATGTAATGCAACAACTAACTTTCAGGTAATGAGGTTTTTGCCTGGAAATGTTCAATTAAGTTTTATGCTATTATTGATTTTTCCCATTTGTCAGTACTACACATAAAAGCTTTGTGTTCGCACCACAAACGCTAGAGTTTCCAACACTATTAAAAGAGATCTCTTTTGGAAGGACAGATTGCAGACAGAGGAAAAGCCATACAGTTTCTCCTGCAAATAGCCTGTCACCTGACCAAAAAGGGTAAAATGAAATATGGCTCATCCTGGAGATAAATTTCCCACATATTCAGCCAGAGAACAAATTAAGACAAAATTGTTCAAACCTGCTCACAAAAAGGCCTGAGGTTAATCCGGATAGGGAACGTATAGCAGCTTGTTTCCTTGTATCGTTCACACTTCTCAAAGTCAAAGTTAAACCTCAGGAGCGAGACAGTAAGAAAGGGGGGCAACTTACGCAGTTTAGCAGACTGTAAAATGAACAAAAAAGTTTTAAGTATGAGTTTATTACAGGAAAGCAGCGGCATGTCCTCCATTCTAAACAACTCTCTCAGGCTGTCAGAAGAAAAGTTCCCCAAAAGGTTTCAGTAGAAAGCAATCACCCATTATGGATTTCGTAAGAGGATTTCATTCATTAAAGAGAAGATCCCAAAGGTAATGACAGAGGAAAGTAAAAATTCAAGCAAACTATGTAAGGGAGAAGTCTGGATAGCACATCAAAAAGATGTATTTCACCACATTACATATTATGTGAAATGGCTAAGTGTCATAGGACAGATGAACAGTTAGTGACCTAGTTCTAGTATGTGCCAGCACAATCACTAGTCAATTCTTTGACACTTCCAAGAGAGACCCAAGTAAAAAGTAGTAGATGCTATACCATCTTTTATTCAGACCCACTCCTTGACAAGTCATCCAGTACTGCACTAGTCCAAATGTTTCTCCTTCCCTCTGACAGGTTATGAGGTCCATCAGAGAAAAACCTTTGACTCCTTCGGGGAGTTCAGACATACCAGTTTTGAGGGACAGAGCACACAGACAGCCTAAAGAGTTTACAGCCTGCTGAGATGAATGAAAGCAGTTTACCTTCTTTTAGAGGTGAATAATCCTACTCTCTTCCCCACAGAGAAAGAAGTGCAATGCAGGATTTGGGGGTACAATTAACCGCACAGGATGTGAGGAAAGGTTTAAGGAGCTTAAGCTGGGGAGGCACACCTCCTGGACAGCACAGAAGAGTCCTTTAGGGGCTCCCCTGTGCAGTACGCTGGGCAGTGGGGATTCAGGGTCATGGGTGACTGATCCATTGCTACATGGATCCACTGGTTATTTCCCATCTTGTGCCCTCTGCAGACATTTACAGTCAGGTGATGTTAATATAAAATGCCACCAACCATGATCTGATTCCAAGATTCAAGAATGAGGTGATTCTTTGCTTGTCTAGCTCTTGTACAACTGAAGTTACACTGATCTGCAAATTAAGCATACCTGACAAAAATAAAGACACCTTGATTTTTGGCATCAATGTTTGGACAAGATTGCTGGTTTGCACTTGCTGCTTACAGACCAGCTCTCAGCCACCTCTAAATTTCTGTGAAAACGTAAGTATTTCTGCTACAAAAAAAACAATGCTTTCCTATACAGAAAATATTTGAAACTATTACTAAATATATTCAAGCAGATATGAATCTAAGTCAATATTTACCATTGTACATATACACCAGATGCAATATGAACTTCATGTTTATAGTATCTGAACACAACGACATCTGTTAACAAATTCAATTAATACTTAACTTGTAAGTTAGAGGTATTTTGCAAAATACATCTACTGGCATATTACACATACATTTCAAACACAAAATTAACCCATTTCATATGTTCTATATTTTAAAAGTTGAAAGAAGCTTTCATATAGTGTACAAGATGCATTAAACATGTATGGTTCTCACCCTATAAGGGTAGCAAGTCAGCTTTTATAATAGTTAACCTGTCTGCTCAACACAGGGAAACTTGAGATTGTTTTCCCTTTTGCTGATCAGTCCATTTCCTATTTCCCATTTCCTGATTCTGTGCCAACAAATTAAAAATTCTGGACACAATATTTTAAAATTCTGCAAATTTTATTTGACAAAATAGCACTACATAATCATGCCAGTTTCAATTTTGGTAATTTACTTCAAAATACCTGTCAGCAAGTATATCTGTAACAATACAGACACACACAAAAATTCCCCCAGGAGTAGAGAGTTAAAGAAACCCTTATGACAACCCAGTTCCTGCTTCTCTGCCTCCGCACCCCAGGCCCAAACACTCACACCCCCCTATCAGCCAGCTGCGGGTCCCCCCGGCCCAGACACTGACAGACCCTACTTCCTAGAGCCCAGGGATCCAGAGGGAAAAACAGCCTGATGCTGGGTCCCGGGCTTGCACAGAATTTCTTGCGCACCGCTACCTCCGTCCTATAGGGCAGTGTTTCCCAAACTTTTTTGGCCACGGAACAGTTTTTAGCCGATTACAGAACACTTATATTATTTTGTAGTCATTTGGTTTTCAAATAAAAAAATTGCGTTATTTATCCTCAAATATATTTTATAAAACAAAGCAAAAATACAAATTTAAAATAACTTGAACTAACAATTTCTAACTGGAAAGCGCGTATAAAGTAGTACAAAAATCAAGCGCAAGAGTCACAATTAAAAACAGTGTTCTACTTAAAAAAAACCACCTGTTTTTATATATACACAAACACCAAATTAGATTTTTACTAGGAAAATCTATTTTATAAACAGAAATACAGAATTGGATTTAATGGGACTGGTGTTTATGCGTTTTTCTATCACAAATTCGCTTAATATTAGGAATAATGCTGGAAAGTTGAATCCTCGTGTCAGGAGCAGCATCAAGTCTATTTGGGGGAAGGATAGCTCAGTGGTTTGAGCATTAGCTTCTAAACCCAGAGTTGTGAGTTCAATCCTTAAGGGGGACATTTAGGGATCTGGGGCAAAAATCTGTCTAGGGATTGGTCCTGCTTTGAGCAGGGGGTTGTACTAGATGACCTCTTGAGGTCCCTTCCAACCCAGATATTCTATTCCTATATTTGGTTTTTGTTGCAGTATAATATGAAAATCTCGTCTCACACAAATAAGTTGTAGCAAAAGGAAGGAGCACTCAAACTGCACATTTAGCCACATTAGGGTACTCTTCTATTAGGCTGCTCCAAAAATTATTCAGCAGAAGATCCTTAAACTTTTGTTTCAAATCAGAGTCAGAAATTAAGTCAATTAGGCTTTTATAATCGTGCACATTAAAGCCAATTGGTTTGGCTGTAATTAAAAACAGATTTTGAACCCAAGCATTATCATCAGTAGTTGAAGGAAAATATTCTAATAAAGAAGCCTGCAAGTCACGCAAGTGCTGTAAAATGGTGCTGGAAACTTCTTCATGGACTGTAGAATTTATTTCAGTCAGAAATTCATGTATTGTAGGGAAGCAGTCGAAGTTATTCAGTTCTACAGAAGATGCCCAGAATTCTAGTTTCTTTAACAAAGAAATTTTATCCATTGTAGTAAAAATGGTCATATTCTTTCCTTGCAGCGACAGATTAATTTCATTTAATTTTGCAAAAATATCTGCAAGATATGCAAGTCTCATTAGCCCCAGGAATTTGTCAGAGTCATTAAATTTTCATCCTGAATTATCTGAAGTGACGAATACCAGTAGTTCACTACAAACCCAAAAAGCCTCACAAGCACTTTTCCTCTGGATAGCCATCTCACTTCCATATGTAAAAGAAGCATTTTGTGCTGACTACCTATATCCTCGCACAAAATTTTAAATAACCTGGATTGAAGTGGTCAAGATTTGACAAAATTGATACTTTATACTGCTCCATCGAGCACAATTTTCAGATATGCTGGTATTTTTTTAACTGCAAATGCTTGTCTGTGTAGAACACAATGGCTCTTAATGCTTTCTGGTGCCACACTTCTGATTTGCGTTACAACTCTCTTCATCTTCCCAATCATTGCACCATCAGTACACACATCAATACATTTTCCCCAACTAATTTCATGCTTTCTGATAAAATTGTTGATGCAGTTGAATATTTCTTCTCCAGTCATGTTGCTTTGCAGAGATTCACCTTGGATAACTCACTAGTACTAACAGATTTTTCGGCAACAAAAGACTGTGATAGTTCATCCTCACTTTGAAGTGTCACAATATTTTGCTCGCTTATTTCGGCCACAGCTGGAGTACCCGAAGAACTTGCTTTTCGTTTCAAAGTTCCTTCTTTTAGCCACAAATCCATGGTGATTAGGTTTAATAACAATATTTAGAAATACTGATTTTTGTCAAATTTTGTTTGTCACAAGTATTTATATTGTTTCGAGCGAAGCTAGTTTAGTTGTGCTTATCGCACACACGGTAAAGACCCACAGGTTTGAAAGTGTTGCGTGAATATGTTATATTCAACATGGCGTAAAGAGAATGGTGTGTGCATACCGCTGCAGTTCACACAGCCTCGAGCGGAAGTGGTACGACGCCACTAACTGAAACATGCTCGAAAGGGGTAGACGTTAACATGCTTGTGTGCCACATTCAATTGACACCATGATATTCAATACGAGATCTATCAATACCCGGAAAAAGTGTTTTATGTTAAATTATAGTAATTCAAAAAGAGTTGTAAACTATGCTTCAAATATGCCAAATTTAAAATTAAAAAAAAAATTACAGACCCTTTTTTAAAATTACGATTCTTTCACAGAGCACTTATTCACATCGTGCGGAACACAGTCTGGGAAACGCTGCTATAGGGTATGCTGGGAACCCTCCAGTTCCCTCCCCTTCCTGCTGGCCTTGTCTTCTATTTGCGAGAAGGGCTCTGACAGGTCCAGCAGCCCCTAGTGTCAGTCAACATCTTTGCAGCCCATTTCTGTGGGAGGGGAAAAGGAAACTGCACACACATTAATTTCTGCAAAATTCTGCACTGTGCAGTGATGCAGAATACCCCCATATCAGAGGATAGAAATGTTGGCGGCTCAAAGAGGTTCAGCCAATGCATTTACAACTATGTTACTCCCATGGAGGTGCAGACAGCCCCAGCACAGAATCAGGACCAGAAGAAGCATGAAAAGAGAAGAGTGTACTCCAGTTCCAAGATTAGAATAGTGGTCAAAAAGCAGCTGTATGGTTCAGAAGGTATGTCTATACGGGAAAACTTGGAAGTATATAGCAAAGGCATTTAACAACTGGTTTAATCTAATTCTGTAAAAAGTCCTAGGAAACACTCCCATTTGCCAGGGAAATTTTCGTAGCCTTTGAGGAGAGGATTCGTCAAACCCTGCCCAGAGCCATCAGCCTTAACTAGAAACTAGATTCTTTCATAATCTACTTTTAACAAAATTGTTTTCACCAGACAGTTGTGGCCTTCTGATCTACTCCAAGTTGTTTAGCTGCAGCTTGTCCTGTCCATTCTTGCCTCGAACCACAATGGGGATTATTTTGAGGTGAGCGAAGAGATCTGCTCTTCCACACTGACAGACTCATTCAGAAAAACCTTATCATTTGCTAAGCCTGAATGAACACTTGGATGCTAACTCAGACTAAGTATCAGAGGGGTAGCCGTGTTAGTCTGGATCTGTAAAAGCAGCAAAGAGTCCTGTGGCACCTTATAGACTAACAGACGTTTTGGAGCATGAGCTTTCGTGGGTGAATACCCACTTCATCGGATGCATGTCATCCGACGAAGTGGGTATTCACCCACGAAAGCTCATGCTCCAAAACATCTGTTAGGTCATAAGGTGCCACAGGACTCTTTGCAACTCAGACTAAGCTATTATGTGTTGAAGTGGTGCTGTAAATCACTGGAAGATTATTACTGATGTTGAATTGATATTTCGTACTGCTCAAACCTTACTCCATCCGTCCAGGACCTAGTAAGAAATTGCAACAATGTACATGTTAACACAAGACACAACATATTTTACAAATTTTAACTATTTTCATACCAGAGGGGAAAAAAAATGTGAGGTCTTTTCACATGTTCTCCACTTAAGGTGATGGCTACGAGTTCATATGTTAATGAATTTGGCAGAGAATGCCAAAGCCCTCCTTAATGTAAAGTATCAATGCCAATCTTCTCCAAATTCCTGAACTCCTGTCAAACAGGATGCTATGGACAAGGTAACCCATTACCTTTGCTGCTTCAACCAGTTTGTTGCATGCGCCACATCGGTACAAGTTATCATTTTCAAAATATTCCTCTTCCACATACATGTTCCACAGGGCCTCCTCCAAGCCAGATACATCCTTGACTGCCACCGTTAGATCTAAAAAATCCTCCTATACAACAGTACAGTAGAGAACAAAAGCCAATACGTTGTGTAAACGAGGCGAGATTTTGATATTTGGTATACTACAGCACATTTGCATGCAGGCACAATAGCAGATTTGTTAAATATAAAGAAACACACTAATGTAAGTCATGCATCTGAATTAAAGAAATCTCTCTCATCACTTTATTTCAGCAATACTATTATTTGTAGGATTTAAAACAAAAAAACTGTTTATTTCCTCTTTCATAATTTAGTTTTGTAAGAAGTCCTGGTTGTAAAAATCATAGATTAGAAAAAGTAAAAATAGATGGTAAAACATGAATGAAACAAATGGAGTTTCACTGTAGTAACATCATTACTTACATCTCTAATCATATCTACCATTGGCGATACACAGTAACTCAGCTAGAAACTGCCATAGTGCTACTGTTTTCTTCTGATGACTCATGCCCTCACTATAGGTATAGCTTAGAAAATACCAGCCAAGACTCAGTATGAACAAATAAGCCTTGAATATTTTCCATGTGTTTAGACGAAGGCAGAGTCCTAACCCATAAAAGCTGCATAGTTCCAATAAATTGATTATTAGAATGGTCAAAATATTTAATTAACTTGGAATATTTTATGGGGTTAAGCAAGCATTTACACATACAGAAAATTTAACATCTTCAATAAACCGTAACCTGCTTAACAAGTTGCCAACAATCTATGCTATTAAACATATACAAAGCTCTCCTAGGAATTTACCTGTCTCTCACTGACATTCTTGCACTCCTTACAAACAATCTGGTTAACAACAGTCCCATGGTACAACCGATTAATAAGGTCATGGCCAGAAGTCCCCACAAGGGAAGTTTCCAAAGCACTGAACAGAATCCGATTTAACTCTTGTACATCATGTTGTCTCATCTCCTGCAAGACAACATAAGACACATTTAAAAAAAAAAGGGTTTATAAGTGCAGTCTCCTGCTTTTCATATGATGATGACTACAGCATTTTCTAAAAGCAATAATCAAAAGTTACATTAGAGACATAACAAAGGCCTTAAGAGGAAGCAAGATACAACATGAGAGTTGCCTACTACCAAGAGAGGAATACTGTGCTAACTTAAAAGTTTGTTTTTCCCCCCACTTCTTTCCAGTCTTAATTTACTTCCATTATTTCTGCTACAAGCGTACATAACATAGGCCAGGTCATACGCTCTACTCCCACAGAACTCAGTGGGACTATTCCCTTTCATAAAGTAAGTGCCTAATTATTTGAAGGGCTTGGAGCCTTAAGTCATCAGGCAAACAGTATTGCTCCAAAAATGAAAAACTACAGAAATATTTTAAAAATATATTTTATATCTGTAGAAACCCATTTTCTTGTTCTCCATAGGAAATGGTCAATGGAGATATACCTATCTCATAGAACTGGAAGGGACCCTGAAGGGTCATCGAATCCAGCCCCCTGCCTTCACTAGCAGGACCAAGTACTGATTTTGCCCCAGATCCCTAAGTGGCCCCCTCAAGGACTGAACTCACATCCCTGGGTTTAGCAGGCCAATGCTCAAACCACTGAGCTATCCCTCCCCTCATATGTGCTTTCAATGGGGATGCAGACAAAAACAGAATAATATTTGCCAAATTAAAAATATATTTCCCCAACTTGAAAAATTCTAAACAGGTCAAAATATTTCAAGTCTCCAAGAGTCATCCTCTCTCTCTTTTGGAGGAAACTCTTACAAGCTGTGTCCTTAGATACCATACTGTACCTCATTGCTGTTCCATCCAAAGCTCTCAGTGAGGTCTGTTGTAGATGCAGCCTGCTGATCTAAGAGCAAAAGCTGAGCAAATAATCGTTGTAACTGTAATGGAATTACTCGAACCTAAATGTTTTAAAAAAAAGGGTTTCAGGAAGCAACTTCAAAACCAGTACTTTAAATAAAATGAATTAGGATTTAGCACAGAAGTGAGAATAAGCCACCATCAACCCAGGAGCACTTATGTTCTAATTATAACTTGGCCTACTTCACAATTCTATAAATATGGATACATCTTTCGAAAATCTATATAATTGTTCATCCTTAAGTATCTCTGAGAAATTTAAATTCATTATTTCAATGGTGGTAAACTAATATACAGAAAGAAAAATAATTAACTTAAATTTAATCTATCATAATATAAACATTAATTTTCTTTTGTATTTTGCACATTTTAGTACCTCAAAAAAATAAAAATAAAAAATAAAAAAAAAGAACATGGCCTTAGGAGATTTAATTAAATCATAGCTAGGACAGCTACCTATTGTAGCTTTGATTTACAAAGAAAACTCACTTCACCAACAACTTGTTTCTATCACTTTAAACAGAGAATACAGAAACAAAATCTGTGTTCCAAAGCTAGTAAGCATTTTAAAAATAAAAATTAGGCACCATCCTGTAATGTCTTGTGCATAGGTAGACCACTACATCTGCGAGGCTCTAGAAGGATGCAGCAGTCCCACAAACAAGAAAGAAGTCACAGAACTGGAGCCTTAATTAGTAAGAAAAAAAATATGGAACAGTACTGTCGAAGTTTTGGGCCTGCTCTTGCTCCAACTGAAGTCAGAAGGACTTTTGCTATTGGATTCTATGGGAGTAGGATCAAGATCTATAATATTACTGCAAAATAACTGATGCACCGGCTTTCACCAGTGCACAAAATGGAACGCATTGACAAACCAAATTCTTGGCTTCACATAAATTATATTTCCCAGTGTGGTCGAAAATTGTATTCCCTCTTGATCCAAACCCTCATTTTTCCAAATCAACCTACAGCAGAGGATAATAAGAGTAGATTTTAACACCTTTACATCTGGTTTATTGATATTTTCCAGAGAACCAAGTTCTTCAGGGCCTAGGGAAAACAGTGCTTCTGTAATGGAAAAGGAAACATGACTTTAAAATAAAGAAGCTTTACATTCATATGCATCGTATTTTAGTTTATTTGTATGAAAAGTTATCATGCTGTCCTGTTAGCAATCAAAAACATACCAGGAAGTCCTTAAGTATCTTAAGAAGTTTATTCCTGAAAGATATTTTCACTTTTTTTGTACCAATTTATTTTTCCCCCATCTAAATTAAATACCAATATTAAGAAACATACAAATGGCTAGATGTCTTGAAGCATTGCTTCTTCATAAGTTAATGGTTATGTGAAAAGTGAATGAGAGGCAATGGCCAAAGTGAAACTGCATCCTATTTTAAATAAGAAGTTTTAAGCACATTTGTGTCTCTACGATGTGAATTATACATTAAATAGCTAGACGTGATATATGTCTTTTTGCAGAAGTGAGAGATGATAACTTTATGGACCACCTGCTCTTTGTTTTCATCTTGCCTGCTACAGCTTATCTGGAGTGAGCAGTGCTTTTGAAATTGGCTTTACATTAGTAATGTTTTATAAATAACTGACAACAACTGTCAATGCAGAATTTCTAGTAAAATATTGTTAATATGACATGTTGCTGGTAGAGGCAAAAGCAGGGACTTTTGCTCTTTTGGAGAGCTTTCTACAGTTTTGACAGGACTTTCTCTCTGTTCTGATTGGCTATTTACTCCAATCCTACCCTCCCTTCTCTTTTATTCAGCATATCCCTTCTTAAATGAACCCCCACCCCACCCCAAAAAAGGGGGGGAAACGTGGAACAGTGTTTGCTGCCATCACATCTTTCACTCTGCTAGTGCGTTCTACTCCTCCCTCCACCTTGAGTCTGTCTGGTCTATTTAGCTTGACAGCTCTTTGGAGGGAAGGACTGCCTTCTTCTCTGGTTTCAGAGTAGCAGCAGTGTTAGTCTGTATCCGCACAAAGAACAGGCGTACTTGTACTCCTGTCTTCTCTATGTTTGTAGCTGGCACAATGGGGCCTCACTCTTGGTTGGCCCTTCGGCACTACTGTAATAAACATGGTTAATTTTAAAGTTACTTTAGGAAGTCATATTTTAAGATACAGTACCTCTAAATTCTGGCGTGAAATGCAAAGTCTGGAGAAGGGAATTGAGGTAGCAGGTCCCACCCTGATTTTTGATACCACTTAATTTGGTGAACTCCCTTGGAGCGGGAGGCTCGGTATCTTTGGACTTTGATTTCTTCCCTTTTCCACATTGATTATTTGACACAAAGGAAAAGTCCTCTTCAAATAAGTCTCCAAACATTGTGAAGCCACAGTATAGTCCTTCAGAGATCCAACATAAATCACCATTTAGCACAAAAACTACAATATTAATTGGTTATGCAGTACATGCTAATTTAATCTTGAGCATAGTATTTCCAAAGTTCTCAGCCTGGGCCTAACTATGTCACCAATTAAATCACTAATGCCTCCATTCTATCTAGTCATCTATTGTAAATCACAAATATCAATTTTTAGTTATAAATCAAGATAATCTTAAAGTTTTTATTGTTTTTGTACTTTTTAATGTCCACAGATTTCAGTTCCTGGACCTTTTGTAATTTTATTCCAATCTTAGTGACCAAAACCTTGTCTATACACAAACTTGCACCAAAATATCAGCTTTTATTTATACTGTCGCAGTTTAGTTTCAAGTCTGTACACGGACACTTATTTTGGAATAAAAAACACCCTATTTTGATTTTGGTAAAAACCAGGCACGTCTTCCAAAACAAGAGGGTCCATCCACAGACTTGTAACCAAATAAACGGTATCAATCAAAACCAAGTTTCAGACTAGCAGCCGTGTATGCAAGAGTGTGTGTGTGTGTGTGGTGCTTGGAAGTGGGTGTTTAGACAGCGCCAGGACAATGTAATTAGGCTTGGCAGGATGAGATGTTTTGTTGTTGTTACAATTTCGACAGAGAGCATCATTTTAAAGCCCCCTCCCCCATGTGTATCTATTTTGCGCTCACGGTTGCACAAAGTGACGGGTCTGGGCGAGCGCCTTGCCCGGGTTTTGCGGGGCGAGGTGTTCACTCCCAGCTGCAGGGCCGGAGGGGGGGAGGGGGGAGCCCCGCAATCCCCGCGCCGCCGTGCCGGGCAGGTAGGACGCAAACGCCCCGCGGAGAGGGGTCTGGTCCCCGCACCACAGGCCCCCCCGCGACGTGACGGGGAGGCGCATCAGCCCCTCCCCCCCCCGAGCCGCAGCTTCCCCGCCGTGGCCGCTCCGCGGGGGAGTCCCCAAGCCCGCTCACCGCTCACTGCCGGCACGGGGAGCCACGCTTGCGCTGACACCAGCACCGCCGCCAGCTCGCCGCCGCCGCCGCCGCCATGGTTGTTTTGGCTCCGTTGTCAGCCGGCTCCCGCGGGGCCCGATGGGAGTTGGAGTCTTTCCCTGGGCGCCCGCACCGCCGCCTCCCGCAGCCGGACTACAACTCCCACAAGTCACCGGGCCACGCGACGGCCAGAGTCCGCGGCCACCAACCAACCAACGCTGGGCGTCCGCTAGGGACACTGTGGGTGGCACCGCAGCACCCTCGGTAGCGGCATATGACCGGAAGCGGCGGGCGCAAGGCCCTCTGGGAGGTGTAGTTGACTAGGAGTGGTTGCCGCAAGGCCCTCTGGGAGGTGTAGTTTCCTGGGAGTAGTTACCGCATTCCCTGCTGGGAGATGTAGTCTCTCTAGCGAAAGCTGGCTTCTCTCTGAGAATTAATCTCATGAGGAAAAAATTCCAAAAATGTGGTACAAAGACTCCTAAAATGCCACCCCAGCCATCCCGTCTCATCACAGGCGAAGGCTGTCCATAGGCTGTCCCCACACACCAAACCCTTATCAACATTCCCTAAATAAATTCTCATAGGGCCTGGGTCTGTGTCTCCCCCAGCTGTTGAAACTAGTTTGTATCAAACACACGTGTGGCCAAGTCCTGCAGTGTTATCCTGAGTCTTGTGATATTTAGTGATTTTCTTAACAACTCAGTTCCTGGAGTTGGGAGGTTGCAGTAGAATCTCAGCTCCCCCTATTCCCCCCCCCCCCATTCCCCCTTATCTCTCCAAAAAAAGGCAGTGGGAGAATTTTCTAGCACTTGAGGTTGGAGGCAGAGCTTGAAAGTGAGAAGGCAAATAAAATGACACAATGTTTGTTTATTTTTAAATAATGTTTTTTTAATCCAATCTCATGATTTTGGGACACCTGTCTCATAGTTTTTCAGTGCATGGGGTTGGCAATAATGTGCTCTGTGTCGTACAATGTGCTCTGTGCTGTACAAAATGCAGGAATAAAGATGGTCCCTGCTCCAAAGAGGTTATAATGCTGAAGGAGTTTGCAGTGTAAAATCTTCGATTTACTAGCAAAGGCTATTCCAAAACAATCCACAGTGCATGAAAAATACTTTTGTTGAACCAAAATGGGGCTCTCCCTCTGTCATTTTCATACCTTTTTGAGTGTGGATTGAGATGTTATTCCTGCAAGCCTTCAAGCGTCTGTGGCAGAAACTCTGAGCCTGTGTCTTGAAAATGGTCCAGTGGCCTCTTTAAAACTATACTGCAGGGGTCGGCAACCTTTCACAAGTGCTGTGCCGAGTCTTCATTTAATCACTCCAATTTAAGGTTTCGCGAGCCACTAATACATTTTAACATTTTTAGAAGGTCTCTTTCTATAAGTCTATAATATATATCTAAACTACTGTTGTATGCAAAGTAAATAAGGTTTTTTAAATGTTTAAGAAGCTTCATTTAAAATTAAATTAAAATGAAGAGCCCCCGGACCAGTGGCCAGGACCCGGGCAGTGTGAGTGCCACTGAAAATCAGCTCACGTGCCGCCTTCGGCACACGTGCCATAGGTTGTCTACCCCTGCTATACTGCATTGGATCAGGATTAGGGAAAACCTATCTAAAATTATCTCATCCTTCCCAGAGACTAATTTACTGTTGAGGGAGTGAAATAAATTGAAGATCATTAATGGAGCACTGGACCACTTAATGGCAGATAATTTAAAAAAGCAAGCCTGTGGAATGTGTCACCTTCTGCTGTCAGGAGCCACTATCTTTCCTGAGGAGAGCTTGGATGTCATCACTCCTCTTAGGAACAATGGGAGGCAGTGCCCATTCTCAAAGAGGGCTTAGTTAAGGACACTTGCAGCCTCATTTGATTGGGAACAATAGGATAAAACAGCCATATGGAAGTCTCTATAGAAAGACATTATTTATCAACCTCCCCTGAAGGGCAAATTTCAGTTATGAAGGATAACAGCAAAAATTACTATTAACCTTTAAAAAAAATCTTCAACTGCAGCCAATACATGAGATCTCAATGAGCTATAACTAGATAGGAAGTTTGGTGAGCCTGTGTTATTTTTTACTATGATCAACTGAGGCAAAAAACATTGTCTGCTCTCTCCTCCCAACATCAAAACACCTCCCTCAAGCAATGCTGCTCCCATTATTAGACCCCATCCCCTTAAACAATACTGCACAGCAAAACAATTCTCCTTCCCTTAAAATAATGCTTACTCTTCCTATCACCCATGCTGCCCCTACCTATTTGGTCCTCTCCTGCTAGCACAGGGGGCCTGGGCCTCCCAGCTCCTCCACCTACCCTTGGCCCCTGTGTGTCCTACCCTATCCTTAAAATAGCAGCAGCTCAGAGGCTGCTCCAAGCCCCTCCAGGCCCAGCCAGTGGACTCCTTTGCCTGCTGAAAATCTGCCAGTTCCCAAAGCTGTTCCACCTCTCCTATTGTGTTGCAGGAACTGTTGTCCCTGGACTCCTCTACTCAGCACTGCTCAATAGGAAGAAATGACCAAACATCTCAGAGTTCAAGTGAAAACCACAGATCCTGATGTAAGCAGAGTTTGAATGAGCTCTCCTCTGACATCTAGTGGTCAGCTGTGGAAAAGACTTCAGGAGCTGATCTCATTTGCATGGACACACCTACCCTGACTACCAAGGTGCTCAGCATGATAGGATTGCTTGCCCAAATGATCACTTGTTGCTGAGGCTAGATCCAAAAGGTTATTATCCTTGTTGTGTGAACCGAGGGCAGCAGAACTGTACCTGACATACCCTGATGGAAGGACTCACCCTCAACAGAATAGCATTCGCTAGGTACATGGTTTCCAAAGCCCAATAAGTTGAGAGAGGGAGGGGTTCTCTTTAAAAGATACTGTTTGATACCTCCTATTTTCATGATATAATAAAAGGGTTAGTTTAGACTCAATTGGGAGTCTTGTTATATGCTGCAGAGCTGAAATTACTGGTACCTAGGTATAAGTATTAGACCTACCTTGGGATAGTGTCTCTATTGCAAGAGACTGCCCAGTATGCACCAGCTGTGAGGCTCTCCCACTAACAGCTGGAATTGCTGAGAGCTGTGTTAAAGGGGGGGCTCTGAAGATATCTTGGTGAGTAGCTAGCCAGGTGGCTGGTGGAGAGGAATGGCAAGTGACCAGCAGGGTGGCTGGTGGAGAGGTGTGGCAAGTGGCCAGCAGGGCGGCTGGTAGAGAGAGTCAGAGCAGAGCCCTGCAGAGATGCGTGGCAATCAGCCATTGGGGTGACAAGCGAGTGCCAGAGCAGCTCACTCTGGAACATGTAAGGTGCTTCCTGACTCCTCCCCTTCCACACAGGGTGGGAGGTGAACTCTGCGGATGAACCTCTGAACTTTGTCGCTGCACTGGCCAAGGACAGCAACTGTGAGTGGAGTACAGAGAAGGGATGGGCACGTTAAAGGAACTTTTGGGTTTCTGGGGGAAGTATTGCCTCTTAGAGGCACCCAGGGGGTGGTGTGTAATTGTCCCAGGTCATGTGATGGGGGCTTGAGCTGGTTTTGTGTTGTATTATTGAAAAGGAACCCCTAGATACTGAACCTGGCCCTTGTTGCTGCAGGCTTTACCTGGCAGAAGGATTACACCTAGAACTAAGAAGGATGACAGGAAGTCTCACTAAAGCAGGATTAATCCAGTACATTGGAACTGTGGTCACCATAGGGAATGAGGATGTCCCAGTGTGCATGGGGCCATATGGCAGCATCCACAATTCCCAGACATGTTCCCAGTAACTTGGGTGCTATACGATAGCTGGCAAGATCTTCCGTGAATGTACCATGAATGTGAATGTAAGGTGGATAGAAAACTGGCTAGATGGTCGGGCTCAACGGGTAGTGATCAATGGTTCCAAGTCTAGTTGGCAGCCGGTATCAAGTGGAGTGCCCCAAGGGTCGGTGCTGGGGCCGGTTTTATTCAATATCTTCATTAACAATCTGGAGGATGGTGTGGACTGCACCCTTAGCAAGTTTGCAGATGACACTAAACTGGGAGGAGTGGTTGATACGCTGGAGGGTAGGGCTAGGATACAGAGAGACCTAGACAAATTAGAGGATTGGGCCAAAAGAAATATGATGAGGTTCAACAAGGACAAGTGCAGAGTACTGCACTTAGGACGGAAGAATCCCATGCACTGCTACAGACTAGGGACCGAATGGCTGGGCAGCAGTTCTGCAGAAAAGGACCTAGGGGTTACGGTGGACGAAAAGCTGAATATGAGTCAACAGTGTGCCCTTGTTGCCAAGAAGGCTAATGGCATTTTGGGTTGTATAAGTAGGGGCATTTCCAGCAGATCGAGGGATGTGATCATTCCCCTCTACTCAGCACTGGTGAGGCCTCATTTGGAGTACTGTGTCCAGTTTTGGGCCCCACACTACAAGAAGGATGTGGATAAATTGGAGAGAGTCCAGCGGAGGGCAACAAAAATGATTAGGGGGCTGGAGCACATGACTTATGAGGAGAGGCTGAGGGAACTGGGATTGTTTAGTCTGCAGAAGAGAAGAATGAGGGGGGATTTGATAGCTGCTTTCAACTACCTGAAAGGGGGTTCCAAAGAGGATGGATCTAGACTGTTCTCAGTGGTAGAAGATGACAGAACAAGGAGTAATGGTCTCAAGTTGCACAGGGGGAGGTTTAGGCTGGATATTAGGAAAAACTTTTTCACTAGTAGGGTGGTGAAGAACTGGAATGGGTTACCTAGGGAGGTTGTGGAATCTCCTTCCTTAGAGGTTTTTAAGGTCAGGCTTGACAAAGCCCTGGCTGGGATGATTTAGTTGGGGATTGGTCCTGCTTTGAGCAGGGGGATGGACTAGATGACCTCCTGAGGTCCCTTCCAACCCTGAGAGTCTATGATTCTATGATTCTATGATCACAAACATAGTTTGGCCCGGTAATAAGGGAAGAGAACAACCCTATGCATAAAAATGGGTGTAAATCTTCTGTTCAAACTTTTTTGTTGATGAAAAATTGGCATTTAGACTAAATGAAATTTGTGGTGTCTACTTTCCATGGAAAATTTTAATTTTGTCAGAAAACCAAGTGCTCGAAAAGAGACATATTTCACCCAAAACACAAAATATGACAAGTTGGCTTTGTAGCCATAGTGCCTAATGGGAGTTGTAGTTGAGTTTCCTCATGTCCCCATTTTCTCTATGAGTGGGGCTCTCCAGCCAGACTACATCTCTCAAGATGCACTAGCTCCCCTCTCCAAGAGGGAACCCTGATGCATTATGGGAGATGTAGTCTGACCTGAGACCCTGGCCTACAGAGGAGAATGGGTGCACCAAAATTAAAACATCTATGGAGGTACTGAGGCAGTACTCCCTAATTGGAATATTTCTGTTTTGGGACAAAAAACTTGAGTTTTAGATTTTTTTCATAGAAAAGTGTAAATTTTCCACAGAAACAAACCTGTGGAACTCCTTACAAACCTGTGGAACTCCTTACCTGAGGAGGTTATGAAGGCTAGGACTATAACAGGGTTTAAAAGAGAACTGGATAAATTCATGGTGGTTAAGTCCATAAATGGCTATTAGCCAGGATGGGTAAGGAATGGTGTCCCTAGCCTCTGTTTGAACTCTATCTGTAAACACCACCATGAGCACTTTGATGCAAATACCAGAAATGTTTTCAAGCGTATACTTCTGTGATCATTCATAAGATCAATTTAGCCCTCCCTCTAACTGCTTTAAAATCTCCTCTGGCCATCATTATCTGGAAACAAACTAGATCTAATAATCATTAACTACATGATAAGGAGAACGCAGCAGAAGCCAACAGTTATAAATCTTTGTGTTTGCTCCTGAAATTCTTCAAGAAGGAAGGTTTATTCAGGTTTTGAGTTCCAACAGGAAGATGGTGACTGCCCTTCTCCTTCGCTATCAGCATGCTGCATGGATGCTTCTCCTGATGATCGCTGGCTTTTCAGAAGGTGGGAAACTGGTAGTTGTTCCCATGGATGGAAGCCACTGGCTCAGCATGCGTCAAGTAGTGGAAAACCTCAGTCAGAGAGGACATGAAGTGGTTGTTGTTATACCTCAAGTAAGTTGGCAGTTTGGAATAACAGAGAACTGTACAGTGAAAACATATCCAGTACCTTATACAAAGGAAGGTCTAGATGTAAGCTTACAGACATATATTGATGCTCACCTAGCAGGACAACCATTTCCATTTAATGTTCTATCAATATATAACTCTT
Source organism: Mauremys mutica (assembly GCF_020497125.1). Classification (NCBI taxonomy): domain Eukaryota; kingdom Metazoa; phylum Chordata; order Testudines; family Geoemydidae; genus Mauremys; species Mauremys mutica. Next base: position 75,710,929 of record NC_059081.1, on the reverse strand, counting down.
CAGTAGCAGTTTTCAATCTGCTATTCAGTCACTGTAAGAGTTTATTTAACCACAAGGAACTGATGCAATATCTGAAACAAAGTGACTTTGATGCTCTCCTCACAGATCCCATTTCTCTTTGTGGAGCACTAATTGCTAATTATTTTTCACTCCCATCTGTGTTCTTCATGCGAGGATTACCATGCAATTTACATTACAAATCAAATCAATGTCCAGATCCTCTCTCTTACGTCCCAAGAATTTTTACAATGAACTCAGACTACATGACATTTTCCCAACGATTGAAAAATGTTTTAATTGACTCTGTAGAATTCTTATATTGCAATGGTTTCTATGCACACGGTCTAAGCTTTGCCTCTGATGTTCTGCAAAGAGATGTGACACTGTTGGACCTTCTGAGTTCTGCATCCATTTGGCTGATGAGATACGACTTTGTGTTTGAGTATCCCAGACCAGTGATGCCCAACATGGTCTTTATTGGAGGCATAAACTGCGTTGAGAGAACAGCTCTGCATGAGGTATGGCGTTCTTTTTTACTCTTCACAACAAACATCGACAAATGCAGTGCTTTTAAGTGACATGAATGAAATGTTAGTAAATAGGATATGAACATTTAGTGGCACTGACTGCTTTGGGGGAATTATTTAACTATTCTTTGGCAGAATCTTTCCACCGATTGATATGGAATTCATACTTCTCTTGGCATGGGCACATAACTTCCATTTAAATTGCTAAGATTTCTCCAAGCATATTAAGGAGAAAAAAGACACTGTCTTTCCACAAGCTCTAAAACTAAACTATAGTCCTCAGTACAGTCCTGAAATATAGTTCTGGCTTCATTTGTATCATTTCAGGCTTAAAATTCTTCAGTTTAACAAAAGTTTTTAAAAAAATCTTAGAATCTCTTCTGGTTTTTATTCTGTTCTCAAACACCATAACATTGTTTTGGTCACATGCATGCATCATATGTTTCCCATCATAGAATATCCGTTACTTTTTAGATTACAATGAGAGCCAAATGTCAGTTTGAGTCGGAAGATAATTAGCCTGGAATAGTAGATTTTTAGACATATACAGATGAGCAAAGTTCAATTAAGACTACATTTTTATCCTTTGTGTTTCCTTTATCAGACAATTTTTCTGATGTTTGGTCTGCAGTATTTTTTAAAACCTTGAATAATTTTTGCATGCTACTATGTAACTTGTAGAACAGTAGGTAGAATAGGGCATCTGTTCTCTGACACAAAGCAACAGGAAATTTATTGCATTTCCAGATGCCCTTTAGTGTCTGGTAAAGTTACTGAAATACTTATACAGACAATGTGGGGGAGATAAGCTATCGAGAGACAAGCTATCAAACTTACACAGAGCTTTTCTTGAGGTCTGGGATACAAAGTCTAAATACAAAGTAGAACAGATTGTTTTGCATAAGCACCTTTCCCAAACCAGAAGAAGAGCTCTCGGAAGCTTGTATTTCTCACTAACAGAAGTTGGGCCAATAAAATATATTACTTCACCTACCTTCTGTCTCTAATATTCTCGGATCAACACAGCTACAAAACACTGCATACATGACATACTTTATAATAGTGATGTGATTTGTTACCTTGCATTACAATCTCTTTGGGACCAATGTGTTTCTCTAAAGTTTTCTAACCCTTTTCTTATTTCACATGCAATATTTAGTCACTTAGGACTTGATGAAAAAGACCACTGAAGTCATTGAGACTCTTTCCATTGACTTTAATGGCCTTTGGATCAGACTCATAAGAGATGCAGCATACTGTACTTCTGGTCCTTCACCATCTTAGGGCAGGGTATGGGGATTTTTGAACTTGGGGTTTGCATATTTAGAATGGATATAATTCCTTTTTATTGAGTGACCCAGTCCTGATCTTAGAAAGCCTTCAGCTTTTCTTTGAATGCCTCTCAATATTTTATTTGAATTTGTTTGTTTATTTATTTTTATGAATAAGACCCACGGAGATTAATACAGTCAAAGTGCACATATAAGAAAAGGGAAAATTAAACTCTGACAAGACAAAAGCTAATGTGGTAGAGTCACTATAAATTTACTGGGAGCCACTTAAATCAATCCTAAGAGGCCACATTATAAGGTAGTCACATAAAAATCATGTACAAAAATGAGGAGAAACAGATTGTAAACTTCATCAGTGCATTGTATTCTCTTCACCAATTTAAATATATATATGCTGGCGAGAAGAGTGATCATTACTTTAAATAATAGTAGACACAAATATAGTCAATGACTCTTGAAAAGGCAGAAAAAACATTAAAATATCTTAAAGCAAGAACAAAGGAATAGGAGATAAAACAGGAAAGCTCCTGTTTTGGCAATTTGAGAAGGAAGAAACCCAAAATACAACTAAGGAGCTGTTGGATGAACCTGGGAAATTAATAACAGGTCCACACTGGTCAAATTCCTGCCTCAAGGTCTATGTTTGTAAAATTAAAGTCTGGCTAGAGATAGTCAGCATCTCTGTTGCTACTTCTCACATACCCATGTCAATGAAGAAGTTTCAAAGAAAGACAAGGGCCAGATCCTCAGCTGGGATAAATCAGCATAGCTCCATTGATTTCAATGGATTTGGCCCACATATTAAGATGCATGAATAGACAAATCTTAAAGTACAAGATATATTTTATACTTTGAAAATGATAATGTACCACAGTTCTTGTGGAACAGCTTAGTGTTCAAAGCCAAATTGCAAAATTACTGCAAATACTTACAGTAAAGCTATAAGACACAGAAAGAATAAAGATGACAAGTTCCAGTTCCCTCCCACACATCTTCATTTTGTGCACCACCATAACAGTTTCGTTTTGTTTTGAAATATAAAACTTGTTTTAAAGGATTTTGTCTCACTGTGTGAATTGTTATACTTTAAAAGCAAACTGGAAAACAAATTCTATCGCATGCAACCATAAAGTCTCCCAGCATGGGTCATCAGCTGGGTTTGGATGCTGGATCTTAGGATCTTTCATACAGACCTCCACCACTTGAGCTACAGGAGCAAATATTCTCCTTTATGTGGAGGTGTCACCCAAGGACTTAGCTGCATAACCTACTGACAAAGCCATGTGCTAGAGATTAATAGAATGTTAGAGATCAGGAAACCTGGTTTCTCTTCCTAGCTTTAATGGTGAGAGGTAGGATAGCCAAAGGACATAGATTTGGCACATTCATTTGGCAAGGTAATGTGGCTGAGTAGCTAAGACTTGGATCTACCGTACAAGAGACCTGGGTTTCTTTGCTAGAAGTGCTTTTGTGCAACCTCTCAGTTCTCTTATTTGTAAATGGTATATGTTTGTGTGTGCAGCGAGGTGCTAAGTCTTGACCGCCATCTAGGGCTAGGGTATGAAGCCTTGGTCAGTAAATAAGGCCTATGAAGTGCACAGAAATATGAACAGCAGTCAGAACAACAGAGAGCAGGATTCATGAATTCTGAGCTGTCTGCACAGTGCAGCCCCATGCACTGAAGAGCTTCTTTCTATCCCTGAACAACATTGCCTGCTTTTGCAGTGCAGCAGAAATGGCAGCCTATTCCTGCTGAAATGCAAAATGTTCCTCAAAATCCAGTATGTCCCCCAGGCAGCGCTTCCTAACGACTGGATTAGCATAAGCATGGCCACATGTGCGGGACATTCCAAAATCGCCCCCCCCCATACCAGGGACACTGCAATAGCTCCCCCCATTCCACTATTTCCCCCTATTTAGAACCAGCATGGAGCCTCCTGTTATCACAGACCTGGTTTAAAGAGGCCATTAGGTGTGCCCTTTTCACTTGTACCTATTGCACTGCCTATTTTGTAAACCTCATGTGGTACAAATAGCTTTGCATGATCTTTTCATGTTTGGGTGATAATTTGGTTATAGGTGTGATATATTGAAAACTGTGTTATAATTACAGTCTCTCACTTTAATGTAAGGGGTTTCCTGGTCCTGCTTGCAGGCTAGAGGGCTCTGTAGGAAAGCATGAGATCTGGGTCTTCAATTGTGGGCCTGCAAAGAGCCAGGCTACAGCAAGGTGGGTGAGTTGTGCCTCTCTGCCTTAGGGAGCAACCTGCTTTGTCTCTCTGTTTTTGTTCTTGCATATAAGAGTTCTGGATTCTAAGAAATAAAGTAGTGTTATGTTGCGACCTTCCAGAAATATAAAAACACAAAATACTCTAACTATTCTCCGTGTGTGTGTGTGTGTGTCGGATGACCAGTTAGCAAGAGTGAATAATTGGGACAGCGGGTGGGGTGGGGGAGTAATAGGCATCTATATAAGGAAAAGCCCTGAGTATTGGGATGTCCTTATAAAATCAGGACTCTGGTCATCCTAGTGTCATGAACATAACAATAGGATTATAATTTAATAATTGTTCATGAACTCCAGAGTTCTTCAAATAACGGTTCTTATGAGCCCAGACCTAATACAAACAGAGGATAAAAAATCCAGGGAACTCCCTGAAATGATGCAGGAAGAAAACAGTTTTTCTAGACTCACATAAAACCTTCTGCAGATGCATCATGGGCCTGGGGCTCCATGGACCTGGTACAGCTAGGCAGGGAGCAGGCAGAGCTTGATGAGAGAACATAATTCTCCTTTAAACCTGCAGGGATATTCAGGTACATGATAATGCTGAAGGTATGCATTGTTACACTGCTTCCCACTCTGTGCTGTGAATAGGGTGGCAATGCCACTCACCCAGACGGCCTACCCCTCCATGTGACCCCCTTCCCCACACTGGTGTTGGGAGGATAGTGTGCTCCTCAAAATGGCATCCCCAGTTCACGATACAGGAGAAACCCATGTCTAGTTTAATCGCAGCACTGGACAGGAGACAAATCTTAGACAAGAAGGACTGTCTGGCTTAGAAATGAAGAAGTGACCTGCCTAGCTATGATACCCCTTCCTTGAGGTCTTTTGTAGCAACCATTGGTAAGAAGCTATGTGGGAGCTATGTTGCCAGGTTGGAGGCTGGCCTGAGGAATTGTATACAGAAACGGGCTCCAAGCAAAATGCACACAGAAATCATGTAGATCTCTGGACGCCTCCAAATCTGGAGGGCCATGACTCCTGTTAGATCTGTCGGGCCCAAGTAAGGTGATCTCACAGACAACAGCTCCAGAAATTGACAATCCTAGCATTTCTCAGCCCTTCCATTGTTTCCTGAGTATGGCACAATCCACTTCATTGTTAGCAATACTACATTAATGCTCTCTCTCTTCTTGAAATATAGGGCCAGATCCTCATCTGGGGTACAAGAGTGTAACTCCACTAACTTTAGTGAAACTGTGCTCATTTACCAGCTGAGGATTATTATTCGTTAACTTACATACAGTATGATCTTTCTTTATTGCCTGGTTTCCAAAAGTAATATTATAAAACCCAAACGAAATGTTTCACACGTTCCGCTTTCAGCTAGTTTGCCATAGTTCAAAGTTCTAAGTGCATTTTTGTCTAGAACAGTTGAGTTTAGGACCCGGGATGACCAATATTCTGCATCTACATGGACTTTGCAGAGGTCATCTCACATTCATTAACTTACCTGATGATTAAAGATAAACTCTGGTGGAAATTCATGAACTACTAAAAGTTCAGGAATAGATGAACCTCACTCAGCATGGAGTTATGCAAGCTATGAAACAGATTAGTCCAGATATGGAAAAATTTGGCCCAGTTTGGCCCCTAAAACTCAACTGTTGAAAAGAGAGCACTACCTTCACCTTTGCATTGTGTCTTTACTTGTAGGTAAAGCTGGTGAGGTTTTTTTCCTACACAAAAATGGGGCTTCATGAAACCTATTTTTTTTCCCACAGGGGGTGAAAATATCATTTGACTAAATTATACAATTTTTCAATGGGAAATTTTGAATTTGAAATTTTTGTTTTGATTTTGGAAACCAAAAAATATTTGAAATTTTTCTTTTCTCCTCCTCCCACTTCCCCACGGAATAAATAAAATAAATGATGTCCAGGATTTTTTTCTCTTTTTCAGTTTTTCCTCTCTTACTTTGTTTCCTTTTTCCACTCTACTTTCCAAAACTTCCTCAACGTAGGAAAAGTTATTGATAAAAATGAAATTTTGTTACTCAGTGACTTTTCCAAAGCTGGAAACATTTTGAAGGGTTTAGTGTGGAAAAAAAGTAAAAGTAGACATCGGTCCTTCTATTGCATTGTTTTGGAAAAGACAGGGGGAAGGAAAAAATTTTCAAAACAGTTTTGGTTTTTGAAAACTGAATCCAAATGAAAATTCTGATTCAAAATAAAATTTTCATTTAATTTTTTGCCATTTTCTGAAAAAAAAGGAAAATTTCAAATGAAAATTTGTCTGAATTTTTTTACAGGAAAAACCTGAGTAGTTCTAATTGTAGGCATGCATCTATAACTTGATGCTTTGTATCACACATGAAAATTTGGCCCTCCCAATTTTAATTACATCAGCATATTGTTTTCTCTCCTTTAGCAATTTTATGGCCTTCTGCTGGGAACACCACTGGGCTTACTCATAACAATGTGCCGTCCATTATGTACTAACCTTAAATGCTGCCATTAAGCACAGGTCTTAGTTTAAAAAAAAAATCCTTAGCAATTAAGGTCATGTTGCAAGAGCAGTACAAAATGGTGCAAATATGTGAAGCATATTGCCTGGAAAAAAGTTATCTGTCTAGTTACATACTACAGGCCATCTATCTGAGCATCTTACTTCCCTATATGAATCTTTCCTTCCAATCCCCACTGTGAAGGAGAGAAATATTATTCCCATATTGCAGCTGGGGAACTAAGGCACAGAGAGAGTAAGTGACTTGCCCAACATCACACATAGACTCCAAGAAAGAGCAGGGAACCGAACACTTGTCTCCTGGCCCACGCTGTACTTTAGCCCTGTTTTGAATGTCACCATCTGAGCCACTAGCACTGTCAGCGGTGCTTAGCGTTCTGGAGGGCACTTATCCAGGTGGGAATGGGGGCCTACATAAGACATCCTGTACCCAACGTGCAAGCAGCTGCAGGCAGGGGTGCTGGGACAATTTGTATAGTGGGGGTGCTGAAAGCCATTGAACCAAACTGTAAACCCTGGATATGGTGGAAACCACTTCAAGCCAGGGAGTGCTGTGCTGGCGCCCCCCACAGCACTGTTAGTTCTAGCCCCCCTGGTGCAGGACTATGCCCACGGGAACATATTCTATGAGTAGACTCCATTCAGCGTGTTTGGAGATTTAGGGTCTGAGTCAAAGTCCACTGAAGCCAATGGGTGTCTTTTTAGTGAGCTCAGAAGGCTTTGGATCAGGTCCTTTATGCCAGATCTTGTCCTCTGCTGACCTAACACCTACAGGCATCACCATGGGTAGGGCCTGTCCTTCCCCATAAGGTGAAGTCAGTTCAACTTTGATGAATGTTTACATTAGCTGAACATTAATACAATATTGATTTTCTAGGCAGACCATGAACAAAGTTCACATTATTTTTTCAAGGCAAAGATCATGAAGTTGAACTAAGGAGACCCTTAAAGCTAGCTAACTGGCAGGTCACGCTAGTACATGAACTTGGTTTTTAAACATCTGTAGAATTTCTGTAGTGAACATCTTAAAAATCCGAAGATCCTTCACCAGATGAAACTTCTGGTGGAGTTTGCCTTAGTAAAAATGGAACAAAGGCCTCAGGGTTTGACTCTCTAATAAAAAGATTTGGCTAATACGTCCTTTCTATAATATTAAACACTCTTATCAGTAGCAAAGAATAATCTGGAACATTTGAAAAATATGATAAATAAGAATTTCTGACTTTATAATTAGAAGGAATTCTAATAACTCTGCATAGTTCAGATTCCAGGCAGATTGCTTAGGTCAGGAGTACATACCACGGCAAAACTTTTCCAAAGCCGGCGTAGCCAGAAGTGGCATTTGGGATGACTCCAAAAGGTTTGTAGCCCCTTTGAGTACTCGGGAGTTTCTAACAGGTGAACAGCTCCTCATCTGCGGTAAATTGTCATAGTTCCATGGGAGCTGTGCTATCTTACACCAGCTGAGGATCTGACCCCGTGTTTAAGTCTCCATTCCCCTGACCGCCATGGGTGCTGCACAGGCCCTCAGGGCAGGGCAGATTTAGGGTATTAGGTTCTCTTATGGGCAGTGAGTGAAAGTAAGTTAAAGGACTTACCCGTACGCCAAGGTCCTGGGCAGGGGTGTGGCCTCAACTGGAAGGCGGCTGGGAGCCCTGGGGCAATTTAAAGGGCCTGGGGCTCTGGCTGCCACTACCACAGCAGAACTCCGGGTCCTTTAAATCGCTGACAGAGCCCTGCTGCTGCTATCCCGGGGCTCTGGCAGCTGGGCTCGGGGCTCCAGCGGCAGGGAGCCCCTGGCCCTTTAAATCACCGTCCGAGCCCCGCTGCCTGAGCCTGGAGTAGCAGCGGCAGGGCTCCGGGGGTGATTTAAAGAGCCTGGGGCTCCCCAGGACTCCGGCAGCGGGGCTCAGGAGGCGATTTAAAGGGCCCTGGGCTCCAGCTGTTGCAGGGAGCTCAGGACCCTTTAAATCGCCAGCCTGGGGAAGCCTGTACCAGACCGTACCGGCTTACTTTGACCTCTGCTTGTGGGAGTTTCTAAAGCATCCTGTGGCCCTGACCCCCACAGGGCTGGGCAAACGGGGCCCACGCCCAGGGCACCATAGCCAGGGGGCGCCACAAGGGGCTCAGGCTTCCCCTGGCTCGCTGTGGCCGGACTCGTCTGTTCTCCGGCACCTCCCCCACGCTGGGCCAGTGGGCTTCTCCCTGACCCCCTGGTCCCTCCGGCCGAGGGCTCCGGCTGTGCCCCAGCCCCGGGGAGCCCAGAGCGGCGTGTCTCGCTGCCCGCAGTGGAGTGGAGCCGAGTCCATCCCTGCCTGCGTCCTGCCAGGAGGCGCAAAACTTCCAGGTGAGTGAGGAGTAGAGGGGAGGGAGCCCAGCGGAGCCGACGGGGAGGGAGAACTTAAAGTGACAGTGCACTCACTGTCTCTCAAACTTCCCTAACACACACACACACACACACACACACACACACCCTATCTCTCACAGTCCCACTACAGATTGTGTGTCTCTCTCTCACACACACACAGTTTCTCTCACACACAGACTGGCTCTCACATCCACATATACTCTGCCTCTCACAGTCCCCCAACACAGATTGTCACACACACATAGTCTCACACACCCCAACACAAACGCTGTTACACAGTCCCCCAACACACAGTCTCACACACACACACACACTGGCTCTCTCACACATACACACACTCTGTCACGCACACACACAAACACATATTATTATTGTTGTTATTACTGCTTGGTACTTCCTGTCAAAATGCTCGTGGTGAGTCAGGAGTGGCGAGGGGCTGCAGGAGGGCCATGGGCTCTGGCAAGATGCAGCCCCCATATGACAGCATGTAGCCTGCCTTGAGCTGCAAGCCAAACACCAGGCACCACAAGACACTGCAGCAGCACAGAAGTGTGGCACACACCACATACCAGGCCACCCTTACTTCCACTGACAGTGACCTAGGAATTTGCTACTTGTAGCAGTTACTCATTGTGATGTTATCTGATTAAAACATGACCAGGCAGATCACTGTTGCAACCACTGTTATATATTTGCAACAAATTGTGTAGAAAATGTGGCATGTAAGATGTGGTGTGCTTTAATAAGACATGTAAATGGCAGTGATTCAGTAGGCTTGTTTTTAGAAAGAGAGATCACTAACATCAAGTACAATTCTCATAAAACAAGGAATGACAATTCCTGGCAGCTGCTAATGGAATGTGTGTGAATGAGGAGTACAGTAACTCCTCACTTAACATCCTCCCGGTTAACGTTATTTAGTTGTTATGTCACTGATCTAGTAGAGAACATGCTCATTTAAAGTTGTGCAATGCTCCCTTATAACATCGTTTGGCAGCTACCTGCTTTTTCCACTGCTTGCAGGAAGAGCAGCCTGTTGCAGCTAGCTGGTGGGAACCAGGGTGGGTTGGCAGCCCCCCCATGTTCCCTGTGCGCCAGCTGCCCAGCAAGCTATCAAGTGCCAGACAGTTCAGGTGTCCCTCCCCCCACTGCCATGTGCTGCTCCTGCCCTCTGCCTTGGAGCTGTTCCCAGGAGACTCCTGCTTGCTGTGCAGGGGGTGGGGGGGAAGCAGGATGCTGATGTCAGGGTGTCCCCCTCCCCCCTCTCATGTACCCCATCTCCACAGAGTGGGCGGGGGACACGACAGGGATCAGGACAGAGGGAGCTTGCTGGCAGCAGCTGCTGTCGCAACTTGCTGGTCTACTTAAAAAGTCAGTGTACTTACAGTGGGGTCAACATACTTAAAGGGCCAATGTGTGCATCTCTCTCTCTGTATCACACTCACACACACATCCCTGTCGTGTTCCCCCATTCCCCCACGCTCTGTGGAGATGGGGTACATGAGAGGGGGGAGGGGGACACCCTGACATCAGCATCCCGCTTCCCCCCCATCCTCTGCACAGCAAGCAGGAGTCTCCTGAGAGCAGCTCCAAGGGAGAGGACAGGAGCAGCACATGGCAGTGGGGGGGAGGGACACCTGTGTGTCTCTGTCTCACACACATATATACCCCCCCCGGCAGTTTGGAAAGTGGAGGGAGTGGTGCGCTCCAGTGGGATAGCGTGGGGTCATCATCATGTTCATTTTCCACAGGGAATTGTTTGCAGCCGCTGCCGTGTGTCTATTGTGTCTCCTCTCTCCATTCGTGCCGTCTTGTAGAGTGTGAGGCTACATTAACAACATGTTAATCTTAAGGGCTCAGGCTAGTTCATCATTTAGCAGCAAGGCATTCCCTGGGAAATATCCCACCCTCTTACTCCACCTCAACCAAGCTTCACAATCATTCATTGCTGTGTACAGTATTAAATTGTTTGTTTAAAATTTATACTGTGTGTGTATGTATGTGTCTGGCAAAAAAAAAAATTCCCTGGAACCTAATCCCCCTATTTACATTAACTCTTATGGAGAAATTGGATTCGCTTAACATTGTTTCGCTTAAAGTAGCACTTTTCAGGAACATAACTACAACCTTAAATGAGGAGTTACTGTAACTCTATTGAAGTGAGAGGGGTAACTGTGGTACATTTCTATTTTTTTCTTAGGATTGGTCTATACTAGCAACTTATGTCGGTGTCACTATGTCTCTCAGGGGTGTGGAAAAGCTCTCCTCTCAGTGAAGGTGGCATCTTCACTGACTGCATTGGTGCAGCTGTGCCACTGCAGCGCTGTAAGTGCAGACAATCCCTTCCATTCCTCCAAGCTGAGCCATTTTATCTTCACTTCTCAATACTTCTGCTTATTCCGGTTTTATCTTCAGATATCATATAGTGGCTTAAATGGGACTAATTCACATGTTTATGTGCTTTGCCTGACCAGAGCTAAATATCACATACTCTTGCAGACCCACCAAGTGTCCTGTATCTTGTGTTACCTCCTGCATTCCCCCAGCCCAGGATGAATATCACAGACTCAGCCTGGCTGTAGGAAGAGCCTGTAGATGCTGTTATGGCTGTTATGGACCAGAATGTAGGAAGTCTGGCCTAGCAGTCATAGCAGGAGTCTATTGGGCAGAGCATGTGTCCAGGCTCGGGAACGAAGCCAAGCACCAGAGTCAACTGCCAAGCCAGAGCCAGGACCAGGAATCAAAGCTGAGGGTCAGAGCTGAGGTCAGATATCAAATGCCAGAGCCAGGGTCAAGCTGGAGTCAGGGTTGGAAGTCAGAGCCAGGGGCAGAGCCAGGACTGGTCCCTGAGGATGGGAGGCGAGGTGTACGGGCAAGAGAAGAGGCAAGGATCAAGCATGATGGGAAGAGGACCAAAGGCCGGAGCTGAGTGGGAACCAGTAACAGGGCAGGGTGCGGGAGGCAGGCACAATAGGAAACCGCCTTTTTGCTCAGACAAACTTCCTGTTCCTCCTCCTGGCTCAAGTAGTGTAGTTGGACCAATTGGTGGAGCCGGGCGATCCTCCAATCAGAGCTCCCGTGGGTGGTGCCTTGCCTCCGTTTATGGCCCTAGTCGCTTCTCAGCCCACCCAGTTTCAGTAGCCGCTGGGTGGAGGCCAGGATGTGGCAGCTCTCTGGGAACGCTCAGGCAGTGGTTCAAGACCTGCAACATCATGATGGTTAAACAGGCAGTTGAGTGGCCTCTGTCTCATTGCTCCCCTTGGTGAACCTGAGTAGGGAAGCAGGGGCAACAAATGGAGGTGACAGGGACAGAAGGTGAAGCAGGCCCTGTACTAGCTCTGTGCTTACTCATCCACAGCTTCAGCTGCCCCCATCTTCCTCTGGAACACCACCACGTCCCCAGCTGGTTCTCCTAGATTTCATTCCTCTAGCTTCATCCTAAAGACATAGCCCCAAACCCGTTTCACACCCCTTCCCCTCCACCTCCCGGGTCTTCAGCTACCTCATCTTGCACTCAGACATCCATAAACCCAGCTGCACCTATCTCCTCCACAAACACACTTCATCACCCACCCTGCAGCTGCTTGGGGCATGGTGTATTGACCTACAGTTGAAGTTTGCAGTTATATACACACTATTTGCAAATACATATGTTATTTAATGAGCTATTCTCCATATTTGTAAAACTTTGCATGATTAGCATTCCCATTAAAAGACTGCAGTGCTCTAATCTCAATTTTTCATTATGTTCTTTCTATCACCACTCACTCTTTTCCAAAGTTTAGCACTTTTGCCCCTTTGTTCTGGTACAGACAGCTACCCAACTCCACCAACTGCATAAATAAATATACCTCTTTCTGGCAGAAGACCACAAAGAACCAGATTGTAACAAGATGGTTAAATTATAAGAGATAAGTAACAGATAAATATCAGAAGCTCCTGATATCTGTTTGCTTTCTGCAGTCATCTATCTTTCACTGGTACAAATGCCAGCTCTGTGCATTGAAAATCATAACTAACAGCAGGAAAAATACATCAGAATAGGAAGATCAAATGGATTTTGTTAATTCCTCTCACTGCTCTTGTAATTTACTCCTTATCCAAAGTCCCAGGCATTTCACCATAATCATAGCCTCTGCCCTGCCTATCGGCCTTGTGTTCAGGCACTCTGTGACTTGTCTGCCTCTCCATACTAAGAGATGTTGATTTTATTTCTGAAAAATCCTCATAAGAGACCGTCTCAGATACGCTGACTAACCTCACAGAATTAGATAAGGGGCGGCGAGGGGGTGCTCAGCACTTCTTAAAAAGTCATCAACTCCTTGCAAAATTGGGCCATATGTCTTCAAACTCTGTTCCAATAAGGGCACTTCTGCTGCATGGATGCCTGTTCCTGCAAAGTGTTGGGCAGCCAGGGGTGTGTGCAGAATCAGGACCCAGCTGTACAAGGCCTTAAGGGCACGATCCTGACCACTGAAGACAATGGGAGTTTTGCCACTGATTCTAATGGGAGCAGGCTCAGAGCCAACATACACAATCGAAGTTTCTATATGCTCATGTCAGCCTCTTTCTTGGTTTGCCTCATTCACAAGGCTTCTGTGTTGGCTTTAATTTTGCTTACCATATAAAGACTTCAACAGGCTTTAGATCAGGCTTGTAAGGAGGTTTTCTATATTATCATTTATTTGTATTACAGTACTGCCTAAGGGGCTGCAATCATGATCAGGGCCCCACTGTTTTAAGTACTCTAGAAACACAGAATAGAAGGGTGGTCTCACCCCAGTTTCCCCTTCAAGAAAGGCTGAAGAATAATGTTCTAATACAAAGAATTCCACTGGCCTCTTCCAAAATGGCCACCGCCTCCCATTCCTTCCAATCGGAATGAAGCAAAGCTGCTTTTAGTGGAAGGAAGTTTGCAATGCTTGTATTTTACCCCAGAGTTACTTATATCTATTAGGATGACCAGATGTCCCAATTTTAAAGGGACAGTCCCGATATTTGGGGCTTTTTCCTATATGGGCTCCTATTACCCCCCACCCCGTCCTGATTTTTCACACTTGCTCTCTGGTCACCCTAATATATATTCAACTTTAACTTCAGCTTAATGTAGTTTTTATCTGGTAATTTATTATGTTTGTACAGTTCCTAGTGCGGTAGGGCTGAGACTTAGTGTGGCTTTTAGGTCCCATCGCAATTGAACTGTTAAATAATAAGACAAGACACAACACCAAACAGTCAGAAAGAAAGTGGGGAGAGACCCAGCAATAACAGCATGCATTAACTAGGCCAGCAAAGTGCACAGCTACTTTTGTCTGGTAAATTATAAAAGATAATCCATAAACTAGCAAAGCCCCCATCCAGAATCTTCTTGATAACTGTGAGCGATGGAAACAAAAGCCTTATGGAACAGCGAGTCTGTTCTCAACAGCACTGCAAGCAATGTGAAGGTGTGGCAAGGAAAATGGCAAATGTTTCCCTTATTATTTGCTTTTAAGGTTTTGGGTGGGGACCTGGGGTGTGTCCTAGTCCAGCCTGACCTATCACTGGAGGGGAGGAATTTGATATTTTGACATTTGTTTTTATTTCAGTCAGGAACAAAACCAAAAGTGTTAATTCTCCATGAAAGACAATTCTGAAAAAAAAAATCAGATGGATTGAAATGTTTTGTTTCCATTTTGACTTTTTTCTTCATAATATCCAATGTAACCCAAAATTAAACAAATGTGAAACCAAAATCTGTTCCAAAAGAAAACAATCAAACCCCTCAGTTACTGCTGGCTGTAGAATAAAGTTTTGTATCCCTATTGTTCTAGTCAAATGTAACTGTGGATGTTCCCACTGTCGGGAGAAAAGTTAGGGCATCCACCTCTATTGCTTTCATAGTCTCCTCACAGCTTCCACATTTTTTTTTCTTCTTCCTCTTAAAGCTGTTTCTCGTTTCATTCCAGGGTCATTTTATCTTTAGAAAACTAATGATTTCTCAATTTTCAGTGTTTACTGACTCTTACAATTGCAGTCATTAATATTCCCGTGGGGAGGGGAAGTTGGATCGTGTAGCTTTTAGAACTAAACTTGGGCACATTCTTTCCGCTGTACTAAGAGCTTAGGCTGCCAGCTCATGTCAAGCTAGCCAACAATTATCAATGAGAGTTAAAGACTGTGAAGATTTCTTAATTGAAGGGGTAACAACTGCCTCACTATGAAGCCAAAATGAGCAAAACATGGTTGGATGCTTGGTGCAGCCAGTCTCTAACCTTTTAAAGCTGAAAATAGCTTTTGAATGCAGAGCATCACTGATTCTACTTTAATCTCTTCTTTTTCCATTCCAAGATTATGTGACATGCTGGGCCCAATCCAGTACATGTGCTCAGGGGCTGCCTGCTGAGGGAGACAGGGGGAAACAACCTCCCTTCTAGCTCAATGGTTAGAGATCTCTAGTTCAAGTTCCCCCTCCACCTGCTGGGAAGAAAGGATTTGAACAGGAATCTGCCACCTCCCAGGAGAGTCCTCTAACCTATGGGATATTGTGATCAGGGGCGGCTCTAGGGATTTTGCAGCCCCAAGCAGGGCAGGCAGGCTGCCTCCGGCGGTTTGCCTGCACAGGGTCCGCCTGCGGGAGGTCCACTGAAGCCGCGGGACCAGTGGACCCTCCGCAGGCAAGCGGCGGAAGGCAGCCTGCCTGCCGCTCTCGTGGCACCAGTAGAGCCCCCCCCCCCCCCCGCGGGACCAGCGGACCCTCCACAGGTAAGCCGTGGAAGGCAGCTTGGCGTGCTGGGGCCTGGAGCCGCCCCTGGTTGTGATGTGTGGCTCCATAGGAGTTCTGTTAAGAAACTGGACAGGATTTTCCTGGCCTCAGCCATGTGGTGTGGATAAGGGTAAGAAAGGGTGATACTGTTGTTATGCGACAGGGTTCAGATTCCAGTGACTATTGTTTTATATACTCCACCCAGGCAAGGTCTCCAGATCTATCAGATTGGCAGATGTGTAGTCATATTGCTGAATGCACCACTGGATGGTGTTCAGATACTGCGGTTATGAGTGTGGAATAAAAACCTATTTAGAACAGACTCATCCTCACCAGCAGTACAATGGCAGGACTTTTATGTGCCCCTGGAAGAAAGGACAGAATTTGCCCCTTAATCTTTGTGCGCTGTTTCTCTATCTGCAATATGTGGATGGTATTTTCTTGCTTTTAGGAGTGTTGGGAGACGTAATGTTAGTAAAGTGCTGTTAGAGCAGGTTCATCTCAGGTTTGGGGCAACAGTTTTGGTCAGTTCTTATTTGACCCAAACTGGTTTACCTGTCTTTTTGGTCTTCACCACTACCTTTGTCAGTTGTAAAAGTATTCATAAAAGTTAACATACTGCAGATCTTTCAAAGCTAATGATTAACAAATGCTAAAAGAACGAAATGCCAATTTAGTTCACATGAGAACAAGCACATACTGCCAAAAAGTGGGTGTTGTTTCCCAGAGTATAAAAAGTTGTTTCAAACCTCTGTACAGTGACGGAGTCTTTTTCTATCATCCACTGAGATGGCTTTCCTTTTTCATCAACTTTACCAATTTGCATCATGGTTTCTTCTTTTATTAACTTCCTACAACTTTGCTGAAAGTGGCAAGGTGTTGGTGATCCCTCAGGATGGAAGTCACTGGCTCAGCATGCGTGCAGTGGTGGAGAAGCTCAGTGAGAAAGGGCATGAAATAGTAGTGGTTGCTCCAGAGACAAATTTGCTTTTGAAAGAATCAGAGCATTACACAAGGAAAACGTATGCTGTGCCTTACACCCAGGAAGATCTTGACCAGAGTTTTAGTAAATTCGCTAACAGTCTCTTTCGTGAGGTCTCCTTTCCCTACACTATCCTTGCAGAATACCGGAATAACATGTTCGTCATTAACATGTTTTTTTCACAACTGTGACAGCCTGCTGCAGAACAGAGAAATCATACAATACTTGGAAGAGAGTAAATTTGATGCACTCTTCACAGACCCAGCATTGCCATGTGGGGTGATCCTGGCAGAATATCTGTCCATCCCTTCTGTGTACTTCTTTCGTGGTTTTCCATGCAGTTTAGAGCATGCAATCTGTAAATCTCCAAACCCTGTTTCCTATATCCCAAGATGCTATACCAGCTACACAGACCACATGACATTTACCCAGCGAGTGCTGAACCTATTTGTTAGCACTTTAGAGACACCACTGTTTAAGGATTTGTATACCAAATACCAAGACATTGCTTCCAAGTTTCTCCAGAGAGATGTGCACTTACCAACACTTTACAGAAATGGCTCCATATGGCTCCTGAGATACGACTTTGTGTTTGAGTATCCCAAACCAGTGATGCCCAACATGGTCTTCATCGGAGGCATAAACTGTGAGGAGGGGAAGAACCTATCTCAGGTATGTCCAGTGATTCTGTTTTGTGTTTGCACTTTCATTTTGATATTTTCTCTGTGGAAAAAGCTGTAGATGAGCAATGAGCATTATACCTCACTGTAATATCCCTAATTTACACACCCTCCTCCCTGGCTCTCCACACAAAATACAAAATAGGACGCTGCCTGCACTGAATGTGAATCAGACTCCAAATGATTTTCTCTTGCTATAGGCAAACATCATTGCCTTAACATAAGTTAAAAGTCTAAGCAATATTACCAAACAAAATGCAGGCTTTGCTGAAAAGTAGGTGAGCCAAAGTCCGCTGTTATGCAGCAGTGTAAGTCTGGAGACAGGCCATTGACATCAGGGCCGCCCAGAGGATTCCGGGGTCTTCGGTGGCGGGGGGCCCTTCCGTTCCGGGACCCACCGCCAAAGTGCCCCGAAGACCCGCGGCGGGAGCCCCCCGCCGCCGAATTACCGCCGAAGCGGGACCCGCCGCCGAAGCGCAGCCCAGTCTTCGGCGGTAATTCGGTGGCGGGGGGGGGTCCCCGCCGCGGGCCTTTGGGGCACTTCGGTGGCGGGTCCTGCTTCCGCCCCAGCCCCAGCCCCAGCCCCAGCCTCAGCCTCTTACCCGAGCGCATCTCCGGTGGGGCCTGAGCTCCGTCCCGCTCAGAGCTGTGTGGTGAGGGCTGTGAGCTCCACGCCAAGTGGAGGCAGCTGCCCCGCCCCCTCCCCACGCCGCTCTGAGCGGGGCGGGGCTCAGGCCCCGTTGGAGCTCCCAGCCCCGCCCCCTCACCACGCGGCTCGGATCGGGGCGGGGCTCAGGGGCCCCGGCGGAGACTCGGCGCTTGATGCGCTGAGGCTCCAGGAGAGGGGCAGAGGCGGGAGCCTCCGCTGTTCTCTTGGGGGCCCCTGCGGAGCCCGGGGCCCGGGGCAAATTGCCCCCTTTGCCCCCACCCCTCTGGGCGGCCCTGATTGACATTAACTGGCCAGAGATTTTCTCTGTTGTAAATTAAACCCGACTTTGTAACTGATGTTTGCAACTTTCAAAAAAGGAACTTTCAAAGAAAGTGAAAGTCCACAGCCATCTGGATTGTTGTGTCAGCAGAAGTGGTGGGTCAGCCCTTCCACCAGCCCCAGTGAGACCATTTCCTCCACCTCCTGATCAAACTTGTACCATTGTTCTCCCTTCTCCTATAATCCCTTCGGGGGCTGGACTAGATACCTTCTGAGGTCCCTCCAACCCTGATATTCTCTGATTCTATGACTCCTCCTCCTCCTCAGCCTCTGAATCTGCTCCAGTTCCTTTCCCTCACAATGCCGGTCTGCTTTGGTCCTCCCCATCATAAGAAACTCCCCTTGAATCCAGCTCCCTCCTCAGCTGTCACTCCACTGCCTCTTCCTCTCACAGGGTCAAGTTCCTTTCTTCCAGTTTAACTTAAACACTCTCCAGCCAACACTCTCAGCTCTTTTCTGTCTCTGTTGATCACACTTTCTTTCTGATTTGTTCCTTTCAACACTGTCTCCTTATTCTTGTTTATGAATGTGTCTGTGTGTATCCCAGTGGCCACATGTGGGAATAGCAATTGCATAGCGGGCCATGAAAGCTCACAAAATTGGGGTTGAGGTGCGGGAGGGGGTGAGAGCTCTGGCTGGGGGTGCAGGCTTCAGGGTGGGGCCAGAAATGAGGGGTTCAGGGTGCAGGAGCGGGCTGGGGGTGGGGTGCAGGAAGGGGGTGAGGGCTTTGGTTGGGGGTGCGGGCTGTAGTGTGGGGATGGGGATGAGGAGTTTGGGGTGTTGGAGGGTGCTCTGGGCTGCGACCAAGGAGTTCGGAAGGTGGGAGGGGGATCAGGGGTTTGGGATGCAGGAAGGGGTGCAGGCTCTGGCTGAGGGTGCAGGCTCTGGGGTGGGGCTGGGGATGAGCAGTTTGGTGCTGCAGGAGGGGGCTGCAGGCTGGGATTGTGGGGTTTGGAGGGTGGGAGGGGGATCAGGGCTGGGGCAGGGGGTTGGGGTTAGGGTGGAGGCTCGGGGTGCAGGCTCCAGGTGGTGGCTTACCTCAAGCAGCTCCTGGAAGCAGTGGCATGTCTCTTGTCCGGCTCCTACGTGGTGCGGCCAGGCAGCTCTGCACACTGCCACAGTTCCCGGCCAATGGGAGCTACAGGGGTGGCGCCTGGGGCAGAGCGGAACACCCTGGCTGCACCTATGTGTAGGAGCTCAAGGGGGGCCATAGCATGGCTTCCGGGAGCTGTGTGGAGCAGCCCCTGACCCTGCTCCCCGTTGGAGCACTGGAGGGGGGCCATGCCGCGGCTTTTGGGAGCCGTGTGGAGCAGCCCTTGACCCTGCTCCGGCTAGAGCACTGGAGCAGGGCAAGCCCCAGATCCCACTACCCAGCAGGAGCTCAAGGCCAGATTAAAACAGCTGGCAGGCCAGATCCAGACAACAGGCTGTAGGTTTCCCACTCCTGCTCTACACTCTTTCTTTAGGTGATTGTATCTACTTACTTGGCTTTAATTAACAGTTATACATCGCTGATTAAAAATCTAGCTGTCTATTCTTGTACCCCTCCATCCAATCCCACATCTCGGCCTGTCTCTCTGAGTCTCAGTGAGGTCTCACCATCAGCTTAACCTTAGCATTGTTAAAACTAAACTGCTCTGTTCTACCCCTTGGAGCATTCCCCTCTTCCTCTCTCACTGGTAGCAACATCACAATCCTCTCCGTTACTCAGGCCTATAACCTGGTACCATCTCAGATTAGTCCCTTCTCTAGAACCACACATCCAGGTCATGCTAAATCTTGCTGCTGCTGCTTCTTCCACAGCATCTCTGAGATTCAGCCCTTTCTCTCTACCCACACCACTAAAAATCACATCTGGGGCCTCATTACCTCCCATCTGGCTACTGGATTCTCCTCCTCCTCTGCTCTTCCTGAAACCTAAGTCACCCCATGCAGGTCCACACAAAAAGCTGCTGCCCATCATTTTTCACCAGGTCACCCCACTCAAGGAGTCCGTTCACTGGTTCCCTCTTCACCATATCAGATACAAGTTCCTTGCCTTCACCTTTAAGGGCCTTCACAACTTAGCCCCTTCCTTGGTCTCGGCATTTCTATTTACTGTGTCTCCTTTCCATCAGCAGTGCCAGTCTCCATCATGCCTTTGTGTGCTTCTTTCACAAGCATGTTCATGCTTTCACCATTGCTGCCCCTCATGGCTGGAACATGAAAGTGATTAAGCAAATATAAACAGTAGAGGCAGTGACCTGGTGGAGGAATCACCCAGGCAGGTGATGGTACATATGCTGATTTGGAATGACTCAGATAAAGTCAGAGCAGGGGAAAGGTCAGTGGGGTATGTAATTCAGACAAAGCACCGTGGATAGGGACAAAAACAAGCAAAGGGGAAATACAGATAACACTGCAGAGTGGAGAAGCTTTATTTTGGGCACAAATCAGAGGACTGAAAAAGCTTTAAATCTCATAGTGAAAAGCCAGTTGTGTTT
Organism: Mauremys mutica; assembly: GCF_020497125.1. Taxonomy (NCBI): domain Eukaryota; kingdom Metazoa; phylum Chordata; order Testudines; family Geoemydidae; genus Mauremys; species Mauremys mutica. The sequence continues at coordinate 75,690,111 of NC_059081.1, read as the reverse complement.
CAGCTTTTGGCAATAAAATGTTGGTTTCAAGTGTCTCTTTGGCAGAAAGGTAAGCGACACGGGATAAATATTTAGAAAGGTAAATGGATAGTCTCAGGGTTTTAGCCTTCCTTCATTCTGTGTACTGTTGACACTTCAGAATGGATGTCCCAGCTCAGCACGAACAGAATGAACTCAATTGGAAATAGTTCTTGTTATATTAGGCACTGGTTTTCTCTTGGAGAAATCTAAGCAGCATAGTAGGGAAATGTATACAATGCCATAAATGCAGGAAGAGGTTCTTCTGCATCCTTTTGCATTTGCTACCTAAAGAACACATATAAGCACATAAGAGTTACCATACAGCATCAGCCCAATAGTCCGACTTGTCCAGTATCCTGCCTCTGACATTGGGCCATTCTTGAGCTTCAGGGAGAGTGACCAGAATAGGGCAATTACTGAGTGATCCACCTGTCTTCCACTCTTGGCTTCTGGTAGTCAGAGAACTAGGGTTGCCCTTAGCATGGGGTTAAATCTGACCATCTTGGACAAAAGCCATTGATGGACCTGTTCTCCATGAACTTAGCCAGTTCCTTTGTGAACCCAGTTACACTTTTGGCCTTCACAACATTCCATGGGAATGAGCTACACAGCTTACTTGTGCGTTGTGTCGAAAAGTACCTCCTCCTCTTTGCATTAAACCTGCTGCCTATTAACTTGATTGCACAACCCCTCTTTTTTGTATTGTGGGAAATGGGTAAATAACATTTCTGTATTCACTTTTTCTACACCAGTCATGATTTGATAGACCTCTATCTTTTCTCCCCTTAGTCATCTCTTTCCTAAGCTGAACAACCCTAACCTTTTTAATCTCTCTGCTAAGGGAAGCCGTTTCATACCCTTAATGAACTTTGTTGCCCCTCTCTGAACCTTTTCTAGTTCCACTAAATCCTTTTTGAGATGGGGCGACCAGAACTGCACGCAGTATTCAAGGTTTGGACACACCATGGATTTATATACATTTTCTGTCCTATTTTCTAACCTTTTCCTAATAGTTTCTAGCACACTATTAGCCTTTTTAAACGATGCTGTGCATTGCATGGAAATTTTCAGAGAGCTATCTACAGAGACCCCAAGATCTCTTTCTTGGATGGTAACAGATAGCTTACAAACCATAATTGTATATGTATAATATAGATTTGTTTCCCCCCAAATGTGCACTTCTTTGCAATTATCTGTGTTGACTTTCATCTGCCTTTTTTTTTTTTTTTGCCCAGTCACCCAGTTTTGTGAGGTCACTCTTAGACTATGGCTCACAATCATAAGTTTGTTACACACAGAGACACAAACCCCAAGCTGATTGTGGGTTCTGTACTTAGAGTTTGTTAGGTAAAAAGCAAGTCCTACTCACCTCTCCAGCACCCGAGTTAGTGCGGAGTTGGTATAAGGCTCAGAGATCTGTCAGAGACCAGACAACAATTCGTTGATCAACGGGCTCACACCATCCTTAGCTTAAGAGCCAAGCTTTGGAGTAAGTATGGCAAGTTTATTAGGGGTGAGCATCAATGTTTATACACAGAAGTAAACAAAGTGATTAACAGATCATAATGGTCATGCATAATCAATCAAGATTCTACGGGATAAAACAGGTTAAAATGCAAATTGGAGAAGACAAAAAGGGGAGATGGTTACTTATTGGGAGGGGAAGGGTCATGAGTAGTTCGCAGGTCAAAGTTTTTGATTAAAAGTTTCAGAAAGAGACATGTAGTCTGAGTTAAGTTTCAGTTCATAAAGAGTTCAGACTCAACATTCCTCCATTTGTAGCTATTGGGATAACTATTTACCAACAGCTACACCCCATTTTAAGGAGCCAAGGGCCGCTTGGCAATTTCAGCCTGGGCCAACTCGAAGAGAGTAAGGCCTTTGGCTGAAGTAGAAAAAGAATAAACTGACCCACATGAGTTTATGAGGGAGGGAACACATTGAATACAGCAACACAGTATTATAAGGATTACTATGGCCCCAACAACACCCACCAAGAGTTTTTTAACCCACCCAAATCCAGGCAACCAATTCCATAAGGCTCCCCACCAATCATAAGGTGGCTGGCCAGAGGAGTAGTTCTTAGCCATTTCCCTTAGATGTTTGGTACGTTGAAAAGTGTCAGGGTAGGTGTCGTTTACAAAAACACAGCATTTTTCATAAGCAGAAAATAAAATAAAAAGGCATAATAAAAAACATACAGTTGTCAGAATAAAAGGTCCTCTCATTTTTTGAGTCAATTTAAGTCTGATGTCTGAAAGAGGTAAGCTGGTCCACTGGTTAGAGGCAGTATCCTCAGTGGTGGCAAGAGCTGCTGGTTCGTCACTGTGGTCCACTACGGCTGGCTTGACGTGGGAGTGGTGGATCCAGGATTGGAACACTGCAGTCTGGGTTTTAAAAGAACCTGGTGGGGTCCAGTAAACCTCGGCTGGAGGGCGTCGCCACGAACGAACTTTTTGGCCCAGACGAAGTCCCCTGGTTGGAACGGGTGGATCTGTTCTTCCAGCGGCACGGTCTGGGAAAACTGTGAGGCTTTCCAAAGGGTACGGAGGCGAGCCTGTAGGGAGAGAAACTGGCACGCGGTCATATGATCCCCTCCCAATAGTGAAACATCAGCACGTGGTAGCGCCCCGCCTTTGAAAGGGGGGTGTCCATAGAGCAGTGCAAAGGGGGATAATCCCAATACACGGGTTGGGCGAGTACGAAGGTGAAACAGGACCAAGGGAAGTACCTGAGGCCAGTTTAACCCTGTTTCCTGACAGTATTTAGCCAATGTAAGCTTAAGCTCCCTATTGTCAGAGGGCAAACCAAAACAAGAAGGTGCTTTTTCCCAAAAGCCTTTGGCATATCTGCAAAGTCAATTTGAAGATGTTGAAATGGTGCAGCAGGCGGAGGTCTTCCACCCTTAATTTTGTTAAGAGGCGGAGCAGGTCCATTTCGCTGACATGTGCTGCATGCTTTCACTATTGACAGGCAGTAGGGTTGAATGCCTGGAGCATACCAAAAGCGAGCGATGGTGTCCACAAGGGCGTGCGTGCCGTAGTGACCCCCCTTATCATGGTGCCAGCGAACTGCCACGGGGTATGTGGAGCGAGGGAGGCAGGCTCGGCCATCCGGCATAAGCCAGGTCCCTTTGACCGGAGTGGCTCCGAGGCTCTCCCACGACTGTAGTTCAGCAGCAGGTACCGGTACGGGGTGCGGTGGAGTAAAGGAGGAGGTCACAATAGCCAACGTGGGCATGGCTAAGGGTAAGACGGCAGCCGCCTTGGCGGAGGCGTCGGCCAGGGCATTCCCACGGGTGACGGGGCTATCATCTTTAGTATGGGCCCGGCAATGAACTACAGCCAGGACCGAGGGTTCTTGGAGGGCATCCAAAAGCTTGTGGATGAGGGGGAGGTGCTGAATGGGTTTACCGGCAGCTGTCTGGAAACCTCGAAACTTCCAGAGGTGGATGTGACAATGCACAACTCCAAAAGCATACTTGCTATCAGTAAAAATGGTAACGGTCTTACCAGCGGCCAACTGGCAGGCTCGGGCCAGGGCATAGAGTTCGGCGGCTTGGGCTCCCCAGTTGCCTGGCAGTGAGGCGGCCTCTTGAATGTCCCATTCAGAGGTGACTGCATAACCGGTGAAACGCTTGCCATCAACATAGAAGGAGCTTCCGTCCGAGAAGAGGATGCAATCAGGGTTGTCCAGTGGCACGTCAAACAGGTTGTTCCTTATCTGTAAGATGCTATGAACTACTTCCACACAGTCGTGCTGATCCTGGAGGACTGGCAGATCAGGAAGCAAGGTAGCTGGATTAAGGGGCCCACACCTTTCAAAAATTAGGTTAGTGTCTTCTAGGAGTTCGGCCTCTAGCTGCTGCTGACGATGGGCCGAAAAGACTTGGGTTGTGCCCCTACGCAGAAGGGCTGACAAAGCATGAGAGGTCCAGACCGTGGTAAAATGACCAAGGGTCAGGCTCTTTGCCTTTGTGATCAGCAGGGCAGCTGCTGCCAGAGTCCGGGTGCAGGATGGGGTTCCCTGAGCGACAGGGTCGATCTGCTGGGAGTAAAAAGCAAGCGGGAAATGGTGGGGCCCGCTCAGCTGGGTAAGGACGCCACTAGCAATTCCGCCCCTCTTGTGGACAAAAAGGTGAAAGGGTTTGCTGTAATTGGGGGGGGGCGGAGAGACATGGAGGAGGCCACACTGTCCTTGAGTAACTGAAAGGCTTGAATCGTGTCTGGGGACCACTGCAAAGGGTCAGGAGCAAGGTTAGCAGTCAGTCGGTGGAGCGGTTTGCTCAACTCCCCGCAGGACGGCAACCAAGGTCGACAGAAGCCAATTAATCCTAAGAAACCTCGAAGTTGTTTCTTGGTGTTTGGCAGAGGGCAGTTTTGGATAGTCTTTATGCGGACTGGGTCCATTTGTCTCCCCTCTGGGGTTAACAGGAAGCCCAGATATCAGACCTTCTGTGAGACCCACTGAATCTTGTTAGGGTCTACCTTGTGGCCTCTGGTGTGTAGGTATAATAAAAGTGCCTTACCATCGATGCGGAGGGCGGCTTCTTCGCGGTTACCTAGTAGGATGTCATCTACGTATAGGACTAACGTGGATCCCTGTGGACTGGTGAAGCCTTCCAAGTCGTGGCGGAGGCATTGGCTGAAAATCGTGGGGCTGTCTCTGTAGCCTTGAGGAAGTCGTTGCCAGACATAACTTTGTCCCTCCCAGGTGAAGGTTGCACAGGAATGCTGAAAAAGGCTGATTTTAAGTCAATAACAGTGAACCACTCAGCATCCCAGGGGATTTGGCTGATGATAGTAGCCGGATCAGGAACTACTGCATGAAGAGGGACCACATACTGATTAATAACCCGTAGATCCTGTACAAAGCGCCAACGAATAGGGTCTCCGTCCTTTTTAGGAGGCTTTTTGACAGGCAGTATAGGGGTATTACAGGGAGTGCGCTGAGGGCGGACTAGCTTTTGTGCAATGAATCCCTCGACAATGGGGCGGATGCCTTCCCGAGTTTCCAGCGACAGGGGGTATTGGGGAACTGACGGGGGGGCTAAGGAGGGCTTCACTTGAATCCTTACTGGCTCTGCTGAAAGGAGCAGGCCAACATCAGTGTCAGAAATTCCCCAGAGGGTTGAAGGCAAGTCAGTGAGGTCAGGGGAGAGAGAGGGGGGGGGTTCCCAATTACCCTGAGTTAGGGCCGAATCTCCTAACACTGTCATCAATAATCCTACCCCTTCAGGAGTGCAGGTTAAAGTAGCCTCAAGCTTACAGAGTAAATCCCGGCCCATCAAAGGGATCGGACAAGCTGGGGAAAAAAGAAAACGGTGAGAAAAACATTTATCAGCATAAATAACATTTAGAGGCAAAGTGAGTCCCAGAGACTGTGGATTGCCTTCCACCCCAGTTGCAGTTTTAACCTCAGAGGATAGCCAGGGAGAGGGGGCATGATTTAAAAGAGAGAAAGTAGCTCCAGTATCAATGAGGAAACAGACAGGCAGTCCCTGGACTGAAAGGGTTAGATGAGGCTCTTTGCTGGGAGGGGAGAAAGTGAGGAAAGAGCCGGCTAAAGACATTAAGGAAATAAGACCATCACATTGTTTGCCTTCGCCCCCGGGGTACCGTCATTGAGAAGGCTAAGTTCGCTGCAGCTGCTGCTGTTGCCCGTAGTTGATCCAGGCCTGAGGAACGGGCTGGGCTGGTGGTGCAGGAGTGTATTCGTCCCTGGTGTAAGTATCTGCGGATGCGACCGGACCCTCTGGGCGTCCCCAGGGGCATTCACGTTTAAAGTGACCGGGTTGTCCGCACTGAAAACAATTTCCTGGTGGCTGGGGTTGCCAGGACCCTCTTCCCCGAGCACCCTGAAATCCCCTGCCACGGCCATGGCTTCTGCCTCGAATACCACCGCAAAAAGCTAAAGCCATCAACTTATATTCTTCCTTTTCTCTTTCTTTTTACTACTTTCCCTTTCTCCCATGCAAAACTCCTCCCGAGGTGTGCCCCTCCATTTCCTCCTTATCCCTCTGCAGAGATTCCAATCTGGAGTCCTGCAGATTCCCCTCTGCACTCTGGAGAGAGTCCCCTTGCGGAGGAATAGGGGCAGGTGCAGTGGGGACCAACTGACGAGTTAAAACACGCCGTGGTTTACACCCTTCATCGAAATAACATGGAGGGGGTTCACTCTCGGAAGAATACCTGACTGCCATAATCTTTAAAGATTTCCACAGCTCTGCTGCTGTGTCCCAACAAAACCAGTAACATAACTGTCCCGGATGGTCTTTTTCGATCTGGCTCCTTACTCCTCTTAAGGCAGCCTGTTCGAAAGAGCCATACGAAGGCCACCTCATCTTCGGGTCGGCCAATACCGCGGTATACCCAGTCCAATTCCTTACACACAGTGTGTACAACTTCCTCCTAGACATTCCTGTCTGTACTGGGAGTTTCCCTTCATTCCATAACTTATTTACAATCCCCAGCGGACTCTCAAGAGGCACGCTAGTCCCTTGACCCATGGTGTCTGACAGGAGCCCTCCAACTGACGTTTATCCTGCTGTCCAGTACACAACCCCTCAATATTGAATTGGCTGGGAGAAATCTCCCGTGGCGCCTGCCAATTCGTATATGAGTGGTCTGACCACTGGACAAAGGCACCACACCAGAAGGAATCCCGGACGAGCCCCCAAATTGTTAGGTAAAAAGCAAGTCCTACTCACCTCTCCAGCACCCGAGTTAGTGCGGAGTTGGTATAAGGCTCAGAGATCTGTCAGAGACCAGACAACAATTCGTTGATCAACGGGCTCACACCATCCTTAGCTTAAGAGCCAAGCTTTGGAGTAAGTGTGGCAAGTTTATTAGGGGTGAGCATCAATGTTTATACACAGAAGTAAACAAAGTGATTAACAGATCCTAATGGTCATGCATAATCAATCAAGATTCTACAGGATAAAACAGGTTAAAATGCAAATTGGAGAAGACAAAAAGGGGAGATGGTTACTTATTGGGAGGGGAAGGGTCATGAGTAGTTCGCAGGTCAAAGTTTTTGATTAAAAGTTTCAGACAGAGACATGTAGTCTGAGTTAAGTTTCAGTTCATAAAGAGTTCAGACTCAACAAGTTCACCAACCAAGTATCAAGTGTGAACAGTCTAACCATGGAGTCACAGACAGTCCCCTCGGGCACTCCAGTCTATCTTGCCATCAACCTGCCTTTTTGATAGATGGCCCCTTACACCAAAAGTCATAATATTCAGTACCCCTTCCCCCAGAGTTCAAGGTGTGATGGAATAAGAGTTTGTGCATTCCCCTCTTTATTGGTATGGGGGAAGCAATCAACCAAGTCTTTTGTTCACTGATGTGCCACAATGGTTTGTCTGGTATCTATAAGCCTTCTTTTGTTGGGAAGGAGATTCGACACCTCTTGTGGTAAACTAGTATTTCACGCTCAGTAATGCTTCTCTCCTGACTGGGCGTATTTACAGTTTCATAGCAAACACTTGCATAGTTACAGAGCAAAACACTTAACTATTACCTTATAACACAGGATACAGATATTAGAAGTGAGATTAATGCAGGCAGCAACTCACTAACATTTCATAAAGTTCAAACTCTAAACACATTCTTATAACTCTAACATCTATTTTAATACTATTGACAGTGTAATAGTGAGTCAAGTGAGTCAGACTGGTTTCCAGCTATGCATTTGTAAGTGTTCAGTGAGGCCTAGGGGCCTTTGTATGAGTTGGCATCTGGTCTGCCAGTGTCACGCACTCTAATTCCCCAGTCTGCTTTGGACTTAACTATCTTGAATAATTTTGTGTCTCCTGCAAGCTTTGCCATTTCACTGTTCACCCCTTGTTCCACATCATTAATGAACAGGTTGAACAGCATCGGACTCTGTACAGTTCCTTAAGGGACCCCTCCTTCACCTCTCTCCATTGTGAAAACTGACCATTTATTCCTATGCTTTGTTTTCTATCTTTCAATCAGTCACTGATCCATGAGAGGACCTTCCCTTTATCCTAGGTTTACTTAGTTTCCTTAAGAGCCCTTGGCAAGGGACTTTGTCAAAGGCTTTCTGTATCAACGCTGTATCAACTGGATCACCCTTATGGATGTTAATTGACATGTTTATTCTAAAACCTCTTCTACTGACACATCAGTTGAGGACAGTACTGCAGGATCTGTCATCCAGAAAGAATAGCTCTGATATGAGTATCTCCTCCACATCATCGGCAGTAAAGATTGATGCAAAGAATTCATTTAGCTATTCCACAATGGCCTTGTTTTCCTTGAGTGCTCCTTTAACACCTTTACCCTCTCGTGGCCCCACTACCTGTTTGGCGGGCTTTCCTAACGCCCACAGTCTTAAAAGATAAGTTTATTGTTAGTTTTTGGATCTTTTGCAAGTTCAAAGAAAGACGTTCAGAAGGCCTGCCTTCATATACTTCTACATTGGACTTGCGCCTTCCTGTTTTCCTTATTAGGATTCAACTTCCAAAATTTAAAGGATGCCTTTTTTCCATTAATGGCCTCCATTAGTCTCCTGTTTAGCCACGGCGGTTCTCTTTTGGTCCTCCTACGGTCTTTTTTGATTTGGGGTCTGCATTTAGTCAGAGCCTCTATTTTGGAGTTTAAAAAATGTAAAAAGTAGTCTCCATATTGCTTGCAGGTATTTTACCCTGGGATCTGCTCTTTTTAATTACCACTTACCTAGCACCCTCATTCACATGTGGTTCTCCCTTTTTAAAATTAAATGCTACTCTGATGGGGTTTGTTGGTATTTTCCCCGCTAGAAGGTTGTTAAATTTAATTGCTGGACTAGGACACACCCCAGGTCCCCACCCAAAACCTTAAAAGCAAATAAGAATAAGGGAAACATTTGCCGTTTTCCTTGCCACCTGTAGCAGGGTGGATCCTGCTCCCGCTGAGAAGGGGTTTAAAAAGTGGCCTGACAGGGCTTGAGAGCAGTGGCTCTCAAGGCTGAGCTGATCAGGGAAGTGGCTGCAGCTGGGGGCCACGCCCCAAACAGAGCAACAGGGCCTTATAAGAAGGCAGGGAAGCCAGAAGCCAGACAGTCTCTCTCTGGCTATAGAGAGAGATGGGCCTGGCTGCTTAGGAGCTTGAGACTAGATACCTGAATGCAGCAGGGCTGGGGAAGGCTGAGGAGCTGGGAAGCTCCAGTCTAGAGAGCCCCAGGCTGCGGCCTAGCAGTAGGCCAACGGGTACTGCGGGTTGCAGGGGGCAACCCAGGGGTAGGCCAAGGCAGCAGGTCCAAACCCAACTTTGCCTGTGATGAGTAGGCTGATACTGCAGTCTGTCCCAGAGAGTGGGGCTAGACAATGACTGGCAGTAGCCAAATACTGAGGCAATGTAGGGATAGAGGGTGGGGGTTCCCTGAGAGAGAAAGGGAGACCCAGAGAGAAAGGGGTTGCTGCTAGGGGGCAGCGCCCCATGTAGAAGGGCACCGGGTCCAGGGAGGGACACGGGGGCCTACGAACAGGTGGATCACCAGCCTGCAGAGGGTGCTCCAGGGCTGGACTGAGCTAAATTCGCAGAGCAACCAGCAGGAGGCGCCGCAGGGGTGAGTCGACCCGTTTACACACCCCTTCACATTGCTTGCAGTGCTGTTGAGAACAGACTCGCTGTTCCATAAGGCTTTTGTTTCCATCGCTCACAGTTATCAAGAAGATTCTGGATGGGGGCTTTGCTAGTTCGTGGATTTTTTTTCTGTACAAAAATGTTTCAAATACACCATTAAACTAACTCTTTGGCACATCTTAGTAAAATGATCCCTTTTCTTACTTCATGGAGCAGGAAAGTTTGAATTGATGCACTTTGTAACATGGGGGAAAAAAGGTAATTCCTTCACAAAGTAATATTTTTGCTGTCTGTTTCATTCGTTCTGTATTTTTTTAAAGATGGAACCAACTGAAGATACTGCTGTACTTTTTTATTATTAAAGGTCACAATCTCTTTGTTTAAAGGAGCAATATTTAAGACATATTCATTTGGCAGCTCTTCCAGCATTTTGCAGTAGGCCAGCTTCTCTGAACTTCCTTCTTACCACAGGCATGAGGAACATGATCTGTTTGAAACCCCCCATTAAATTGTGTCATAGGACATTAATGTGATGTTAACTCAGGTGATACAGCAACTTGATACCTATGAACTCAAGTGCATGATAAAGCCACAACTTCTCGGTCTGGCTGCAGGCTCAAGTTCAAACAACTGGGGCATCAGTATGCAGAGATTGTTGCATAAGCAGGGTTAACATATTTCTGTTATATCCTTGGGGGCAACGGTTTTAGGAAGAAATCACTGGAGACACAGAGAGCTGTAAACCTTAAAAGCAGCCATTTATTGCCACACACTGAACTAACCAAAACCCAGCCAAAACTGGCTGGGCTATCCCCTAATAATCTAACTCAGTTTCCATAGCAACACAAGATTCTATTACCACACAAACCAAACACACAACAATTTCAGGTTCCCAAAAAGAGGACACGGGGGAGTGGCGGTGGAGGGGAGCTGGAGGGAAGGGTGGAATTGCAGGAGTGGCAGGGGTACCTGTGGCAGGGTTACTCACTGGCAGGTTGGCTGGCGCAAGCCCAAGATGCAGAGACAGCTGTCAGTCAGTGCCTCCCTGTGGGACTTCCCAAGGCTGGGAGCTGGGGCCTGGGTGGTGGGGATGAGATCCAGCAACTGCAGCTGTGGAGGAATGGACCAATCAGCTGCAGATACTGGGGAGGGACCAATCGGGAAGCGGACCAGTCAGGGCTCTTTCTGAGATGCAGCCTCTGCTCTGCAGAAACCCTGGACATTCCCTGTTGTTTGAAAAATCTGCCTGGAGAGGAGGGAGGCTCTAAAAAGAAGCTCTCTGGGGAAACCCAGATGTATGGTAACCATATGCACAGGAAGGGAAGAACCACAACTGAGGCAGAATTTTGGGTCCAGTGGAGGAATGAGTCACTCTTCTGCCCCCACCAGACTTTCCCTGCTTGGGGGACTGTGATGTTCTGGGGACGACACAGACCAGTAAGGAGTTCTGTCACTGCCTGCCCTGTAATCTTGGGGGCCTCTGTGCCATGCAGCTATGGTTCAGATCCCTGACACCAGTAGCCAGTCCACAAGCATATGATCTCGCCATGCCTCTCACCAGTTCAGTAACTCTTCACAGGGTGATACCAACAATCCTTCCAATCTGGAGTCTCCCTAAATACATCCTGCCTGAGTTCTGAATGACCAGCTATTTGCACTGCTCCACTCTAGCTCGTCACCCCTGAAGGCGTGAAACCAGCTGCCCAGATATCAGCTTGCTTTGACACATGCACTCCAAAGAGTTTGCACGCTTCTATATTAGATAAAATCCCTTTTCTAATACAAGTTACGTATTGCCTTCAAACAGTTTCCCGGCCTAACCCTGAGCTGGGCCCAGGTGGGGAGTGGAGTGGGTGGGCGGGCCACAGGCAACCGCTGCGCTGTACAGAGGCTCTGGGAGGGGGTAGGAGGGTGCAGCACTTACCTGGGGCTCCTAGGCAGGGCAGGCCAGGAGTCTCCATGTGCTTCATCCCCCAGGCACTGCCCCCGCAGCTTCCTATTGGCCACAGGGGCGCTTGGGGCCGGACACAGACCCACCCTGCACAGGGGCTGCAGGGAGGGGCCGGCAGCCACATGGAGCGAGCAGGCAGGAAGCCATTCAGTTCCACTGCGCTGCTGGTAGTGAGTGGGGGCCCTGGGCTGTTTTCATAGAATCATAGAATCTCAGGGTTGGAAGGGACCTCAGGAGGTCATCTAGTCCAACCCCCTGCTCAAAGCAGGACCAAACCCAACTAAATCATCCCAGCCAGGGCTTTGTCAAGCCTGACCTTAAAAACCTCTAAGGAAGGAGATTCCACTACCTCCCTAGGTAACCCATTCCAGTTCTTCACCACCCTCCTAGTGAAATAGTGCTTCCTAATGTCCAACCTAAACCTCCCCCTCTGCAACTTGAGACCATTACTCCTTCTTCTGTCATCGGGTACCAATGAGAACAGTCTAGATCCATCCTCTTTGGAACTCCCCTTCAGGTAGTTGAAAGCAGCTATCAAATCCCCCCTCATTCTTCTCTTCTGCAGACTAAACAATCCCAGTTCCCTCAGCCTCTCCTCATAAGCCATGTGCTCCAGCCCCTTAATCATTTTTGTTGCCCTCCGCTGGACTCTTTCCAATTTTTCCACATCCTTCTTGTAGTGTGGGGCTCAAAACTGGACACAGTACTCCAGTTGAGGCTTCACCAATGTCGAATAGAGGGGAATGATCAGATCCCTCGATCTGCTGGCAAAGCCTCTACTTATACAGCCCAAAATGCCATTAGCCTTCTTGGCAACAAGGGCACACTGTTGACTCATATCCACCTTCTCGTCCACTGTAACCCCTAGGTCCTTTTCTGCAGAATTGCTTCCTAGCCGTTCGGTCCCTAGTCTGTAACAGTGAATGGGATTCTTCCGTCTTAAGTGCAGGACTCTGCACTTGTCCTTGTTGAACCTCATCAGGTTTCTTTTGGCCCAGTCCTCTAATTTGTCTAGGTCCCTCTGTATCCTATCCCTACCCTCCAGCGTATCTACAACTCCTCCAAGTTTAGTGTCATCTGCAAACTTGCTGAGAGTGCAGTCCACGCCATCCTCCAGATCATTAATGAAGATATTGAACAAAACCGGCCCCAGGACCGACCCTTGGGGCACTCCACTTGATACCGGCTGCCAACTAGACATGGAGCTGTTGATCACTACCCTTTGACGTCGACGATCTAGCCAGCTTTCTATCCACCTTATAGTCCAATCATCCAGCCCATACTTCTTTAACTTGCTGGCAAGAATACGGTGGGAGACCATATCAAAAGCTTTGCTAAAGTCAAGGAATAACACATCCACTGCTTTCCCCTCATCCACAGAGCCAGTTATCTCCTCATAGAAGGCAATTAGGTTAGTCAGGCATGACTTGCCCTTGGTGAATCCATGCTGACTGTTCCTGATCACTTTCCTCTCCTCTAAGTGCTTCAGAATTGATTCCTTGAGGACCCGCTCCATGATTTTTCCAGGGACTGAGGTGAGGCTGACTGGCCTGTAGTTCCCCGGATCCTTCTCCTTCCCTTTTTTAAAGATGGGCACTACATTAGCCTTTTTCCAGTCATCCGGGACCTCCCCCATTCGCCATGAGTTTTCAAAGATAATGGCCAATGGCTCTCCAATCACATCCGCCAACTCCTTTAGCACCCTCGGATGCAGCGCATCTGGCCCCAGGGACTTGTGCTCATCCAGTTTTTCTAAATAGTCCCGAACCACTTCTTTCTCCACAGAGGGCTGGTCACCTTCTCCCCATACTGTGCTGCCCAGTGCAGCAGTCTGGGAGCTGACCTTGTTTGTGAAGACAGAGGCAAAAAAATCATTGAGTACATTAGCTTTTTCCATATCCTCTGTCACTAGATTGCCTCCCTCATTCAGTAAGGGGCCCACACTTTCCTTGACTTTCTTCTTGTTGCTAACATACCTGAAGAAACCCTTCTTGTTACTTTTAACATCTCTTGCTAGCTGCAACTCCAAGTGTGATTTGGCCTTCCTGATTTCACTCCTGCATGCCTGAGCAATATTTTTATACTCCTCCCTGGTCATTTGTCCAAGCTTCCACTTCTTGTAAGCTTTTTTTTGTGTTTAAGATCAGAAAGGATTACACTGTTAAGCCAAGCTGGTCGCCTGCCATATTTACTATTCTTCCTACACATCGGGATGTTTTTTTCCTGCAGCCTCAATAAGGATTCTTTAAAATACAGCCAGCTCTCCTGGACTCCTTTCCCCCTCATGTTATTTTCGCAGGGGATCCTGCCCATCAGCTCCCTGAGGGAGTCAAAGTCTGCTTTTCTGAAGTCCAGGGTCTGTATTCTGCTGCTCTCCTTTCTTCCTTGTGTCAGGATCCTGAACTCGACCATCTCAGGGTCACTGCCTCCCAGGTTCCCATCCACTTTTGCTTCCCCTACTAACTCTTCTCTGTTTGTGAGCAGCAGGTCAAGAAGTGCTCTGCCCCTAGTTGGTTCCTCCAGCACTTGGACCAGGAAATTGTCCCCTACACTTTCCAAAAACTTCCTGGATTGTCTGTGCACCGCTGTATTGCTCTCCCAGCAGATATCAGGGTGATTGAAGTCTCCCATGAGAACCAGGGCCTGCGATCTAGTAACTTCTGCCAGTTGCCAGAAGAAAGCCTGGTCCACCTCATCCCCCTGGTCCGTGGTCTATAGCAGACTCCCACCACGACATCACCCTTGTTGCTCACACTTCTAAACTTAATCCAGAGACTCTCAGGTTTTTCTACAGTTTCATACTGGAGCTCTGAGCAGTCATACTCCTCTCTTACATACAGTGCAACTCCCCCACCTTTTCTGCCCTGCCTCTCCCAATTCACACTGTTCAAACAAACAATCAAACAATCAAGCACACAGTCAAACTGACCAACTGACAAACTGTCCCCTGCAACAGACACTCAGATACTCACCAACACAGCCCCCCTGATGCAGCACTTAGCGTACCTCCTCACGGACAGGGGATGCGCGGGGTGGGGGGCACCTGGGGCGGAAGGCAGGGCCGAGGCAGAGACCCGGTCTCAAACATTGCTGGAGCTGGGCCCCGGGCCAGGAATATTCCTGGTGCCCAGGCACCACGGTCCCATAGAACTTGCCACCCATGAACAGATCATGTGGAAAAGAGAGAAGATAGTTATTCATTACATTTGTGCAGACCCATATAAGGTGAAGCTTCTACCTTGAGGTCAATAATCTCCCATTTGAAAGGGTTATTGCTTATAAAGTGCTTCCTGGAAACTGTTGTTTAATTATAAAACAGTAAACATTGACCCAAGAAGCTAATGCAAGCAAATCAAAGCGGCAGCCGGGGACTCTGCAGCTCTTCATTTCAGTTTCTGCATTCAAAACTTTCTTAGCAGAATGTTTTGTTTTTCTTACACTGAGATGGCTCCTGGGATTAGATCTCTTGATCCACCCATGATAAAGTTTCTTCTGCTGTTAATATTTGTGGGCTTTGCCGAAGGGGGGAAGCTGTTGGTGATGCCTATGGACGGAAGTGCCTGGCTGAGCATGCGTCTTATCGTGGAGAAGCTCCATCAGAATGGGCACGAAATAGTCCTTGTGGCACCAGATACTAATCTGTTTTTGAAATCCGGCAAGAATTTCACAATTAAGACCTATCCAGTGCCTTACAAAGATGAACATGTGGAGGCACTAATGGAGACTTTTGGTAAAGATCGCTTTGTTCAGCAACCCTTTTTAAATGTTGTTATTTCACTCTATGAAAGTCTAGCACTAGCATTCCAGATGCTCTTCCAAAGCTGTGAGAGTTTGTTGAGCAACAAAGAACTGATTCGATATCTTGAAGAAAGTCAATTTGATGGAATCCTTACAGAGCCAGTTGGTATATGCGGGACAATAGTTGCTGAGTATCTGTCTCTCCCTTCTGTGTTCTTCTTACGCGGATTTCCATGTGACTTAAAATCCAAGGCAACTCAGTGTCCAAGTCCATATTCTTATGTCCCAAGAATGTTTACTAGCAACACAGACCACATGACCTTTACCCAGCGTGTGCAGAACCTGCTACACAGCACACTGGCACTGCGAGCTTGTATTGCTCTCTATTCGCCATTTGAACAGCTGGCTTCTGAGTTTCTTCAGAAAAAAGTGACTGTGCATAATCTCTTAGCTCAAGGCTCTGTTTGGCTAATGAGACTAGACTTTGTATTCGAGTATCCCAGGCCAGTGATGCCCAATATGGTCTTTGTTGGTGGATTAAACTGTGCTGAGACAAAGCACCTGTCTCAGGTATGTATATTCTGTTTGCCCTTTATCAATGGCGGGCCAAATCATCACAGGGGCACGCAGGAGCGTGAAGTCCAGCCAAGCTTCTTCCATCCTTAGTGGGTGGGAAGCAATCTCTGGTCAGTGCCCATATACTGCAGGGTGTTACCCAACATTCCTGTGTTGGGAGCTGGGGCTTCCTGACTGAGTGACAGCCAGACACACAGGAAAAGGACAAAGCAGCCTTCCAGCACTGGAACTGATGCTGGCGGACAGTTCTGAAACTGAATTGTCAACTACCAAAGAAGGCACTAGTGCTGAAAGAGCCCCTCACCGTTCCCTGCTGCAAGAAATCAGTGTATGGGAGGGGAGCTTCGCTGCACGATGCCATTAGAAACACACTCATGGCTTTGTGTGTTCCTTGTTCCTGCCTGTCACATGACAGGCCCAACTATGAAAGTGTTCCATTCTTTTTGCAATATATTGTGCATTTAGTGTGGCAGGTGTGATCCTAAACCCACGGAGGCCCAGTGCAAAGCCAAAGATGGTAGAGGAACATGTTTTGCGCTAAGGCCAGCCAACCTTTACTCCATCAGCTGTTAGTTATATTAAAAGGTAACTCTTTGATAGCAATAGCCTCTATGGTCCACAGCGGAGAACTGCAGGTTAAAAGTGTTTCCGCCAGTCACAGGTTTGGGAGCCAGGACTCAGTTCCAAAACTTAGGACTGTTCTGTCCAAATGGGAACAGTTAGAACAAATGATTATCTCAATGACATTTTCAGCACTGGAAGCAGTTGTAGGATGAGAGGGAGAGGCACAACAGGATGCACACAATGCATCCTCAATGAAAGAGTTGTATTATTGAATGTATAAATGATCAGTCACCATCCCTCAGTTTTGCCATCTGTAAAATAGGTATCAGTACTCACCTCACAGGACTGGCGTAAGACTGGATTGCATGTTTGTAAAACAGTTGTGTGAGATTCTCTCATTGTCTGAAATATTCTGTTGAAAGCCACTATAAGAACGCAAAGAATTTTTTACATTGAAAAGTAGGATGGAGGCGAGGGGAACTACAGACGTATGTGTTATTTGTGGGGGAGTTTACAAATGGTTTTCAAAGACTTTTTCATGCCTGCAGGAATTAGCACAAGCTGGATCAAGGTATAAATTGCACCTTCCTGGGCTCCAGGGGAGATTGCCTTGAGAGAGGACAGACGGTGGTGCCACCAGACACATACTAAAAGGCTTCTGCTGAAGTGGAACACTCCTAAGTGCTAGTTAGGGCTTAAAAAGTCATCCTGCCACGTGGCACTGCTCAGGGGATGCACTGAATCTGCAGGGGCCCCAGTCTCCCTGGCCACAGCTTTCTGTAGCTAGCCCCACCCATTTTGTGAGAGGGTCAGTAAAGGGGAAGCTGCTGCTGACTGTCGGCCTGTAGTGGCAGACTTTCTGCCAGCAGAATTTCCAAGAGCAGCTAACAACATAGACCTCCCCTGGGTTGAATCCAGGGGAAGTGGTATAGTGAAAAGGAATGCAATTTAACATCCTCTCATTTCTTGCAATATAAACTCTGTGAATTGCCACAGTGAATCAGATCACCAGTCCTTCTAATCCAGTAGCACATCTCTTAGTGCAAGATGCTTTAGAGGATACTGCAAGAAACCTAGTAGTGGACAGGACTGGAATAACAGAGCTGTGCAGGGAATGAAAATTCCGTTTTGTGGAGGAATTTGATATTTTGACATTTGTTTTTATTTCAGTCAGGAACAAAACCAAAAGTGTTAATTCTCCATGAAAGACAATTCTGAAAAAAAAAATCAGATGGATTGAAATGTTTTGTTTCCATTTTGACTTTTTTCTTTATAATATCCAATGTAACCCAAAATTAAACAAATGTGAAACCAAAATCTGTTCCAAACGAAAACAATCAAACCCCTCAGTTACTGCTGGCTGTAGAATAAAGTTTTGTATCCCTATTGTTCTAGTCAAATGTAACTGTGGATGTTCCCACTGTCGGGAGAAAAGTTAGGGCATCCACCTCTATTGCTTTCATAGTCTCCTCACA
This sequence comes from Mauremys mutica, assembly GCF_020497125.1. NCBI lineage: Eukaryota > Metazoa > Chordata > Testudines > Geoemydidae > Mauremys > Mauremys mutica. The sequence goes on along the minus strand of NC_059081.1, from coordinate 75,672,195 downwards.
GCTTCCACATTTTTTTTCTTCTTCCTCTTAAAGCTGTTTCTCGTTTCATTCCAGGGTCATTTTATCTTTAGAAAACTAATGATTTCTCAATTTTCAGTGTTTACTGACTCTTACAATTGCAGTCATTAATATTCCCGTGGGGAGGGGAAGTTGGATCGTGTAGCTTTTAGAACTAAACTTGGGCACATTCTTTCCGCTGTACTAAGAGCTTAGGCTGCCAGCTCATGTCAAGCTAGCCAACAATTATCAATGAGAGTTAAAGACTGTGAAGATTTCTTAATTGAAGGGGTAACAACTGCCTCAATATGAAGCCAAAATGAGCAAAACATGGTTGGATGTTTGGTGCAGCCAGTCTCTAACCTTTTAAAGCTGAAAATAGCTTTTGAATGCAGAGCATCACTGATTCTACTTTAATCTCTTCTTTTTCCATTCCAAGATTATGTGACATGCTGGGCCCAATCCAGTACATGTGCTCAGGAGCTGCCTGCTGAGGGAGACAGGGGGAAACAACCTCCCTTCTAGCTCAATGGTTAGAGATCTCTAGTTCAAGTTCCCCCTCCACCTGCTGGGAAGAAAGGATTTGAACAGGAATCTGCCACCTCCCAGGAGACTCCTCTAACCTATGGGATATTGTGATCAGGGGCGGCTCTAGGGATTTTGCAGCCCCAAGCAGGGCAGGCAGGCTGCCTCCGGCGGTTTGCCTGCACAGGGTCCGCCTGCGGGAGGTCCACCGAAGCCGCGGGACCAGTGGACCCTCCGCAGGCAAGCGGCGGAAGGCAGCCTGCCTGCCGCTCTCGTGGCGCCAGTAGAGCCCCCCCCCTCTCCCCCCCGCGGCTTGCCTCCCCAAGCACGCGCTTGGCGTGCTGGGGCCTGGAGCCGCCCCTGGTTGTGATGTGTGGCTCCATAGGAGTTCTGTTAAGAAACTGGACAGGATTTTCCTGGCCTCAGCCATGTGGTGTGGATAAGGGTAAGAAAGGGTGATACTGTTGTTATGCGACAGGGTTCAGATTCCAGTGACTATTGTTTTATATACTCCACCCAGGCAAGATCTCCAGATCTATCAGATTGGCAGATGTGTAGTCATATTGCTGAATGCACCACTGGATGGTGTTCAGATACTGCGGTTATGAGTGTGGAATAAAAACCTATTTAGAACAGACTCATCCTCACCAGCAGTACAATGGCAGGACTTTTATGTGCCCCTGGAAGAAAGGACAGAATTTGCCCCTTAATCTCTGTGCGCTGTTTCTCTATCTGTGGATGGTATTTTCTTGCTTTTAGGAGTGTTGGGAGACGTAATGTTAGTAAAGTGCTGTTAGAGCAGGTTCATCTCAGGTTTGGGGCACCAGTTTTGGTCAGTTCTCATTTGACCCAAACTGGTTTACCTGTCTTTTCGGTCTTCACCACTACCTTTGTCAGTTGTAAAAGTATTCATAAAAGTTAACATACTGCAGATCTTTCAAAGCTAATGATTGACAAATGCTAAAAGAACGAAATGCCAGTTTAGTTCACATGAGGACAAGCACATACTGCCAAAAAGTGGGTGTTGTTTCCCAGAGTATAAAAAGTTGTTTCAAACCTCTGTACAGTGACGGAGTCTTTTTCTATCATCCACTGAGATGGCTTTCCTTTTTCATCAACTTTACCAATTTGCATCATGGTTTCTTCTTTTATTAACTTCCTACAACTTTGCTGAAAGTGGCAAGGTGTTGGTGATCCCTCAGGATGGAAGTCACTGGCTCAGCATGCGTGCAGTGGTGGAGAAGCTCAGTGAGAAAGGGCATGAAATAGTAGTGGTTGCTCCAGAGACAAATTTGCTTTTGAAAGCATCAGAGCATTACACAAGGAAAACGTATGCTGTGCCTTACACCCAGGAAGATCTTGACCAGAGTTTTAGTAAATTCGCTAACAGTCTCTTTCGTGAGGTCTCCTTTCCCAACACTATCCTGGCACAATACCGGAACGTCATGTACATCATTAACATGTATTTTCACAACTGTGACAGCCTGCTGCAGAACAGAGAAATCATACAATACTTGGAAGAGAGTAAATTTGATGCACTCTTCACAGACCCAGCATTGCCATGTGGGGTGATCCTGGCAGAATATCTGTCTATCCCTTCTGTGTACTTCTTTCGTGGTTTTCCATGCAGTTTAGAGCATGCAATCTGTAAATCTCCAAACCCTATTTCCTATGTCCCAAGATGCTATACCAGCTACACAGACCACATGACATTTACCCAGCGAGTGCTGAACCTATTTGTTAGCACTTTAGAGACACCGCTGTTTAAGGATTTGTATACCAAATACCAAGACATTGCTTCAAAGTTTCTCCAGAGAGATGTGCACTTACCAACACTTTACAGAAATGGCTCCATATGGCTCCTGAGATACGACTTTGTGTTTGAGTATCCCAAACCAGTGATGCCCAACATGGTCTTCATCGGAGGCATAAACTGTGAGGAGGGGAAGAACCTATCTCAGGTATGTTCAGTGATTCTGTTTTGTGTTTGCACTTTCATTTTGATATTTTCTCTGTGGAAAAAGCTGTAGATGAGCAATGAGCATTATACCTCACTGTAATATCCCTAATTTACACACCCTCCTCCCTGGCTCTCCACACAAAATACAAAATAGGACGCTGCCTGCACTGAATGTGAATCAGATTCCAAATGATTTTCTCTGCTAGTGAAAAACTGTATTGCCTTAACATAAATTAAAAGTCTAAGCAATATTACCAAACAAAGTGCAGGCTTTGCTGAAAAGTAGGTGAGCCAAAGTCCGCTGTTGTGCAGCAGTGTAAGTCTGGAGACAGGCCATTGACATTAACTGGCCAGAGATTTTCTCTGTTGTAAATTAAACCCGACTTTGTAACTGATGTTTGCAACTTTCAAAAAAGGAACTTTCAAAGAAAGTGAAAGTCCACAGCCATCTGGATTGTTGTGTCAGCAGAAGTGGTGGGTCAGCCCTTCCTCCTGCCCCAGTGAGACCATTTCCTCCACCTCCTGATCAAACTTGTACCATTGTTCTCCCTTCTCCTATAATCCCTTCGGGGGCTGGACTAGATACCTTCTGAGGTCCCTCCAACCCTGATATTCTATGATTCTATGACTCCTCCTCCTCCTCAGCCTCTGAATCTGCTCCAGTTCCTTTCCCTCACAATGCCGGTCTGCTTTGGTCCTCCCCATCATAAGAAACTCCCCTTGAATCCAGCTCCCTCCTCAGCTGTCACTCCACTGCCTCTTCCTCTCACAGGGTCAAGTTCCTTTCTTCCAGTTTAACGTAAACACTCTCCAGCCAACACTCTCAGCTCTTTTCTGTCTCTGTTGATCACACTTTCTTTCTGATTTGTTCCTTTCAACACTGTCTCCTTATTCTTGTTTGAGAATGTGTCTGTGTGTATCCCAGTGTGAGACTGGAGGGTGTTTCAGGATAACTGGTCTCTGTGGATAGACTGAGCCCAGCTAGGGCGGCCAGTAGTCCAGTTTTCGACCGGAAAGGCTGGTTGGAAAGGGGACCTGACAGATCTACCTACCAGACATCTAAAGTCCGGTTCCTGTGAGCAGTGAAGGCAGGCAGGCACTAGGTCTTCACCCCTGCCAGCCCCTACTTACCCGGGGCTGCCTCTTACCTGCGTGGGGCCGCTGCAGCTCCCAGCCCCAGCTCCACAGGCAAGTCCCTGCTGACGGGGGTAGAGGAGAGGGGAAGAGCAGTGAGTAATGGCAGAAAGGGGGAAGAAGAGCAAATGGGAACGGGGCCTTGGGGGAAGAGACTGGGCTCAGGAGGAAGAAGCGGTAGAGTGACCGGACAGCAAATGGGAAAAATCGGGACAGGGGGTGGGGGGTAATAGGAGCCTATATACCGGTAAGAAAAAGACCCCAAAATAGGGACTTTCCCTATAAAATTGGGACATCTGGTCACCCTAAGAAGTGGTGCAGGGGCGGGACCCTGGTGGGGAAGAGTTGGAGCAGAGGCTGGGCCTAGGGGGGAAGAGGTGGGGTGGGGAAGGTTCTGGCATTCTTGCTGGAGCATCCGGTTTTTAGATAACAAAGTAATAACAAAGTTGTCAACCTTAAGCCCAGCTCCCCTGGACTGGAGCATGTGACCCCAATGCAGCTAATGAAAGAGGACTACATCTGGGTCTGTCACAGGCTGCTAGTAGGCAGCTGGGGAGGAAGGACTGAGACAGGCTGAGCCCTAGAGAGCAAAGCCGCACCGGAGTGGAGTTCACTCCTGTGGTGGGTCCCTGAAGCAGGGGGCTCAGAGAAGGAATCCCGCGGCTGCAGCTTCAAGAGGAGTGCAAAGCTGGTGGAGGCCAGGAAGCTTGAAGGAACTGGAGTGCCAAAGAGTTGGCACAAAGTGGCCACAAATGGCTCGGAGAAAATCCCCCTGGTATACGGGAACTCCCTGCTGGTGAAAAGTCTCTGTAACTGAGCCCTGCGCTATCTGCTGCTGCATCCCCCTCCCCTCTAGGAGATGGATGTGTGGGGGAGGGGAGAGGGAGATGGGTCTGGACTAGGATGTGACACAGTAGGGCTCTGCAGCACCTAACCTCCACTGGAATAAGGCAGGTTATGTATATAATGCAATCACTTGGTGTGACTGCAGCTCGAGCCGCATAGCCGACCTCGCTTTAATAGAACTAGTTCAGGTCCCAGAACAGTGTGGGGGCAGCAGCGCAAGCTTCAGCACATGCTAGCTAATTACTCAGGGTTCCAGGTGAGCTTGGACACCCTGCACTGATGCTCACAGTGGTGCAGCTTCGCACCCATGGGACTTGAGCTGTCTAGATTAAAGCTAACTCAGATCTCTCTGCTTCAATGCAATCAGAGGTGGTGCTAGTCCACTGGGGGCCCTAAGCAGGAATATTTTGGGGCCCCTCCCCCCCACACACAACACATAATAAAAGACAAATAGGGGGCCCCTTGAGCTGCTTGGGACCCTAAGCAATTGCTTAAGGCATGACTACACATACAGCACTGCAGCGGCTCAGCTGAACCGATACGGCCACACCACTGCAGCGCACCTGGTGATGATGCTCTATACTGACAGGAGAGAGCTCTCCTCTCAGCTTAATAAAACCACCTCTGCGAGCGGCAGAAGCTATGTTGGCGGGAGAGCTTCTCATTAGAACGGCCACACTGGGTCAGACCAATGGTCCATTAGCCCAGTATCCTGTCTTCTGACAGTGGCCAGTGCCAGGTGCCCCAGAGGGAATGAACAGAACAGGAAATCAAGTGATCTATCCCCTGTCGCCCATTCCCAGCCTCTGGCAAACTGAAGCTAAGGACACCATCCCTGCCCATCCTGGCTAATAGCCATTGATGGGCCTTGTGATGGGTCATCCCTCCCCACCCGGGGTGCCACTTGGAACTGGGATACCACTGAGTCCCCTGACCCACCAAACTAGGCTTCCTTTTACACTGTACTGCTGTGACAAGCTGCAAAGTCTACTCTAGCCTGCACTTTCACCAGCATACATACAGGTAGGGACACACCCAGCTGCAGTTACATGCAGGCAGGGCCATTGACCAGCCCCTGGATGGGAAGGCTTCAGCTAGGGCACCTCCCAGTTCCTAAGGCATGCATCCCCTCTGGAGCGTAAACCCAAAATTATACCATCTTGCACTGCACAAGGAATTGTACAGCGTAAGCTCAGAAAATTCATCCTCTCCTTCAGTGTGGAGAGGAATATGCAACAGCTTTCTGCCTCAAGTTTTTATTTCCACACCCTGGTTTAGATAGAGCAAAAACAAGTGTTTTAACTACAAAAGATAGATTTTAAATGATTATAAGGGATAGCAAACAGATCAAAGCAGATTACCTAGCAAATAAACAAAAAAGGCAAACTAAGCTTCATATACTAAATAGATTGGACATGAACAGCAGATTCTCAGCCTAAGTGATGATACAAGCGGGCTGCAGATTCTTAAGGGGCAAACTGCACTTGCTTATAGCTTGGAATCCCCAGGTGTTCCATTCACAGGCTAAAAATCCCTCTAGCCTGGGTCTAGCACTTCCCCCAGTTCAGTCTTTGTTCCTTAGGTGTTTCCAGGAGTCTTTCTGGGTGGGGAGTCAGTGAAAAACCCAGATGATGTCACTCCCCTGCCTTATATAGCTTTTCCATATGGCGGGAACCCTTTGTTTCAAAGCTTGGTTCCCATGCCAGTCAGTGGAAAAATACTGACATCCCAAGATGGAGTCCAGCACCAGGTGACCTGGGTCACATGTCCCTGTAAAGTTACAGCAGCCACCCCCCACTGGCTGTTTGGTGCATTCACAGGAAGGCTCGCCAGGTGGGAGATAAGCTTCTCCTAAGACCTATTGTTTCTTCCTAATGGCTCATTAACCTAAATGTGCCCTTCCCACCCAGCCATCTAGAATAAGAACATTTTGCCTAGTGGGCATTCCCCAGGAATTGCTACATGTGAAACTGATACATAGTCAATATTCATAATTTTGGATGCAAAAATGATACATGCATACAAATTAGATAATCATCTTCAGCAAACCATAGCCTTTCCAATGATACCTCACGTGCCTTAGCTTGCATAAAATACATCATAATTATGATAATAATTTATCATACTAATATCACTATGAAGAATATGGGGTGCAGTGACACAGGCCTATCCTCCATGAATTTATCACGTTCTTTTTTGAACTCTGTTATAGTCTTGGCCTTCAACATTCTCTGGCAAAGAGTTCCAGAGGTTGAGGGCAACAAAAATTATTGGGGGCTGAAGCACATGACTTATGAGGAGAGGCTGAGGGAACTGGGATTATTTGTCTGCAGAAGAGAAGAATGAGGGGGGATTTGATAGCTGCTTTCAACTACCTGAAAGGGGGTTCCAAAGAGGATGGATCTAGACTGTTCTCAGTGGTGGCAGGTGACAGAACAAGGAGTAACAAGTTGCAGTGGGGGAGGTTTAGGCACCTTACGTGGTCCATGGGGTTCTGCTCCTGCCTTCTCCACGAACTGCTCCGCCAGCTGCTCTGCTCCACCAGCCGTCCCGTGATCCGCTCCAGCCGTCCCCGCAAACTGCTCGGCTCCACTCACTCCATGGCTCCACAAACTGCTCCTCCAGCCATCCTCACGAACTGCTCCACTCCGCTCTGCAGTATAGCTTCAGGCTCCCCCACTAGTTAGCACAGTACTCAGTGTTCTCAGCTCAGCAATTCCAGCTCTTTAGTGATTTCAGCTCACAGTAGGGGAGTCCCAGTGCTAGTGCACCATTAGCCCAAAAAAACCAGGAGTACTTGTGGCACCTTAAAGACTAACAAATTTATTTTAGCATGAGCTTTCGTGAGCTAAAGCTCACTTCTTCGGATGCATAGAATGGAACACACAGACAGGAGATATTTATACATACAGAGAACATGAAAAGGTGGAAGTATGCATACCAACAGGCAGAGTCTAATCAATTGAGATGAGCTATCGTTAGCAGGAGGAAAAAAACTTTTTGAAGTGATAATTAAGATGGCCCATAGAAGGTGTGAGGAGAACTTAACATAGGGAAATAGATTCAATTGGTGTAATGACCCAACCATTCCCAGTCTTTGTTTAGACCACAGTTAATAGTATCTAGTTTGCATATTAATTCAAGTTCAGCAGACTTGAAGGTGGCAATTTTGCAACAAAAAAATTTCTAAAACAGACTCCAAAGAGAATCTGCTGAACTTGAATTAATATGCAAACTAGATACTATTAACTGTGGTCTAAACAAAGACTGGGAATGGTTGGGTCATTACACCAATTGAATCTATTTCCCTATGTTAAGTTCTCCTCACACCTTCTATGGGCCATCTTAATTATCACTTCAAAAAGTTTTTTTCCTCCTGCTAACGATAGCTCATCTCAATTGATTAGACTCTGCCTGTTGGTATGCATACTTCCACCTTTTCATGTTCTCTGTATGTATAAATATCTCCTGTCTGTGTGTTCCATTCTATGCATCCGAAGAAGTGAGCTTTAGCTCACGAAAGCTCATGCTAAAATAAATTTGTTAGTCTTTAAGGTGCCACAAGTACGCCTGGTTTTTTTGCGGATACAGACTAACACGGCTGCTACTCTAAAACCTGTCATTAGCCCAAAGTGAGTTCAGCTCAGTAACCTGTATCTAGATTCTTAAGGGAATCAAAAATCAATTCTGATATTCCACAATGGAGAGATGCATAGGTGGAGCTGGTGCTTCCAGCTCACACAAGGCACCTGCACCACCAGGTACAGATACCTGTCCCCAGCCTCTCTCAATTCACTGGGTTTTGGAACCCATGTCCCTTGTCTAGCAAGTACTATTTAGTTGATAATGAAACCCTTTATCATAAGACAGTTTTGTAGTTCCTCATTTACTTAATCAGGGTGACAACATTTTATTCCTCCTGCCCCAATAACAAAGAAATTGGGGATCCCACAGCTGTGAAAATAACCATCCCAGGCTGCTGTATGCTATGCTAAGTGGAATGGGTTTGCCAATGCAAATGCACATTCCTGAAATTCCTTTCCCCACTCCAATGCACATTCTTGAAATTCCTTTGCCCACTCCTCATAATTTACCACCAGATGTCAGGGTAGAGCTCATCCTGACTCTGCTTACACACTAAACAGAAACTCATTGTGCCCCTGATGTGCTGAGATGACACACCAGCCATACATCCAACATAGTATCTACCTACATGCTGAATTTATTAGTCTGCACTGAAGAACAGTTCCTTTTTAAGGACTTTGATAAAGTTCGAACAAATGGCTCCTTCTGAAGTGATTTAAACAAGGTGTCAAGTATCAGAGGGGTAGCCGTGTTAGTCTGGTTCTGTAAAAGCAGCAAAGAATCCTGTGACACCTTATAGACTAACAGACGTTTTGCAGCATGAGCTTTCGTGGGTGAATACCCATCTAACCTCGTTATCTCTAGCTTGCTTCTTGCTTGCTTATATATACCTGCCCCTGGAAATTTCCACTACTTGCATCCGATGAAGTGGGTATTCACCCACTAAAGCTCATGCTGCAAAACGTCCGTTAGTCTATAAGGTGCCACAGGATTTTTTGCTGCTTAAACAAGGTGGAGCTGCATGGCTCTGCTTTGTGTGCTTGTGGAGATAGCACTTTGCGTTTGAGAATCCCAGGCCAGCGGTGGTATTCCGAATGCCAAAGGAAAGCTGAAAGGATAATCTGCCTTTGGTAGCCTGTTTATTCTTTACATTCTATAAAGTCTTGAGGTGAGTACTTTGTATCTTAACCTTCTGGCTCAGGGGAAAGAGCAAAGATCCCCTATTTCTTATCCAATCTAAAAATATAGATCCATTTCCATCAAAAGAGGGGGAAAGAGTGCACTCTTCCCAGTGCACTGAGTTTGGTCTCCTCTTTATTAGGACTGCTGAATAATTGCCCATAATTCCAAATAGCTCCTCCTCTGTCCCTCTTGAATATTTTCTGCATAAATAGGTGATATTTTTTCCAGAAGTGGCTAAGAGTTGCAGGTTTACAGGGTGGACTTGCATCTGAATCACAACTTTCTCAGGGTTCTGGGAGAGCAGCATTCAAATTTGGGGCCATCTCTGCATTGCTCTGTTCTTTTTGGAGCCCTCTTCCCAGCTCACTTCATTTCTCTGATTCTGGTAATATCCTTACTGTACCTTTTTAATGTGAGTTAACTCCTGTTATGTTCTTTTGTCTATCTTGGAAATTTTTGCATTGAGAATCTGTATGTGATGGGAAATCTCTTTTAAAAGACAGACCACTGAACAGTGTGAAAAAGATATTTACCTTTGCATCATATCTTGCCACCATTTCATTTACAGAACTTCTCATTTACAACTGCAGTATCTAAAAGCAATGTCAGCAGATGGCCTTATAAGCTTTGCACTAGGAAAACCAACCAAGACTGAGTGTTAAGGGGGATATAGGGTAACCAGATGTCCCGATATTATTGGGACAGTCCCGATTTTAACACATTTGTTCCACGTCTCGACCACACATCAGTCGGGACGCCCTTTGTCCTGATATCGGGGACCGCTCCCCATGAGTCACCGCTGAAGTCCCAGGGCTGGCATGGTGGTGCTTCCTGGGGAAGCTCCTGGCGGTGCGCCTACCCACGAGCAGGAGCCTGCAGTGCTGGCAGCCCCTAGGCACAGAGGTGGAGGGGGTCTCTGCATGCTGCACCAGTTCCCTCCTGCCCAATCAGAGCTGTGGGGGTGGGGCTTGCAAGCGCCGGCAGCAGGCAGAGGGCCGCCCCAGGTAAGCACCACTGGGATTCCCCACCTCACCCCCCGGCAGGTCTCTCTGGCTCTTAGGGTCGGGGCCCCATGCATGGCGCAGAGCGCTGGAGAGCGCCGCCCCAAGCTCCCGCCATCCCGGGAAGCGCAGTGAGCCGGCGCGGCTGCGAGCTGGGGGAGAAGCCCACCCTGAAGCGGCGGCGCAGTGCCATTCAGGGAGCCGCTGCCGCTTGGCTCTGGGTGGCTGGAGGGGGCCCCGCCCTGCAGACCGCATAGCTCTGCTCCTCACTCACCGTACGGACAGCTCCCTGCGGTGCATGGGCTCTGGTCAGTGCTGGGCGCTGTGCATACCAGCGGGGTAAATAGCAACCCGGCCCCCGCCACATCGCCCCCACATGGCCAGCCTGCCTGGGCCGCTGCCCGCTAGCAGCCGTGACCCAACGAGGGTGTTTGGCTGAGGATTGCAGCCTGCAGTGGCCGGAGGTGGTGGTGGGTGATGCCTCAATGTGGGGCGGATTCCCATGTGCCCCCGCAACTATCTCCCTCAGCGGGGGTGGGGGTGGTTATAAAGCCAGGTGGGAGAGTCAGTGGCCACTTTGGGTGAGTCTGCACAGTTTAAGTGCAGGGTTAGTGGGACTTGAGTCAGCTGAGCTGTGTTAGGGAGCCCTGGGCCTAGGGTGATCAAAGGTCCCAATATTAGAGGCTTTGTCTTATACAGGCAATTATTCCCCTCCCCCAGCCCCGGCCCCGAAAAAAAAAGTGTCCCAATTTTTTACACTTGCTATCTGGTCACCCCAAGGGGGAACTACATATGAAGCATATGCCTGGCTGGCTTACTTTGAATTGCAAAGTCACTCTTCCTTGTACTCCACATCCAGGGAACAACTTATGCAATCTATTTACTCATGGAAAGGTCAATTGTGTAGGGTCACTTTGTGTGTGCTGAACACTGCATTTCTCTACTGACTGATGAAAAGTGTCATCAGCAAACCTTGAAAGGTTCTAACGCTTGTCTATTGTCTGAAGAGATACAGAAATATTCGTTAGAATTTCCTTCTTGTGTGATCTGTTTCAGGCATGTGCTAGTAAATTTAAAATGCTGGATCGTTATGGGACGAAGAGCATTCCCTCTATTCCATTGAGTGCTCCTCAAAACACAGCACTGGGCCAGGGACTCAGATGTGCTAGAGCTCTTCTCAGTGCACTTTGGGAGAGGGGTTGGGGCAAAGGCTATGCTTCCAGCATGCCCCAGCAATAGTGTGACATAAGCCTGGTTGTACATCACATGGGATTTTGCTTCCATAATAAAAAAAGCTATGAAAAGTAGCTTCCTCCTCGCACTTTCCTATTGTATTTTATACATACGTAAAGGAAATTCCTAGCTACTCAGACAGGACAACTTCACAACCCTAATGTACTGCTCTGCCAGTGCAAAAGGGTTATAGTCCAGGCAATACCTTGCCCACTCTTTATAATACAGAGCTAGGAATGTGCTTGACATCACAGGTAGAGGAATGGCTCTTGCCTGAAGTCCTGGACTGAAACAATCATGTTCCTTCAGTTTAAAAAAAAAAAAAACTTACTGAATGTCTATGGACCATTAAACAGCTGGAAACAACTCTGGAAAGTCAAGTGTAAAAGTATAATTAGGCAGGCCAAAAAAGAATTTGAAGAGCAACTAGCACAAGACTCAAAAACTAAACAGCTAATAAAATAATAAGAATAATACAAATTTAAGTATATCAGAAGCAGGAAGTCTGCCAATCAATCAGTCAGGCCACTGGACAATTGAGAGCACTCAAGGAAGACAAGGTCATTGCAGAGAAGCTAAATGAATTCTTTGCATCGGTCTTCACTGCAGAGGATGTGAGGGAGATTCCAACATCAGAGCTATTCTTGTTAGGTGACACATCTGAGGAACTGTCCCAGATTGAGGTGTCAATAGAGTAGGTTTTGGAACAAAATGATAAATTAAACAGTAATAAGACACCAAGACCACATGGTGTTCACCCAAGAGTTCTGAAGAAACTCAAATATGAAACTGAAGAACTACTAACTGTGGTATGTAGCCTATCACTTAAATCAGCTTCTGTACAAGATGACTGGAGGATAGCTAATGTGATGCCAATTTTTAAAAAAGGCTCCAAAGGTGACCCCGGCAATTACAGGCTGGTAAAATTAAATTCAGTTCCAAGTAAATTAGTTGAAATTATAGTAAAGAACAGAATTCTCAGGCGCATGGCTCAGCAAAATATGTTGGGGAAGAATCAACATGGCTTTTGTAAAGGGATATTAGCCTCAACAATCTAGTTCTAGAACTAAGAAGGATGACAGGAAGTCTCACTAAAGCAGGATTAATCCAGTACATTGGAACTGTGGTCACCATAGGGAATGAGGATGTCCCAGTGTGCATGGGGCCATATGGCAGCATCCACAATTCCCAGACATGTTCCCAGTAACTTGGGTGCTATAGGATAGCTGGCAAGATCTTCCGTGAATGTACCATCACAAACATAGTTTGGCCTGGTAATAAGGGAAGAGAACAACCCCATGCATAAAAATGGGTGAAAATCTTCTGTTCAAACTTTTTTGTTGATGAAAAATTGGCATTTAGACTAAATGAAATTTGTGGTGTCTACTTTCCATGGAAAATTTTAATTTTGTCAGAAAACCAAGTGCTGAAAAAGAGACATATTTCACCCAAAATACAAAATATGACAAGTTGGCTTTGTAGCCATAGTGCCTAATGGGAGTTGTAGTTGAGTTTCCTCATGTCCCCATTTTCTCTATGAGTGGGGCTCTCCAGCCAGACTACATCTCTCAAGATGCACTAGCACCCCTCTCCAAGAGGGAACCCTGATGCAATATGGGAGATGTAGTCTGACCTGAGACCCTGGCCTACAGAGGAGAATGGGTGCACCAAAATTAAAACATCTATGGAGGTACTGAGGCAGTACTCCCTAATTGGAATATTTCTGTTTTGGGACAAAAAACTTGAGTTTTAGATTTTTTTCATAGAAAAGTGGAAATTTTCCAAAGAAGCAAACTCCATTTTCTGACTGGACTACCCAAAAGTTCATAGAAACATAGAAATGTAGGGCTAGAAAGGACCTCGAGAAGTCATCTAATCCATTCTCCCATGCAGAGGCAGGACCAATTATACCTAGACCATCCCTGACAGGTGTTTGTCCAACATGTTCTTAAAAACCTCCAATGACAGATTACACAACCTCCCTTGGAAGCCTATTTCAAAGTTTAATTATCCGTATAGATAGAAAGCTTTTTCTAATATCTAACCTAAATCTGCCTGCAGATTAAGTCCATTACTTCTTGTCCTACCATCAATGGGCATGGAGAACAATTGATCACCATCCTCTTTATAACAGCCCTTAACATATTTGAAGACTGTTGTCTGGCCCCCATCAGTCTTCGTTTCTCAAGACTAAATTACCAAAAGTAAACAGTCATGGACTAACCGGGAAGGTCTTCTCATGGATTGGTAACTGGTAAAAGCCAGGAAACAAAAGGTAGGAATAAATGGTCAGTTTTCAGAATGGACAGAGGTAAATAGTGGTGTCCTCCAGAGATCTGTGCTGAGACCAGTGCTGTTAAACCTATTCCTAAATGATCTGGAAAAGGGGGTAAATAGTGAGGTGGCAAAACTGGCAGATGACACAAAATTATTCAAGATAGTGATGTCCAAAGCAGACTGTGAAGAGTTACAAAGGGATCTCACAAAACTGGGTGACTGGGCAATAAAATGGCAGATGAAATTCAGTGTTGATAAGTGCAAAGTAATGCACATTGGAAAATATAATCCCAACTATACATACAAGATGATGGGGGTCTAAATTAGCCTTTACCACTCAAGAAAGAGATCTTGGAGTCATTGTGGATAGTTCTCCGAAAACATTCACTCAATGTGCAGTGGCAGTCAAAAAAGCAAAAGAAACGTTACAACCCATTAGAAAAGGGATATATAATACGAGTAAATATCATAATGCCACTATATAAATCCATGGTACAGCCACACCTTGAATACAGTGTGCCGCTCTGGTTGCCATTTCTCAAAAAAGAAATGGAAAAGGTACAGAGAAGGACAACAAAATGATTAAGGGTATGGAAATGCTGCCATATGAGGAGAGATTAAAAAGACTGGGACTTTTCCGCTAGGAAAATAGACAGCTAATGGGGGATATGATAGAGGTCTTTAAAATCAAGAATGGTGTGGAGAAAATGAATAAAGAAATATTATTTAGCCCTTGATATAGCACAAGAACCAGGGGGTCACCCAATGAAATTAATAGTCGGCAGGTTTAAAACAAACAAAAGGAAGTGCTTCTTCATACAGCGCACAGTCAACCTCTGCAACTTGTAGCCAGAGGAAGTTGTGTAAGCCAAAATTATAACTGGGTTCAAAAAAGAATTTGATAAGTTGATGTAGGATAGGTCCATCAATGGCAGCTAGCCAGGATGGGCAGGAATGCAAAACCATGCTCTGAAGTGTCCCTAGCCTCTGACTGCCAGAAGCTGGGACTGGACAACAGGGAATGGGTCACTTGATGATTGTCCTGGTCTCTTTATTTCCTTTGAAGCATCTAGCATTGGCCACTGTCGGAAGACAGGATATTGGCCCAGATGGATCAGTGGTCAGACCCAGGTATGGCCATTCTTATGTTTTTATGTTCACTACTTTTGTTGATTTAGGATGTGAATAACCTGTAATAATAAAGAGGCCTCTGGGAGATAAAATGTGCTGACTCAGATTGACTGGCATAGACTTGGAGTAGGGGAGAGGTGGCTATTGCAATTCAATGTGCAGATATTAACGTTAAGTTAATGAGTAAAACAAAGATATGGTCCTTGAATGGGAATGTTGCATTGCAAATCCAAGGGTAGAATTTGTCCATTAGAGGAGCAAAGGTTTTGTTGTGTCAAGTCAGTATATGAGGCAGTAAAAGTAGATGAGTTCAAATAAGGTTGCAAGCAATATAAACTCTGAGCAGTGTTAGTTCAGCTATAAAAAGTAGTTTGCAACATCTGTAGAGTCAAAGTATCTTCCAGCTTTGAGATGGCTCCATTGTTTCCCACTTTTTACTTGTTTGCTGCAGGGATTTTTCCTTTCTTACTCTCCTTGGGGTTTGTGGAAGGTGGGCGGCTGCTGGTGATCCCTCAGGATGGAAGTCACTGGCTCAGCATGCGTGCAGTGGTGGAGAAGCTCAGTGAGAAAGGGCATGAAATAGTAGTGCTTGCTCCAGAAGTTAATTTGCTCTTGAAAGAATCAGAGCACTACACAAGGAAAACGTATGCTGTGCCTTACATCCAGGAAGATCTTGACCAGAGTTTTAGTAAATTCGCTAACAGTCTCTTTCGTGAGGTCTCCTTTCCCTACACTATCCTTGCAGAATACCGGAATAACATGTACGTCGTTAACATGTTTTTTCACAACTGTGACAGCCTGCTGCAGAACAGAGAAATCATACAATACTTGGAAGAGAGTAAATTTGATGCACTCTTCACAGACCCAGCATTGCCATGTGGGGTGATCCTGGCAGAATATCTGTCTATCCCTTCTGTGTACTTCTTTCGTGGTTTTCCATGCAGTTTAGAGCATGCAATCAGTAAATCTCCGAACCCTGTTTCCTATGTCCCAAGATGCTATACCAGCTACACAGACCACATGACATTTACCCAGCGAGTGCTGAACCTATTTGTTAGCACTTTAGAGACACCGCTGTTTAAGGATTTGTATACCAAATACCAAGACATTGCTTCAAAGTTTCTCCAGAGAGATGTGCACTTACCAACACTTTACAGAAATGGCTCCATATGGCTCCTGAGATATGACTTTGTGTTTGAGTATCCCAAACCAGTGATGCCCAACATGGTCTTCATCGGAGGCATAAACTGTGAGGAGGGGAAGAACCTATCTCAGGTATGTCCAGTGATTCTGTTTTGTGTTTGCACTTTCATTTTGATATTTTCTCTCTGGAAAATGCTGTAGATGAGCAATGAGCATTATACCTCATTGTAATGTGCCTAATTTACACACCCTCCTCCCTGGCTCGCCACACAAAATACAAAATAGGACGCTGCCTGCATTGAATGTGAATCAGACTCCAAATGATTTTCTCTTGCTATAGGCAAACATCATTGCCGTAACATAAGTTAAAAGTCTAAGCAATATTACCAAACAAAGAACCATAATTCAGGCTTTATGAAAAAGTAGGTGAGCCAAAGTCCGCTGTTGTGCAGCAGTGTAAGTCTGGAGACAGGCCATTGACATTAACTGGCTAGAGATTTTCTCTGTTGTAAATTAAACCCGACTTTGTAACTGACATTTGTAAGTTTCAAAAAGGAACATGCTCAAGGAAAGTGAAAGTCCACAGCTGTCTGGAATGTTGTGTCGGCAGGAGTGGTGGGTCAGCCCTTCCACCTGCCCCAGTGAGACCATTTCCTCCACCTCCTGATCAAACTTGTACCATTGTTATCCCTTCTCCTCCTCCTCAACCTCTGACTCTGCTCCAGTTCCTTTCCCTCACAATGTAGATCTGCTTTGGTCCGCCCCATCATAAGAAACTCCCCTTGAATCCAGCTCTCTCCTCAGCTGTCACCCCACCACCTTTCTTTCTTTCACAGGGTCAAGTTCCTTTCTTCCAGTTTAACTTAAATACTCTCCAACCACTCCACTGAAACTGCTCTCTCCAAAGTCTCCAGTGGCCTCTTCCATGCCAGATCCCTGGGCTTTCACCTCATCCTTATCCTTCTTGAGCTCTCAGCTGCTTTCTGTCTCTGTTGATCACACTTTCTTTCTTGAAGCTTTTTTCTCTGCAACTCTGTCTCCTTGTTCTTGTGTGAGAATGTGTCTGTGTGTATCCCAGTGTGAGATTGGAGGGTGTTAGAACAGCAGGGTCTGTTGGAGCTGACCAGGCTCCCTGTGTCTTCTCATGCTCCCAAACAAGGACATACGGGACAGTCCCGTCCCTCCCTGAGTTCCCTCTTACCGCCAGGGCAGTGAGATGGAATCCAGACAGTGTCTGACTGCTGCTTTCTTCCAAGACCTGATTGGCTTCCTCTTCTAGGGGTGAGGTGCATCACGCCAACCACCAAGCCTCGTGGCAGAATCCAAACCCTCAGGATTCAAACACTGCCCATCTTGTGATGGACCAATCCCCATCAGGAACATACAGAGACACTTATTTCTTTGCATAGGGGAGAGCCACATCCTGGCTAAGTGCTCTGTGCCCAAGCCTTTTCTTCCAGAATCTGCAAGTCCAGGGACACCTGGCTCAAGCTGCATCCTCTACAGTAATCCATGCAGTTCACTTCAGACCCAGAGGTGACCATTATGACCAGAGCAAAGCTGGAGAGATCAGCATCGGCCAACACATCCCACCCAAGGATCAGGCAAAGAAAGAGGCAGAGGACATGACAGAGTTGTGACTGAGGGCTTTGACTCTGACCACCTCAACAGTTATGAAGTCTGTGGTGCACAAGATCTCAACACCAAAATCCCCGGGCAGAAGCTCCGGAACCTGTGTAAAAGTGGGGGGGCCACTTCCTACTGCCAAGCCCCTTGTGCTGCTTCCCTCTAGCCTGTGCTTAATACAGCCTCTCCTCTGGTTCCCAGGCCTTCTCCTTTCTCAGTGGGAACACCGACCACTCAGGACTGCCTCCCTGTGCTTCACCCCTCTCCGGGACTCACCACTGGGATTAATTCCAGCCCTGCGGCCTTCTTTGACTGCCTTCCTCAGGACCTTCCGCACTACAGTCCCTGGCAATTTACACACCAGGTCCCGACAGAAAATGGTACACTACTGCCTCATCAAAGGAGGAGGACACCAACTGAGTGCCAAGACAGAGAGCCAGAGAACATACTCCTGCCTGGGACCTCAGCATCCTTCTCCCGAGGCTCATGGAACGTCCATTAGAACCTCTCTCAGAATGCGCCTTACACCACCTCCCTGGGACGACGGTCGTCCTAGCAGCTATGATGTCATCCTGAAGAGCGAGTGAGCACTTGGCACTGATGGCTGTACCCCACATAAGTCATTCACAGGGACACGGTGGGCTCAGAAATTCATCTAACACAGTCATGCAACCTGACTGTCTTCTTCTCAAAGCCACACCCAACACTAGGAGAAAAGGAGTTGCACACACTGAATGTAACCAGGACTTTGCTTTATTATATTAACAAGATGAAGATATTCACCATGTGACCTTGTCTGCATATAGCCACAGCCAGACCATCTCCTCCCAGAGAACACTGAGATGGAGAACACAGTGTATCTCGCTGCAGTATCAGCTGCCTGGCATACCATCAAGTCTCCTTCCACCAGAGCACAAGTGCCATTCTCTGCCTGCTTCAGAAATGTGCTAATATCAGAGATCTGCAAGGCAGCAACATGGAGTAACCCATGGGCCCTTGTCAAGCACTGTGCCTTAGATTTAGCTGCTAGGTCAGATGCCAAGCTCAGGAGAGCAGTACTACAATCACCGTTCAACTGATGCAGCTGAAATGCCTCATTTCTGCCTAGGGTGACCAGATAGCAAGGGTGAAAAATCAGGACGGGGTGTATGTGTGTGTAATAGCCACTTATATAAGATAAAGCCCCAAATATCAAGATTGTCCTTGTAAAATCAGGATATCTGGTTGCCCTAGTTCCACCCTCCTGAGGGGATACTGCATATCAGTCACCTGTGAGTCCCAGCGAGTTTGATCACTGGCCACCTCCTCTTTTCCTGTACTGTACACCAGGAGTGGGCAAACTTTTTGGGACAAGGGCCACATGTGGGAATAGCAATTGCATAGCGGACCATGAAAGCTCACAAAATTGGGGTTGAGGTGCGGGAGGGGGTGAGAGCTCTGGTTGGGGGTGCAGGCTCCAGGGTGGGGCCAGAAATGAGGGGTTCAGTGTGCAGGAGCGGGCTGGGGGGTGGGGTGCAGGAAGGGGGTGAGGGCTTTGTCTCTAGGGTGGGGCTGGGAATGAGGAGTTTGGGGTGTTGGAGGGTGCTCTGGGCTGGGACCAAGGAGTTCGGAAGGTGGGAGGGCGATCAGGGGTTTGGGATGCAGGAAGGAGTGCAGGCTCTGGCTGAGGGTGCAGGCTCTGGGGTGGGGCTGGGGATGAGCAGTTTGGTGCTGCAGGAGGGTGCTGCAGGCTGGGATTGTGGGGTTTGGAGAGTGGGAGGGGGATCAGGGCTGGGGCAGGGGGTTGGGGTTAGGGTGGAGGCTCGGGGTGCAGGCTCCAGGTGGCGGCTTACCTCAAGCAGCTCCTGGAAGCAGTGGCATGTCTCTTGTCTGGCTCCTAGGTGGAGGTGCGGCCAGGCAGCTCTACACACTGCCCTGTCTGCAGGCACCTCTCCTGCAGCTCCCATTGGCCGCGGTTCCCGGCCAATGGGAGCTACAGGGGTGGCGCCTGGGGCAGACCAGAGCCCCCTGGCTGACCCTATGTGTAGGAGCCCAAGGGGGGCCATAGCATGGCTTCTGGGAGCTGCGAGGAGCAGCCCCTGACCCTGCTCCGGTTGGAGCACTGGAGCAGGGCAAGCCCCAGATCCCACTACCCAGCAGGAGCTCAAGGCCAGATTAAAACAGCTGGCAGGCCAGATCCGGACAACAGGCTGTAGTTTTCCCACTCCTGCTCTACACTCTTTCTTTAGGTGATTGTATCTACTTACTTGGCTTTAATTAACAGTTATACATCGCTGATTAAAAATCTATCTGTCTATTCTTGTCCCCCTCCATCCAATCCCACATCTCGGCCTGTCTCTCTGAGTCTCAGTGAGGTCTCACCATCAGCTTCACCTTAGCATTGTTAAAACTAAACTGCGCTGTTCTACCCCTTGGAGCATTCCCCTCTTCCTCTCTCACTGGTAGCAACATCACAATCCTCTCTGTTACTCAGGCCTATAACCTGGTACCATCTCAGATTAGTCCCTTCTCTAGAACCACACATCCAGGTCATGCTAAATCTTGCTGCTGCTGCTTCTTCCACAGCATCTCTGAGATTCAGCCCTATCTCTCTACCCACACCACTAAAAATCACATCTGGGGCCTCATTACCTCCCATCTGGCTACTGGATTCTCCTCCTCCTCTGCTCTTCCTGAAACCTAAGTCACCCCATGCAGGTCCACACAAAAAGCTGCCAGTCTCCATCATGCCTTTGTGTGCTTCTTTCACAAGCATGTTCATGCTTTCACCATTGCTGCCCCTCATGGCTGGAACATGAAAGTGATTAAGCAAATATAAACAGTAGAGGCAGTGACCTGGTGGAGGAATCACCCAGGCAGGTGATGGTACATATGCTGATTTGGAATGACTCAGATAAAGTCAGAGCAGGGGAAAGGTCAGTGGGGTATGTAATTCAGACAAAGCACCGTGGATAGGGACAAAAACAAGCAAAGGGGAAATACAGATAACACTGCAGAGTGGAGAAGCTTTATTTTGGGCACAAGTCAGAGGACTGAAAAAGCTTTAAATCTCATAGTGAAAAGCCAGTTGTGTTTCAGCTTTTGGCAATAAAATGTTGGTTTCAAGTGTCTCTTTGGCAGAAAGGTAAGCGACACGGGATAAATATTTAGAAAGGTAAATGGATAGTCTCAGGGTTTTAGCCTTCCTTCATTCTGTGTACTGTTGACACTTCAGAATGGATGTCCCTGCTCAGCACGAACAGAATGAACTCAATTGGAAATAGTTCTTGTTATATTAGGCACTGGTTTTCTCTTGGAGAAATCTAAGCAGCATAGTAGGGAAATGTATACAATGCCATAAACGCAGGAAGAGGTTCTTCTGCATCCTTTTGCATTTGCTACCTAAAGAACACATATAAGCACATAAGAGCTACCATATAGCATCAGCCCAATAGTCCGATTTGTCCAGTATCCTGCCTCTGACATTGGGCCATTCTTGAGCTTCAGGGAGAGTGAACAGAATAGGGCAATTACTGAGTGATCCACCTGTCTTCCACTCCTGGCTTCTGGTCGTCAGAGAGCTAGGGTTGCCCTTAGCATGGGGTTGAATCTGACCACATTGGACAAAAGCCATTGATGGACCTATTCTCCATGAACTTAGCCAGTTCCTTTGTGAACCCAGTTATACTTTTGGCCTTCACAACATTCCATGGGAATGAGCTCCACAGCTTACTTGTGCGTTGTGTCGAAAAGTACCTCCTCCTCTTTGCATTAAACCTGCTGCCTATTAACTTGATTGCACAACCCCTCTTTTTTGTATTGTGGGAAATGGGTAAATAACATTTCTGTATTCACTTTTTCTACACCAGTCATGATTTTATAGACCTCTATCTTATCCCCCCTTAGTCATCTCTTTCCTAAGCTGAACAACCCTAATCTTTTTTATCTCTCTGCTAATGGAAGCCGTTTCATACCCTTGATTAACTTTGTTGCCCTTCTCTGAACCTTTTCTAGTTCCACTAAATCCTTTTTGAGATGGGGTGACCAGAACTGCACGCAGTATTCAAGGTTTGGACACACCATGGATTTATATACATTTTCTGTCCTATTTTCTAACCTTTTCCTAATAGTTTCTAGCACACTATTTGCCTTTTTAAACGATGCTGTGCATTGCCTGGAAATTTTCAGAGAGCTATCTACAGAGACCCCAAGATCTCTTTCTTGGATGGTAACAGATAGCTTACAAACCATAATTGTATATGTATAATATAGATTTGTTTCCCCCCAAATGTGCACTTCTTTGCAATTATCTGTGTTGACTTTCATCTGCCTTTTGTTTTTTTGCCCAGTCACCCAGTTTTGTGAGGTCACTCTCAGACTGTGGCTCACAATCATAAGTTTGTTACACACAAAGACACAAACCCCAAGCTGAGTTCTGTACTTAGATTTCACCAACCAAGTATCAAGTGTGAACTCCTCAAGTGCTAGAACAGTCTAACCATGGAGTCACAGACAGTCCCCTCGGGCACTCCAGTCTATCTTGCCATCAACCTGCCTTTTTGATAGATGGCCCCTTACACCAAAAGTCATAATTTTCAGTTCCCCTTCCCCCAGAGTTCAAGGTGTGATGGAATAAGAGTTTGTGCATTCCCCTCTTTATGGGTATGGGGGAAGCAATCAACCAAGTCTTTTGTTCACTGATGTGCCACAATGGTTTGTCTGGTATCTATAAGCCTTCTTTTGTTGGGAAGGAGATGACACCTCTTGTGGTAAACTAGTATTTCACGCTCAGTAATACTTCTCTCCTGACTGGGCGGATTTACAGTTTCATAGCAAACACTTGCATAGTTACAGAGCAAAACACATAACTATTACCTTATAACACAGGATACAGATATTAGAAGTGAGATTAATGCAGGCAGCAACTCACTAACATTTCATAAAGTTCAAACTCTAAACACATTCTTATAACTCTAACATCTATTTTAATACTATTGACACACAAGTGAGTCAGACTGGTTTCCAGCTATGCATTTGTAAGTGTTCAGTGAGGCCTAGGGGCCTTTGTATGAGTTGGCATCTGGTCTGCCAGTGTCACGCACTCTAATTCCCCAGTCTGCTTTGGACTTAACTATCTTGAATAATTTTGTGTCTCCTGCAAGCTTTGCCATTTCACTGTTCACCCCTTGTTCCACATCATTAATGAATAGGCTGAACAGCATCAGACTCTGTACAGTTCCTTAAGGGACCCCTCCTTCACCTCTCTCCATTGTGAAAACTGACCATTTATTCCTATGCTTTGTTTTCTATCTTTCAACCAGTCACTGATCCATGAGAGGACCTTCCCTTTATCCTAGGTTTACTTAGTTTCCTTAAGAGCCCTTGGCAAGGGACTTTGTCAAAGCCTTTCTGTATCAACGCTGTATCAACTGGATCACCCTTATGTATGTTAATTGACATGTTTATTCTAAAACCTCTTCTACTGACACATCAGTTGAGGACAGTACTGCAGGATCTGTCATCCAGAAAGAATAGCTCTGATATGAGTATCTCCTCCACATCATCGGCAGTAAAGATTGATGCAAAGAATTCATTTAGCTATTCCACAATGGCCTTGTTTTCCTTGAGTGCTCCTTTAACACCTTTACCCTCTCATGGCCCCACTACCTGTTTGGCGGGCTTTCCTAACTCCCACAGTCTTAAAAGATAAGTTTATTGTTAGTTTTTGGATCTTTTGCAAGTTCAAAGAAAGACGTTCAGAAGGCCTGCCTTCATATACTTCTACATTGGACTTGCCATAATGTATGCGCCTTCCTGTTTTCCTTATTAGGATTCAACTTCCAAAATTTAAAGGATGCCTTTTTTCCATTGATGGCCTCCATTAGTCTCCTGTTTAGCCATGGCGGTTCTCTTTTGGTCCTCCTACGGTCTTTTTTGATTTGGGGTCTGCATTTAGTCAGAGCCTCTATTTTGGTGTTTAAAAAACTTAAAAAGTAGTCTCCATATTGCTTGCAGGTATTTTACCCTGGGGTCTGCTCTTTTTAATTTCCACTTACCTAGCACCCTCATTCACATGTGGTTCTCCTTTTTTAAAATCAAATGGTACCCTGATGGGGTTTGTTGGTATTTTCCCCGCTACAAGGTTGTTAAATTTAATTGCATTAGGGTCACTATTTTCAAGCAATGCAGCTATAGTTGCCTCTTGGAGCAGATCCTGCACTCCACCTATGACTAACTCAAGAATCCCCTCCCCCTTGTGGGTTCCTGGACTAGCTCTCCCAGAATCAGTGTCTAGAAATTTTATCCCTGCATCACACCCGTATCCAGTCAACATGACCCTAGTTGAAATGACCCATTATTCTTGCATTTGCTGATTTTGTAGCTCTTCTAACTTCCCTTTGTACTTCACAAACACTGTCACTATCCTGGTCAGGTGGTTGGTTGTATATTCCTACTGCTATATTCTTGTTATTCATGCATGGAATTTCTAGACATAGAGATTCTGTGATACAGTTTGAGTCATTCAAGATTTTTCACCTTATCTGACAATGTTTGGGGTTTTTTTAAATATACAGTGCCTCTTCCCCACCAGCATGACCTATTCTGTTGTACCCCTGTATTTTGTACCCTGGCATTACCGTGTCTTATGCTGCTGCAACTGCACTTTTCCGGAACCCAAGCTGGCTAGGTTTAAGCTAGCTCAGGTCTGCCAGCTCGAGGCAGTACCTAGTCATTGCAATCTGGTCATACCCTCACAGTAGCTCCTCAGCTGGAACTCAGCACAGCTTGTCTGCATGAGAGGATCTTGCCCATTGTTATTTTCGACAACTGTAACAGAAATTGCTCCTCACTTTATAGAGAGTAACTTTGAAGGGCTTCACATAGCTGTAGCATTGCTCTGTAGGGTGATTTTTGCAGTGTCCTGCTTCTTCAGCGTGCTCCATTTCTAGATTTCCCTTTGGTTTAAAGCATAGGCAGTGCATATTGTGACAAAGTTCCTCCTCTGCCTTGGTGGGTCCTGCGCTTATTGGCGGATTTGCTCTCCTCAGAGATTCATGGCAGTCCTCAGTTTGGCCACTTTTGCTTGTTGCTCAAACCTGCCATTCACTCAGCTAACCTCAACACTGGCCAGCATGGGGAAAAGGAGGAGAACAATCCCCGCAGTCTCTGCTGATCCACCCAGTGGGTCGGGGGACAGGCCAGAGACCTACCCCTCTGGTGGGACCTATGGTCCTGGTCAACTCCTCTTATATCCAATAGGGAGGAGGGGGAGGAGAGAAACCCGGGCCTGCCCTCTACTCCGGGTTCCAGCCCAGGCCCCTGTGAATCACAGCTGTCTACAGTGTTTCTTGTAACAGCTGTGTGACAGCTACAACTCCCTGGGCTACTTCCCCATGGCCTACTCCAAACACCTTCTTTATCCTCACCACAGGACCTTCCCACCGATGCCAGATAGTGTTTGTACTCCTCAGTCCTTCAGCAGCATGCCCTCTCAGTCACAGTTTCTTGCACGCCCCTCACTGACTGAAGTGAGGTCCTTTTTAAACCAGGTGCCCTTATTAACCTGCCTTAATTGATTCTAGCAGCTTCTTAATTGGCTCCAGGTGTCCTGATTAGCCTGCCTGCCTGAATTGGTTCCAGCAAGTTCCTGATTGTTCTGGAACTGCCCCTGTTCGCTTACCCAGGGGAAGGGACCTGCTTAATTTGGGGCTAATATATCTGCCTTCAATCACTCTCCTGTAGGCATCTGGCCTGACTCTGTCACAATATACAAATTCTGGGCCTCTTTTGCCTTTCAGCATCTAGACTCATTTAGTCTACACCAGGGAGTCTTAACCAGTCTCCCTGACAGCCCTCCTCTCTCTCTTGCACTAAACAGAAACCCTGTGTGCCTCTAATGTGCTGGGGTATCACACTAGCCATACATCCAACATGGTATCTACCTAGTGAACCTATGTGCTGAATTTGTTAGTCTGCACTGAAGAACAGTTCCTTTTTAAAGACGTAGATAAAGTTTGAACAAATGGCTCCGTCTGAAGTGATTTAAACAAAGCTCTGCTTTGCGTGCTTGTAAAGATAGCACTTTGCGTTTGAGAGTCTCAGGCCAACTGTGGCCTTTCAAATGCAATAGAAAAGCTGAAAAGATAATCTGCCTTTGGTAGCCTGTTTATTCTTATCATTCTATAAAGTGTTGACATGAGTGGGCTGGGTTGTCACCCCTGGGGTGTAGTCTGGGAGCTGTGGGCACTGCTGGGCCCCTCTAACCATTCAGTTGGGTTGGCCCTGCTCACACTGCTTGGGGACACAGCCAGCCTAACCCAGGCCCTGTTATCACCCAGCACGACAGCAGGTGGCACCACATACCCAAACTGAGCTACCTGAGAGAGCGGCTTCACCCAAGCTACTCAAATACATGCATCAGACAGCAGCCAATTTCCCAGCTTTCCAGGTACACACCCTCTCTCGAGTACAAACCAAAAATTGTACCGTCTTGCGCTGCTCAGGGAACTGTACCGCATAAGCTCATAAAATTTGCCCCTTCCCTCAATGTGGAGAGGAATATGCCACAGCCTTTGCCCCTGAGTTATGATTCCTACACACTTCACTCCAATTCACTGGTTTAGATAAAACAAAAACAAATTTATTAACTACAAAAGATTTTAAGGGATTATAAGGGATAGCAAACAGATCAAAGCAGATTACCTAGCAAATAAACACAAACGCAAACTCAGCTTAATATACTAAAGAGATTGGTTATGAATTAGCAGATTCTCACCCTAAAAGATGATACAGGCAGGCTGCAGATTCTTAAGAGGCAAGCTGCACTTGCCTTACAGATTGGAATCCCCAGGAGTTTCATTTACAGGCTAGAAATCCCTTTAGTCTGGGTCCAGCACTTCCCCCAGTTCAGTCTTTGTTCCTCAGGTGTTTCCAGAAGACTCCTTCTGTGGGGAGCAAAGTACACCACATGATGCCACTTCACGCCTTATATAGTTTTTGCATATGGCGGGAATTCTTTGTTTCAAAGATTGATTCCCAGACCAGTCTGGAAAATACTGACATCCCAAGATGGAGTCCAGCATCATGTGGACTGATCACATGGCCTTGTAGAGTCATAGCAGCCATTACTCGGAGGCTGTCTGTAGTGTTCTGAGGAAGGCTCCCCAGGTGGGAGATAAGCTTCTTCTAAGGCCTATTGCTTTTTCCTAATGGCCCAGTGCTCTGAATAGGCCCTTCCCACCCAGCTATCTATATTGAAAGCATCTTGTCTAGTGGGCATTACCCAGGTGTAACTACATTTGAAATACAGATACACAGGCAATATTCATAACTTCAGATACAAAAATGATACATGCATACAAATAGGATAATCATATTCAGAAAAGCATAACTTTCCCAATGCCACCTCACATGACTTATCTTGCATAAAATGCATCATGATTATGCTATAACAATATCAGAATAATATCACTATGAAGAATATGGGGTGCAGTGTCACAATGACTACTTCGTACCTTAGCCTTTTGCGGAGATGAAGGAAGAAGGGGACACGCATCAGGACCCTAGTTGTGCCCTGGGTGATCACTACTTCCCACCACCCAACACAGATGTAATGAGATTGAGTAGTGCCTGTATAAGAGAAATTAAAACTACTAATTATTCCTCAAAAAGGGTTTTTAATAACTTCTGGCTATAAAGGCAACACAGCCGAAATAAGAAAAGAAAGATTAAAGACCTGCCCTGAATAAGGATTAATATAAATGGAATATTATACTGAAAGCAAGCACAAGTACATGTAAAGTTATTCATTAGCTACTTACTACTATTCTTAACACTATAGTATCAATACAACTTGAAATCAATTCAGTTCAAGCAACCAGACTTCTTTACTCCATAATCTTACACTGCATTCATCCGAAAATATGTTACTCTTCAGTCAGCTGTTTTCCGCACTGGCCAGGTACAGACAGTCGAGAAGTGCACGTCCCTTCGGTTCAGGGGGTGTGAGTCAGGTTTCCCTTATGACTGAAACACACACCTTTAGTCCTGTGCCTTCATATTTTTTATCTCATCTGTCGGCCGTGTTTTAAAACAGACCAATCAATCAGGGTGGGCCAAATTTTTAGTGTGGTTAGTGTGGTTGCTTTGATATTATAAGTTATGCGGGGGGCGCATAACTTATCTCCATGTAGCCAATTATCTCAAAGGAGGTCAATGTGTGTCAATCTCAATACATCTGAGTTAGCCTAAAGTGTTATCTGGTTGCAGCGCATCCTGATCTCAAGTTTCAGTTTAATTCTGCAAGGCTTGCTTTCTGAAGCTTCCGGAAGTTTGAGGCCTAACATTGACAATACCTTTGTTCATTTTAATCACATCCCCTCGAGGCCGAAACTTCCAGATTAGCAAAAACAACATTTATCTGAGTATATCCCTTTATAACAGGGGGCAAATAGCGAATGCAGGCAAACATTAAAGCCTCAGCAATAACTATGGTAAAACAGACTAACAATCCCAGAGGAATGTGTGGGCCTGGGAATGTTAGGTCCGGGACCTTGACTGAGGAATGTAGTATTTATGACTGAGCCTTAGAGACACTCCCAAATAATTAATATATATGAATAATATGGATATGGCATAGATATTTGTAGTGTATATGGGCATATATGTATAGTATGTATGTGTACATATAACAGCACTTTATATCCAAGCATAACAATTCTTTTCCAATCTGTTGTTGGAGTTTGGCCCTTGTGGTACTGCAGCTAGCAACCCACTTTTCTTAGGGCAATTACAGTAACCATTCATATCGTTATTAGTAGTAGGCTGAGTGTTTTGAAATACTGGGATAGGGATTGTGATAATGTGTCCCACAGTGCTATGTATATGAGAAGTAAAACAAATATTTGGAATAGTGACACTACCACTGAGGCCTTTATATATAAATATATTGTACTTAGTTACTATACAGTACTGTCCATTCATGTTATAGATTACCCTTACTGCTGGTTGTCACCCTCTGGTAAGCTTCACTGTGCAGGAAACAGGAACTGCTAGCTTCTCTGTTTCATAGATTGCATTGCCCCATGATACACCAGTAGTTGAAGTAGATTCAGCTGTTTTTATGGATGTTGTTTTTCAGAAAACCTACTGCATGGACAGTAACCAATTTCTCAAATATTGTTGTGTCAGGATTAGTATTGGTACCCAGACATTGAGCAAGATTGTTTTGAATAGCATGTGCCTTAGTTAGGCACCCAAATTATGACTGGTACTAACCCAAATTATGACTGGTACTGACCCAAATTATGACTGGTACTAACAGGGAATTTGTTTACCCAATTTGTAGTTACTGTGTAACTTAATTTCTTTACTAATTTGTTTTTTCCTTGCCTTCATGTTGTTTGCTGCCATTCATTTGTTGATTTTTACCTGTGTGTTGGTTAAACAGTTTAGCAAGGTTATGCACATTGTAAATGTTGTACAGCAATAATACAGTAGTACAGCAATAATACAGTTGTTTTTACAGAGTAACCAAGTTGAAATTAAATGACAGTTTATCCTGGTCCAGCTAGTGGTTTTTAGCTGATTGTTAACTTAATTGTCCATTTATGGTGGATAGAGGTGTATTTGACCAGTCTCTTATTTATAAAGCACTTCTTTTTTTTTTCTCTTGATGCTTGGAGGTTTCTTCCCTGTATACTGAAATCATCTGGTATTTTTGTGGTGTGATATCTTCTAGTGTCTTTAGTGTGTGGGATGCAACTTAAACAGCTAGTTAGTTAACATAATAAACGGTTTCTGTTTTTTTGTTTTTGTTTTTTACGTTTCCCTTGTTTTTAGTAACACAAATTTAATACACAGATTAATTTAGTGTGTTTACAGTGTAATAGGGACCAAGTCTTTTATAACACAAGCTATACTTTTCGCAATTATTGTATAGACATTCATTTTCATTTGAGGTGCATTACTAATATTTTATACTACATGTAATGCTTAACGGCTAAAATAAATGCTCAAAATCTTCCATGAGAAGGTGTATCACTTTACCTTGCTGAACACTTTGTTTCAGCAAAAGAGTCGGTAACATAATTTTAATAAGCTTTTTAGAGTTAATTTGCTTGTGATACCAACTTCACTCTTGTTAACTGTTTAGAAGCACAAACTTTAACAACCACTGCTTCCCATTAACATAACATAACAAAAGAAAAGCTTATAAAAGTAAACCAACTATCAAATTAAACCAAAATAAATTTTAAATACAGGTCCATGCAAATATTCTGAGGATATTAAACTTTCATGATGCTTTGTTATGTTTGGGATCCAAAGGTGGAAACCTATTGAAAACGTGGAAACCTGTTGAAAGTATTTGGTTAGCTTTATGCATAAATTGTTATTTTTAAACATTTTTGTTATCACATTCTTATAACTATATTCAAAAGTGCAAACAAGTTTATAAAAAGCCACACAAGAAATTGACATTTTGTTAATATTATCTTTACCTTAATGTTGAGGTTTCCCCGTACATTTTTAATTTGAATAACAAATAAAAAAAATTTAAAAACAAAACAAAACTGTGATTGATAAAAGAGAATTATTTTGTTTGCATTATTTGTTGAGGCAGAAAAATATGTACATATATTTGTAACTGAAACTTTTTGAACTTTGCACAAAAAATTGGTGCTAATAATACTATGATTATACCCCAACCATGATCTTAAAAATAGTGTGGTACCACATTTACATATACTTTTAAAAGGGTATAAAATTGACTTTTGTTGCAACAAAATAAAAATACTGTACAAGTCAAATGCAATTGTGTTGTGTGTTCAGCCTTGTGGCTATATTAGTATTTGCCCTGGCCAACAGACAATCAGAAAAGAAGTTTAGTAACACAATATAGGATGCTGATGACCTACACAATTCCTGTTACAAAATGGGCAATTCTTTATGAAGGACACAAGAACTTAGCAATCCAAAATCTCCAGTGTTCGAAAACAGCAATTGTTGCGAACACGGGTCATAAGGGGTTGGGGTTTTTTTGCATCATACTGGCACAAACCCAGATCACTACTTTTGCTGATCTACTCTATGAATGATTGACAACCACAAAGACACCTCTGGGTGATGAAATGTGCTGACTCTCACTGGCTGGCACAAGGGGTCCGAAGTGGCCTATGCAATTCAGTGTAGAGAAATGGACATTAAGTTAATGAGTAAATCAAAGACATTCTTCTTGAATGAAAATGGTGCCTGCAAATCCAAAGGTAGAATTTGTTCATTAGAAGTGGAAACTCTACAGTTTAAAAATAAATGAGACAGTAAGTTCAAAAAGGTTGCAAGCAGTGCTAAAGTCTGGGTGGTGTTAGTTCAGCTATAAAAAGTGGTTTCTAACATCTGCAGAGTCAAAGCATCTGCTTCCAGCTTTCAGATGGCTCCAGTCATTGGCAGACTTTACCAGTTTGCTGCAGGGCTTTTTCTTTTCCTAGTGTCTTTGGGGTTTGTGGAAGGTGGGCGGCTGCTGGTGATCCCTCAGGATGGAAGTCACTGGCTCAGCATGCGTGCAGTGGTGGAGAAGCTCAGTGAGAAAGGGCATGAAATAGTAGTGCTTACTCCAGAAGTTAATTTGCTCTTGAAAGAATCAGAGCATTACACAAGGAAAACGTATGCTGTGCCTTACACCCAGGAAGAGCTAGACCGTCGTTTTCATTTGTTTGCTAACCAGCCCTTTGATGAGGTCTCCTTCCCTACTATGATCATAGAAGTATACAGCAGCACCATGTTTGTACTGGACTTATTCTTCTACAACTGTGCCAGCCTCCTGCAGAACAGAGAAATCATACGATACTTGGACGAGAGTAAATTTGATGTGCTCTTCACAGACCCCGCCTTGCCATGTGGGGTGATCCTGGCAGAGTATCTATCCATTCCTTCCGTGTACTTCTTTCGTGGATTTCCCTGCAGTTTAGAGCATGCAGTGACTAAATGTCCAGACCCTGTTTCTTATGTCCCAAGATGCTATACCAGCTACACAGACCACATGACATTTACCCAGCGAGTGCTGAACCTATTTGTTAGCTCTTTAGAGACACCACTGTTTAAGGATTTGTATACCAAATACCAAGACATTGCTTCAAAGTTTCTCCAGAGAGATGTGCACTTACCAACACTTTACAGAAATGGCTCCATATGGCTCCTGAGATACGATTTCGTGTTTGAGTATCCCAAACCAGTGATGCCCAACATGGTCTTCATCGGAGGTATAAACTGTGAGGAGGGGAAAAACCTACCTCAGGTACGTGACTGGGTTTCACAGATAAGAAAACATATATGCTCAGGAAGAAAGCATAGACAAGATAAGGCACCAGCATTAATTTTTCCTCATAGTGTACAGCGGGGAGGGCAAACTACGGCCCGCGGGCCAGATCCGGCCCCTTAGGGCTTTGGATCTGGCCCGCTGGATTGCCACCCCCGTGGCACCGCAGGCCCCGCGCCACTCCCAGAAGTGGCCGGCACCGCATCTCTGCACCCCTTCGGGGAGAGGGGGCAGAGGGCTCCGTGCTCTGCTCTTGCCTGTGGGTACCTCCCCCGAAACTCCCATTGGCTGCAGTTCCCTATTCCCTGCCCCCCGCCATGACGTAATTTACACCGACCTAAGAGCTTCTCCTCCAGACATGGCTACCGACTCTCACTAAGGTGGATTATTGCACAGACAGGAGAACTCGCTCCCATCAGCATAGAGCATCTTCACCAGACATGCTACAGCCAATACTGGGTTTACAATGGTGCCAGAGGCACCCTGGCACCAGGCCCATGCTCAACAGGGGCCTGTCAGCCGGCCGGGTGCTGCACTTCGCTTGTGCTGCCAGCCGAGGGGCCACCACAGGGTGGCTCCTCTCCTCTCCAGCCCCTCCCCTGTGCTCTTCTCAGCTGTCTGGCCAGCCCAGGCATCCCCGCCTCGCTCCGGCCCGGCTCCTCTGCCCACTCGCTCCTCCGCCAGCTGGGCTGGGGGCTCTCGGGGGTCACGTCCCACAGGGGTCTGCCTGCCCTGCTCCCCAGCGTGGCTCCAGCTCCGGATGGTCTTGCTCTGCCCACCACCTCCCGGGGCTGAGTTGCCGGGGACCAGTGCAGGGGCTGGCATTGGGGGTGGGGGGGCTTGTCTGGGCACCAGGCAAGGGGATTCTGAGGGAGGCCGGCCTGGGCAGGCCCCTCCCACTCTGATCCCCGACCGGTCCCAGCTATGAGGCTGGCTCAGCCCAGGCAAGGCAAATAGCCCTCGCCCAGTGGGCTGGTGAGTCTGGCTGGGGGGCAGGCAGGGTAGGGGGAGTGGGTCTCTGGGGGAGGCACTGGGCAGTGGGGGTCTATGTAGGGTACTCCTGGGCCCCAGGGGGAATAAAAACAGCCCAGGTCCCCCTCCTGCAGCGTTCTTTGCTTTCCTGCAGAAAGGGAAGGAGGAACGGGGGGCGGGGGGTGATTGGGAATGTTCATAGCATAATTTGGGGCCATTGCCCCCCAAAGAGAGGTGAGGGGTGAGGCCCATATGGGGTGCAAGGTCACATGCCACTGCCCCCCCACTCCCCTTCTGTGAGCACAGAGCTGCGCAGCCCAGCTGAAAAAAGAAGATGCTGCTCAGCTCCCTGGACTTTGCAGCTGGACACCACCTTCTGGGTCCTAGTGCTGGTTGGGCTCCCTTCTGTGTGCTGGGAGCCAGCCTTCATTTTGTACAACAGTGAGTGCCTGTGGTGGGGCAGGGCAGGGCAGGGCAGGGGGAAAGAAAGGAAGTGGGGTGGGGAGGAGATGGCGTGGTGGGGAAGGGGCATGGGGTGGGGAGGAGAAGGGGATGGGGAAGCAGGGAAAGGGGGAAAGAGGCAGCGGGGAAGGAAGGGGATGGGATGGGGAGGAGATGGAGTGGTGGGGAAGGGGCATGGGGTGGGGAGGAGAAGGGGACAGGGTAAGCGGAGGTCCAGCATGCGGATCCCCTTGGCAGTAGCCTGGGCTCCCCTGTTAAGCAGGCCCATCAAACACTCACCCTAACAAGCCCCACCTCCCCTGCATCTGTACCACCCTGATGAGCCCCCCCCAGACACCCTCCCCACTGAGCCCCAACCACCAACACCAAGACCCCCACCCCAAAGAACCCCACCTCCCCTGGACCCAGACACCCCCCCACACACACACACACTCCCCTCTGAGCTCCATCCACTTTCACTTGGTCCCCACTGCAGACTCCCATTGCCCCTGCACCTGGAACCTCCCTGTACATCCAGATCCCCCACTGAGCTGCCTGCACCCAGACTGCCCCCCACAGAACCCTCTTACCCCCATCTGGATCCCCCCCACACACACTAAGTCCCTCTGGACTTGGATCCTGCTGCCAGGCTGAGCCTCCCTGGCCACATCGGATGTGCCTGGCACAAAAGGGACAGGGCCCCAGGGTGTTTCTGTGGCAGGCCTGGCCCTTGTGCTGTGTCAGGGTCAGGTTCAGCCTCACTGCCAAGTCCCTGTCCCAGGGGGCTGAGGGAGGCTGCAGGATATTCTCCCACCTCCATGCAGCCAGTGGCCTGTGCTCCCCACTGCCAGGGTGGAGCCTCCACATTTATTTATTGTTAAAAAAAATAATTGCAGAATTTTAAAATATTATGTGCAGAATTCCCTCAGGAACACGGGGCGCTGTACAGCTGTGAGGGTGGCACTGTGAAGGGGGTGCTGGACAGTAGGGGCTCTGTGAGTGGGGGAGCTGGGCAGGGGGCATGGTGTGCAGGGGGCTGTGCAGTTGTGGTGGGAGGTCAGCAGGAGGGGTCTCTAGGCAGGGGGTGCCGGGCATAGGGATCTGTGGGGGAAGTCTCTGGGGGAGGGGGCGCTGGGCAGGGGGTGTGTGTGGAAGGGGCACGCTGGCAGCGCAGGGCTGGGCGGGCCAGTGTGTGTCTAGCAGTTGTAGGTTTGTAAACAGTGTCCTTGTGCTGGGCTGAGTGGGGCCATTCCCGCTGCGCTGTACCTCATTGCCCCCAACCAGCCCCTCACTCTGCAGGCCGCCCCCCCTTCACATGCCCTATTTCCCCAATTGGGGCCCACAAATATGTTTGGCGTCGGGCCCACAAAAAGTTAACCTGGCCGAGGCTACAGCAGGATTCTGGTGTAGACTAGCCCTAAAACAGTGACTGTAAGAGTCTCCTGCAACATAGCAACATGTTCAGATGAAACAGTTTTCTCTTGTATCTGTTAAAGTTAGACTCAGGACTCACAGTTTGTCAGACCACTCTGTTTTATTAGCACAGCACTCTGCTAATAACACCCAGATAATGTGAGCACCATGCAAGACACAAACTATCTTATTTATACAGATAAAAGGGTGAGAACTTAACAAGATAACAAAGGAAGCAGAATCTGATAAGTTTACCTGGGCTAGACATGCATATCTTATTTCCTTACTAACTATTACCCATCTTCTGTTAATGTTTCGCCATTAGCACCATTGTTTATGCCTAATGTTTCTTTTCCTGGCACCTGTATTTCAACATTTCTTATTTCTGCTTAAAGGTACATACAACATTTCTTTAATCCTTTCTATTTTTACAATATAATTAATTCTACTTTCACATATCCCAGGGATAGGTGTCATTGTAAAGGAATAATAGGCTATAATGGTTAAAGTATTACTTGTTCTTGGAGCTTGTTCAATAGCAAAGATTTCCCTGGAGGTATCTTGTAGGAGCAAGCACACCCATTGTCAATTTGCCATTCTAATGTCAGGCTTTTACAATCCCTAATCCCCTCCCCAATTTCATAGCATGCAGCCCTCTAACAATAAACATTTGACAAGCTGACAAGGTCCAAGGTACATGGGTGGAATTATGAAGTATTGCCAGAGGGTGTGTTTATTGGTATAAAACTTAGCCATACATGTCTGTGCATGCACAGTGCAGTGAGCTTTCACTGGAGAAATGTCTCCTGGGGTTCATCGTTGGCACTCACTTACCACAGTGCTGCTTCTTTTCATGTCCTCGTTGAGTTTTGCTGCTGGTGGGAAGCTGCTTGTGATGCCTATGGATGGAAGTCACTGGCTCAGCATGAGAGCAGTGCTCAATGAACTAAGGCAGAGAGGACATGAAATAATTGTTGTTGCACCAGAAATAAATCTGTTCATGGGAGCATCAGAGTCGTACATGATGAAAACGTATCCTGTGCCTTTCACAAAGGAAGAGCTGGATGGACATTTTCTCACATTTGCTGAAACCAGTTTTAAGGAACAACCTTTTCCATTAAGGATTATTACAATATTTGAAAATGTTAAGCGCACCTCTGCTCTGCTCTTTGCCACATGTACACACTTACTGTACAACAGAGAGCTGATGGGATACATTGAAGGGAGTAACTTTGATGCTTGTCTTTACAGATCCCATGTTGCCCTGTGGGCAGATCATAGCTTTGCATCTTTCTATCCCTTCTATTCTCTTCTTACGGGGAATCCCATGTGGCGTCGACGCTGAGGCTGCTCAATGTCCAAACCCACCTTCTTATGTCCCAAGAATGCTTTCATCTAACACAGACCGTATGACATTTACCCAGCGTGTGAAGAAACCTAATAATCAGCTCATCAGAGTCCCTTCTCTGTGATATTGCTTATTCACAATTTGAAAGTCTGGCCTCTGAGTTTCTGCAAAGACCGATGACCATGAAGGAACTTTTAAGTCATGGATCCATTTGGCTGAAGAGACTTGATTTTGTGTTTGAGTATCCCATGCCTGTGATGCCCAATATGATCTTTATTGGCGGGATCCAATTGTGGACAGAAGAAGCCATTGTCTCAGGTTAGTGATTTGTTTGGCAGGACAAGAGAAATGCTGTTGGCAATCACTTTATTATGTGCTCTGTACCATATATAACTGTATATCTAATGTAGACTAGGCTGAAAAAGTCATGTTGTTTCATGTAATTTTAAAGGATAAGGGGCCATAGTTAGATTATGTCTGCTCCCTCTTCCATCTGCTTTCTCCTGGACTGCCCATTTAGCTTTGCAAAACATAAGAATTTTGGTTCGTGAAGAGTTCACACACACAGTGTCTTCAATTTCAGCATGTCTGGGCTCATGCACCCCACTTCCAAAGCAAATGCAACAGAAACTGCCAAGTATCACTTGGTTTGGGGTTGCCAGCATCATCCGTGATCCCTCCTCCTTACATCTAGCATCCAACTGGCCCCATGTCCCACTGTTACCTTTTGCTCCTTTTGACAGTGTGGGTGGTAGCCTTCCACTCTCCCCACTTTTCTCTTGCTACCTTTGGGGGTTTTGAAATGCTAGACTAGCAAGGTTGGCTCATCCCACAACTGCTAATACAGCCTCATACACCATGTGGATAGGCTCTTTGAAAGTACCAAAGATAAAAGGGAAAAAAAACGTTATTTATTTAGTCTTTATGCACTACTTAGAGTCATGGTGAGATGAGCATTGTGGCTAAAAATCTCTGCTATGGGGACTTACACTGAAGTAAATTTAATGGCTCTGCACTTCTAGCGTCACAGAATCAGCAGAAAGAACAGGAGTCCTGTGTGGCACCTTATATTTGAGCATAAGCTTTCGTGGGCTACAGCTCAATTCATCGGATGCATGTAGTGGAAAATACAGTACGAAGATATCGATATTGATATATATATAGAGAACATGAAACAATGGGTGTTGCCATACACACTCTAATGAAAGTGATCAGTTAAGCTGAGCTATTACCAGCAGGAGAGGGGAAAAAAAACAAAAAACAAAAAAACCTTTTTGTAGTGGTAATCAAAATGGCCCATTGCCAGCAGGTGACAAGAAGGTGTGAGGACCAAGGGGGGCGGGGGGCCAATAAACATGGGGAAATAGTTTTACTTTGTGTAATGACCCATCCACTCCCAGTCTTTATTTAAGCCTAATTTAATGGTGACCACTTTGCAAATTAATTCCAATTCAGCAGTTTCTCGTTTGAAGTTTTTTTTGTTATAATATTGCGACTTTTAGGTCTGTAATCGAGTGACCAGGGCCTGGTTTTTGAATGAGTAATCACAGACACCAAGACGCTCAAACCAATACCCCAGCAACAAGCTCGGATGAGGTAGCCCTAGGAAAGGTCACCTAATAGCTTTGGTTACAAATCCAACTACAGCTAAGATTATTCCAGCAACTTTTCTGCCAAATTAAAAGCAGTTGGAAGCAGGACCCCAGATCAGTGTGGCTTTTTGATACCCCTCTCCTGGCGTTGTTGAGCATGTAACGAATCTTGTTGTGAGCAGATTGCAAACAACAAATGGATTTGCTTCATCACCTCTAGCAGGTAGTTTTTTAGACTTCAGGGGCAGAGTCTATACCAGGGGTCGGCAGCCTTTCAGAAGTGCTGTGCCGAGTCTTCATTTAGTCACTCTAAGTTAAGGTTTCGCGTGCCAGTCATACATTTTAACATTTTTAGAAGGTCTCTTTCTATAAGTCTATAATTATATAACTAAACTATTGTTGTATGTAAAGCAAATAAGGTTTTTAAAATGTTTAAGAAGCTTCATTTAAAATTAAATTAAAATGCAGAGCCCCCGGACCTGGGTAGTGAGAGTGCCACTGAAAATCAGCTTGTGTGCCGCCTTCGGCACGTGTGCCATAGGTTGCCTACCCCTGGTCTATACTTTCCCTAGTGCCTGGGCGCTCCAGCTGGGGTTATGCTTCTTGAAATACATTCCCTCCCAGAACGTCACCAGACCGCAATAATAGGTGTAAATCACAGAGTCCAACAATTTTGTTATAGCATTTGTACCAACAATTATAGCTTACATGGGAACCGTTCCCTTTATATTTAGAGCTACCTGCCCATTTGTTTATCAGGTTTTGCTCAAAATTCTCGGAAACTTCAATAGTGTAAAAACCCCACATTTTATCACAACTTTTCCCCTCGTCTCCCTGCAAATGGCACACTGTTTTCAACATACAACAAAGATTATTTCAATAACTGTAAAACCAGTAGACAGTAGAGCAGCATTGTCAACAGCATTATTACTCTAGAATGACTTCATACCAAAAAAATGGAGAGGAAAACCTCTTCTACACTTTAACAAGGCAAGCCACAACTGTATTTTATTATTGTCAACCCTCTGCTAAGTGGTATCAGGATGTTTGAGGTCTTGCATGTTGATTTCTCATTGGATGAGAAAATTAGTGCTGTTGAGATCCAGGTATTTTCTTAGAGTAATGGGTTTATCTCGATAGTATTATTCACCAGGCCCTGGAAACCAAAGTTTGTCATAAACTCGTCCAGCAGACAAATCCCTCTTTTAGTAGATACTCCACCAAAAACACTAATGCCTGGTTCCCAGGGTAAAGTAGTAACTCATCTTAACCTCAAAAACAAGCCTCTACTTAGAGACATTAGAGACAGAGTGGCAAAGTTTCTTGCTGTTTTGCAACAGCTTCTACCAAAAATGAAACTGCATAACAAAAACTAGCAATAATACACAAATTCTTCAAAGAGATGGCTATCTGCTCATTTCATTAACAAAAAGAACCTTCTAAGACTAATGTGCAACAGCAGCATGTGGTGACCAGAGACTGAATTAATGCAAAGGCAAACTAAGGCATGTGCCTGGAGCCCAATTTCGTAGGGGGTGGGAGGAATTGTTTTTTTGATTTTTTGGTTTTTGTCTTTTGTACACGAGAAGACAGGCAGACAGGCCAAATGTCAGTGGTGTTGCCAACCCCCCACCATTGCACAGCCACTCAGGCAAGTGAGTGTAGTGTTACCTTTCAATCTGCATGCAAATCCACAACCAGTGGGCAAAGATTAGTTCTCACACATAACTGCATCCTCACTTTGCCATTCCCAGCAGAGGCCCCCCCAAGAAAGAGAAAGGGCATCGGTGGGGTAAAGAAACCCCCACTTCCTCCTCTAACAGCAGAAAATGACTTGGCTGAGACATCGGAATTTACTGCGAGTGAGCGTTGAATGGAGAGGTGCACATCAGCGATAGTGTATATTTTTCCGCCTTCTTTTCATTATGCTGTTTGTTGTTATTCATATTAGAAAGTAGGGTCCAAACAAGGAGGCTGTAATGTTTGCCTATGGCCCTAGTAGATGTGTATTAATATCTGGGTCCTGCTGGATGACTCTCAACTTCACTGCGAACATGTTTGAGTGGGAACAATTGTGGCCTATTTAATCACCAAGCTTCAGGTACTGTACACATTGTAAAAGCTATCTTTGAAAATAATGGCCAAATCCTGGTCCACCTTGAACTCAATAGGAGAATTTCCACTAAGGCTTTGGCTAACACTTGTACTTCAAAAGGTGCTGCCGCGGCATCGCTTGTGAAGCGCTAAGATGTAGTCAAAGTGCCAGCGCTGGGAGAGAGCTCTCCCAGCACTGTCCGAACTCCACCTCCCTGTGTTGAAATAAACCGACACGCGCTGTGGATCCGCGCTCCCAGCGCTGGGGCTTAGACCACACTGGCGCTTTGCAGCGCCGCAATTTG